>NC_088220.1:86281930-86319430 GCF_036934945.1 Oncorhynchus masou masou | reverse complement strand
CCAAAACACACACACACAGTCTCCCAGAGGACACCAAAACACACACACACCGTCTCACGAGGACACCAAAACACACACACACAGTCTCCCAGAGGACACCAAAACACACACACAGTCTCCCAGAGGACACCAAAACACACACACAGTCTCCCAGAGGACACCAAAACACACACACAGTCTCCCAGAGGACACCAAAACACACACACAGTCTCCCAGAGGACACCAAAACACACACACAGTCTCCCAGAGGACACCAAAACACACACACAGTCTCCCAGAGGACACCAAAACACACACACAGTCACCCAGAGGACACCAAAACACACACACAGTCTCCCAGAGGACACCGAAACACACACACCGTCTCCAGAGGACACCGAAACACACACACCGTCTCACGAGGACACCAAAACACACACACAGTCTCACGAGGACACCGAAACACACACACAGTCTCCCCAAGGACACCGAAACACACACACAGTCTCCCAGAGTACACCGAAACACACACACCGTCTCCCAGAGTACACCGAAACACACACACAGTCTCCCGAGGACACCGAAACACACACACACACACACACACCACAAATCCACCCCCAAATACACACATTCAATGGTATTGACACAGACAGACCTGCAGATGATCAGCACCATCTCAGACACAAACAAATTCCTTCACTCCAGATTCAAAGCCACATTTATCCACACACAACATACACCCCCGCCCCACCCCACCACCACTCCAGAACTTCAGACCTATGTCTGCCTGCTGCAGAAACCTCAACCTGAGCGGATCTCCTAGTCTATGCCATATTTTCCAACGGACCCACCCTTAAAAACCACAACAGTATTATACACAACACCCACACATTCCAAATCCATACGCACACACTTATAGACCTATCCCCATGACCATTCAGAGAGCCCCAGCATTGTCTATGGCATAGACCTGCAACGTTACGTCACAGCGTGTTTTATAGGAGAAACCAGCCACGCCGTCTTGAAACGCATCAGGCAGCACTTCTACACTGCTGACGAAAGAAACACACACTACAAACACACCCGGTCTAACACTTTCACAACCCAACACACAACCTCCCCATTCCACATCATCGCCGGTCTATAGATGACAGCCTGCTGGACCATAATCCCAGAGAATACTGACTGAATCCAGGTGGAAAAACAAAAATTAAGACCGTGGCTCCACTTGGTTTGAACGGTGAAGAAAAGTACACAATGTTGACGTGTAGGGGTCAGTTGGGGGCCCAGTTAGGGGCCCAGTTAGGAGAGACAGAGGGGCCACCAACACCAGGAGGAAGTTCAGAAATAAATAACATGTTTTATTTGCCATGAATTGATTTCTATTTTCTATTTATTTCCTTTTCTTATATGAAGCATTTAAACATAGCACTTATTTATGCAGCTCTTAATCCCTTAATCCCTTAATCTCTTCATATATTCATATCTTAATCTCTTAATCCCTTAATATCTTAATCTCTTCATATATTCATATCTTAATCTCTTTGTCCCTTAATCTCTTCATATATTCATATCTTAATCTCTTAATCCCTTAATCTCTTCATATATTCATATTGTAATCTCTTAATCCCTTAATCTCTTCATATATTCATATCTTAATCTCTTTGTCCCTTAATGTCTTCATATATTCAGATCTTAATCTCTTAATCCCTTAATCTCTTCATATATTCATATCGTAATCTCTTAATCCCTTAATCTCTTCATATATTCATATCTTAATCTCTTAATCTCTTCATATATTCATATCTTAATCTCTTAATCCCTTCATATATTCATATCTTAATCTCTTAATCCCTTAATCTCTTGATACCTTGATTGTTTAATCCCTTAATCTCTTCATATTAATCCCTTAATCCCTTAATAATTTAATCACTTGGTCTTTCATTATTTACTATATAATTTGCTTATTCAATGATATATCTATTCACGTATTAAATAGTTTGCATGGTTAAATATTACAATTTGTTTCTACTTGTTGACCCTCAGCACTTAATCAACCCTTGTCTTCCTCTCATTGTTGTCTTCCTCTCATTGAACTGTCTCAGGTGACCACTGAGCTCTCGTGCCTCCAATAATTCCTCAGGAAAAAAAAACGCCCCATCTGCCCCCACCCTCTCCAGACCAGACAAATTTACCGCCCCACGTTCCCCACATACCAGACTGAGCAGGAAGTTGCAATAGGCCCGTGCAACCCAAGGGTGGATGCCAGCACAAACAAAAAAACTCTTAAATCTAACCCTAGTTGCAACCCTAAACTTAACCCCTAAACCTAATCCTAACCCTAAACCTAACCCTTACGCCTAAAACTAACCCCCAAGCCTAAACCTAAACCTAACCCCTAAACCTAATCCTAACCCTAACTCCTAAACCTAACCCTTAAGCCTAAAACTAACCCCCAAGCATAAACCTAACCCTAAACCTAATCCTAACCCTAAACCTAACCCTAAACCTAACACTTAAGCCTAAAACTAACCCCCAAGCCTAAACCTAAACCTAAACCTAATCCTAACCCTAACCCCCAAGCCTAAACCTAAACCTAACCCTAACTCCTAAAATAGCCTTTTTCCTTGTGGGGAACATTAAAATTAATTTTTCCTGTTTTACTATCCTTTTAAGGGTTTCTGGTCCCCACAATAATAGTACAACCAAAAACACACACACATTGCTTGCAGGCAGTTCAAAGGCTGGTGAGTCATAAACAGAAGGACTGGGAAAGGAGGAATGTGTGTCAGAGGGGAATTCAGAACCAAGCAGGGGGGAATGAAGGGGGAGAAAGGAGGAGACGAAAGGAGGAGGATGAGGACAGAAGAAGAAAGGCGAATGAGGGAGAGGAGAGGAAAGGAGGAAGCAGGCAGGGAGGGATGGAGCAGGCAGGGTGGGATGGAGCAGGGAGGGATGGATGGAGCAGGGAGGGATGGAGCAGGGAGGGATGGATGGAGCAGGGAGGGATGGAGCAGGGAGGGATGGAGCAGGCAGGGTGGGATGGAGCAGGGAGGGATGGATGGAGCAGGGAGGGATGGAGCAGGGAGGGATGGATGGAGCAGGGAGGGATGGAGCAGGGAGGGATGGAGCAGGGAGGGATGGATGGAGCAGGGAGGGATGGAGCAGGGAGGGATGGATGGAGCAGGGAGGGATGGATGGAGCAGGCAGGGTGGGATGGAGCAGGGAGGGATGGATGGAGCACGGAGGGATGGATGGAGCAGGGAGGGATGGAGCAGGCAGGGTGGGATGGAGCAGGCAGGGTGGGATGGAGCAGGGAGGGATGGATGGAGCAGGGAGGGATGGATGGAGCAGGGAAGGATGGATGGAGCAGGCAGGGTGGGATGGAGCAGGGAGGGATGGATGGAGCAGGCAGGGTGGGATGGAGCAGGCAGGGTGGGATGGAGCAGGCAGGGTGGGATGGAGCAGGGAGGGATGGATGGAGCAGGCAGGGAGGACTGGAGCAGGGAGGGATGGATGGAGCAGGCAGGGTGGGATGGAGCAGGGAAGGATGGATAGAGCAGGGAGGGAGGGATGGAGCAGGGAGGGATGGATGGAGCAGGGAAGGAGGGATGGAGCAGCCAGGGATGGAGCAGGGAGGGATGGATAGAGCAGGGAGGGATGGATAGAGCAGGGAGGGAGGGATGGAGCAGGCAAGAATGGAGCAGGGATGGAGCAGGGAGGGAGGGATGGAAGGGGGAGCTTTGTGTGTGTGTGTGTGTGTGTGTGTGTGTGTGTGTGTGTGTGTGTGTGTGTGTGTGTGTGTGTGTGTGTGTGTGTGTGTGTGTGTGTGTGTGTGTATGGGGAATGTGGTAGGAGGTCAGGGGGGCTGTGGGATGGGGTTGGGGGGCTCGGGAGGGGTCTGTCGTGCCTCCAGACATCTAAAATAAGTGGATGCCTGTCCTGTCCCCAAGAGACAGAGGATTGGTCCTGCCACATATTGGTTACGCTGAGAGAGAGAGAAAGCAAGAGAGAGAGGGAGCAGGCAGGGAGGAGGCAGGGGAGCCCCCCACCCCACATGTGCGTGCGTGCGTGCGTGGGAGTTAGTGTTACAGGGAATGTGGGAGGGGGTCAGGGTTATGGCGGCTGTGGGAGGGGGTTAGAGTTTGGGGGGCTGTGGCATGAGAGTTATGTATCAGATATTCAACATGCTCTGCTCATACCCACTGTAACGTTCTGGGCCTAAACCACACAAAAACAACACTAGACACGATGGAACACAAAGCTTTTACTATCTTCATCCTGGAATATACAAGGTCAGAGGTCTTCTGCCTTTGGCCCAAAGAGCAGGATCCTGGACTTCGTCAAAGTAATTGGAAATACAGACATTGTCATCCTACAAGAAAACCTGGTATAGAGGAGACAGCCCGGTTGCCCTCTAGGTTACAGAGAGCTGGAAGTCCCATCCACCAAACTACCAGATGTGAAACAGGGAAGAAACTCAGGGGGTGTGGTATAGAAACTTAGGGGGTGTGGTATAGAAACTCAGGGGGTGTGGTATAGAAACTCAGGGGGTGTGGTATAGAAACTCAGGGGGTGTGGTATAGAAACTCAGGGGGTGTGGTATAAAAACTCAGGGGGTGTGGTATAGAAACTCAGGGGGTGTGGTATATAAACTCAGGGGGTGTGGTATAGAAACTCAGGGGTGTTGTATAGAAACTCAGGGGGTGTGGTATAGAAACTCAGGGGGTGTGGTATAGAAACTCAGGGGGTGTGGTATAGAATCTCAGGGGGTGTGGTTTAAAAACTCAGGGGGTGTGGTATAGAAACTCAGGGGGTGTGGTATAGAAACTCAGGGGGTGTGGTATAGAAACTCAGGGGGTGTGGTATAGAAACTCAGGGGGTGTGGTATAGAAACTCAGGGGTGTGGTATAGAAACTCAGGGGGCGTGGTATAGAAACTCAGGGGGTGTGGTATAGAAACTCAGGGGGTGTGGTATAGAAACTCAGGGGGCGTGGTATAGAAACTCAGGGGGTGTGGTATAGAAACTCGGGGGCGTGGTATAGAAACTCAGGGGGTGTGGTATAGAAACTCGGGGGGGGTATAGAAACTCAGGGGGGGGTATAGAAACTCAGGGGCGTGGTATAGAAACTCAGGGGGCGTGGTATAGAAACTCAGGGGGTGTGGTATAGAAACTCAGGGGGCGTGGTATAGAATCTCAGGGGGTGTGGTATAGAAACTCGGGGGGCGTGGTATAGAAACTCAGGGGGTGTGGTATAGAAACTCAGGGGGTGTGGTATAGAAACTCAGGGGGTGTGGTATAGAAACTCAGGGGGTGTGGTATAGAAACTCAGGGGGTGTGGTATAGAAACTCAGGGGGTGTGGTATAGAAACTCAGGGGGTATGCTAATTTGGTATAGAACAGACCTAACCCACTATTCAATTAGTCAAAACAGGAACATTTTACATCTGTCTAGAAATGAATAAGGAAATGATCTCAACAGAGAAAAATGTCCTCATTTGTGCTTATATCCCCCTATAGAATCCCCATACCAGAACTGGACAAGAACCTGACAGTCTCAGAACACAGGGGGACCAGCACCTACCTGGAGGTGACAGGGGAACCAACACCTACCTGGAGGTGACAGGAAGACCAACACCTACCTGGAGGTGACAGGGGGACCAACACCTACCTGGAGGTGACAGGGGAACCAACACCTACCTGGAGGTGACAGGAAGACCAACACCTACCTGGAGGTGACAGGGGAACCTGGAGGTGACAGGGGAACCAACACCTACCTGGAGGTGACAGGGGGAACTGGAGGTGACAGGGGGACCAACACCTACCTGGAGGTGACAGGGGAACCAACACCTACCTGGAGGTGACAGGGTAACCAACACCTACCTGGAGGTGACAGAGGGACCAACACCTACCTAGAGGTGACATGGGGACCTGGAGGTGACAGGGGGGACCAACACCTACCTGGAGGTGACAGGGGGACCAACACCTACCTGGAGGTGACAGGGGGACCAACACCTACCTGGAGGTGACAGGGGAACCAACACCTACCTGGAGGTGACAGAGGGACCAACACCTATCTGGAGGTGACAGGGGAACCAGCACCTACCTGTAGGTGACAGGGGGACCAACATCTACCTGGAGGTGACAGAGGGACCAACACCTACCTGGAGGTGACAGAGGGACCAACACCTACCTGGAGGTGACAGGGGGACCAACATCTACCTGGAGGTGACAGGGGAACCAACACCTACCTGGAGGTGACAGGGGGACCAACACCTACCTGGAGGTGACAGGGGATCCAGCACCTACCTGGAGGTGACAAGAGGGACCAACACCTACCTGGAGGTCAAACAGGGGGACCAACACCTACCTGGAGGTGACAAGAGGTGACAGGGGGACCTGGAGGTGACAGGGGAACCAACACCTACCTGGAGGTGACAGGGGGACCTGGAGGTGACAGGGGGACCAACACCTACCTGGAGGTGACAGATACCTTAAAAAGTGTGGTTCCGAAAGCCAGTCACTATCTGGTGTCACCATCATTTGCCTCATGCAGTGCGACACATCTCCTTCGAATAGAGTTGATCAGGCTGTTGATTGTGGCCTGTAGAATGTTGTCGCCACTCCTCCTCAACGGCTGTGTGATGTAGTATTGTACTATTATTATTGTCGCTTTTGACACCATCGATCACCCCCTTTTTTTGGAGAGATTGGAAACCCAAATTGGGCTACACAGAGTTCTTGCCTGGTTTAAATCCTTTCTTTTGGAAATATATAAATTAGTCTCTGTGGATGGTTTGTCCTCTTACAAATCAATTGTACGTTTTGGTGTTCCTCAAGGTTCTGTTTTAGGACCACTTTTGTTTTCACTATATATTCTACCTCTTGGTGAAGATCTTCAGAAGCACAACTTTCACTGCTATGAGGACGGCACACAGCTATACATTTTGATGAAACATGGTGAAGCCCCAAAATTGCCTACCCTGGAAGCCTGTGTTTCAGACATAAGGAAGTGGATGGTGGCAAATGTATTACTTTTAAACTCAGGCAAAACAGAGATGCTAGTTCTAGGTCCCGAGAAACAAAGAGATCTGATGTTTGATCTGACAATTAATCTTGATGGTTGTACAGTCGTCTCAAATAAAACTGTGAAGGACCTCGGCGTTACTCTGGACCCTGATTTCTCTTTTGACGAACATATCAAGAATATTTCAAAGGTCGCATTTCCATCTTTGTAACATTGCACAATCACAAACCTTTTGTCCAGAAATAATGCAGAAAAGCTAATCCTTGCCTTTGTCACTTCTACATAAGACTAGTGCAATGCTCTACTTTCTGGCTACCCGGATAAAACACTAAATAAACTTCAGTTGGTGATAAATACGGCTGCTAGAATCTTGACCAGAACCAAAACATGTGATCATATTACTCCAGTGCTAGCCTCTCTACTTCCTGTTAAGGCAAGGGCTGATTTCAAGGTTTTACTGCTAACCTACAAAGCATTACATGGGCTTGCTCCTACCTTTCTCTCCGATTTGGTTCTGCCGTACATACCTACAAGTATGCTACAGTCACAAGACGCAGGCCTCCTAACTGTCCCTAGAATTTCTAAGCAAACAGCTGTAGGCAGGGATTTCTCCCTGTCAGCTCGGGGATTACAACTTGTAACCTTTCGGTTACTAGTCCAACGCTCTAACCACTGCTCTGGTGCTCCGTCTAGTGGTGTGAGGTTGATATTGCTCTTTGCTTTGACAAAGTGGGTAGGGTTATATCCTGCCTGGTTGGCCCTGTTCTTGGGTGTCTCAGTAGAGAGGCTATATACAGTAGAGGGGCTATATACAGACACCGGTTAGTCGGGCTGATTATGGTTAAAGTGACTATGCATATATGATGAACAGAGAGTAGTAGTAGCGTAAAAGAGGGGTTGGCGGGTGGTGGGACACAATGCAGATAGTGGGGTTAGCCAATGTGCGGGAGCACTGGTTAGTCGGGCCAACTGATGTACATGAATGTATAGTTAAAGTGACTATGATAAACAGAGAGTAGAAGCAGCTTAAAGGGGGGAGGCACACAATGCAAATTGTCCAGGTAGCCTTTTTGTCCTAGACTTGGCACTCTGGTACCGCTTGCCATGCGGTAGTAGAGAGAACAGTCTATGACTGGGGTGGCTGGGGTCTTTGAATTTTTTTTAGGACCTTCCTCTGACACCGCCTGGATAACAGGAAGCTTGGCCATTTGTGTACTACCCTCTGTAGTGCCGTGCGGTCGGAGGCCGAGCAGTTGCCATAGCAAGCAGTGATGCAACCCGTCAGGGTTGTCGGTGATCAGGTCTACCACTGTTGTGTCATTCAGGATGAAAAGGGAGTACAGGAGGGGACTAAGCACGCACCCCTGAGGGGTCCCGTGTTGAGGATCAGCGTGGCAGATGGGTTGTTACCTACCCTCACCACCTGTTGCGGCCCGTCAGGAAGTCCAGGATCCAGTTGCAGAGGGAGGAGTTTAGTCCCAGGGTCCTTAGCTTAGTGATGAGCATTAAGGGCACTATGGTGTTGAACGCTGAGCTGTAGTAAATGAATAGCATTCTCGCATAGGTGTTCCTTTTGTCCAGGTGGGAAAGGGCAGTGTGGAGTGCTGGGTTGGGTTTAGATTGAGTTTCTGTATAAGCACTTTGTGACATCTTCTGATGTAAGAAGGGAAAGAGAGAGAGAGAGAGAGAGACAGGGAGAGAGAGCACAATTAGACCCAACCAAATCATGAGAAAACAAAAAGATAATTACTTGACACATCTGTATGTGTAATGTTTACTGTTAATTTTTATTGTTTATTTCACTTTTGTATATTATCTACCTCACTTGCTTTGGCAATGTAAACACATTGCCACAGAGCCTGACCAGTCCAAAGATCGAATTGCTACCTTATCTTTTTTAGAAAGCATGTCTTCTAGCGAATGAGTCAGTCTATCAGTCAGGGCAACAACACTCAAGACAGAGTGACGCACAAGTCAGACACACTCTCTCTATCTCCCACACACTCAGTCACACACTCTCTCTATCTCCCACACACTCAGTCACACACTCTCTCTATCTCCCACACACTCAGTCACACACTCTCTCTATCTCCCACACACTCAGTCACACACTCTCTCTATCTCCCACACACTCAGTCACACACTCTCTCTATCTCACACACACTCAGTCACACACTCTCTCTATCTCCCACACACTCAGTCACACACTCTCTCTATCTCCCACACACTCTCTCTATTCAATTACATTCAAGGGCTTTATTGGCATGGGAAACATGTGTTAACATTGCCAAAGCAAGTGAGGTAGATAACATATAAAGTGAATATATAAAGTGAATATATAAAGTGAATATATAAAATAAACAATACAAATTAACAGTAAACTTTACACATACAGAAGTTTCAAAACAATAAAGACATTACAAATGTCGTATTATATATATATACAGTGTTTTAACAATGTACAAATGGTAAAGGACACAAGATAAAATAAATAAGCATAGATATGGGTTGTATTTACAATGGTGTTTGTTCTTCACTGGTTGCCCTTTTCTCTTGGCAACAGGTCACAAATCTTGCTGCTGTGATGGCACACTGTGGAGGTTCACCCAGTAGATATGGGAGTTTTTCAAAATTGGATTTGTTTTCGAATTCTTTGTGGATCTGTGTAATCTGAGGGAGATATGTCTCTCTAATATGGTCATACATTGGGCAGGAGGTTAGGAAGTGCAGCTCAGTTTCCACCTCATTTTGTGGGCAGTGAGCACATAGCCTGTCTTCTCTTGAGAGCCATGTCTGCCTACGGCGGCCTTTCTCAATAGCAAGGCTATGCTCACTGAGTCTGTACATAGTCAAAGCTTTCCTTAATTTTGGGTCAGTCACAGTGGTCAGGTATTCTGCCGCTGTGTACTCTCTGTGTAGGGCCAAATAGCATTCTAGTTTGCTCTGTTTTTTTGCTAATTCTTTCCAATGTGTCAAGTAATTATCTTTTTGTTTTCTCATGATTTGGTTGGGTCTAATTGTGCTGCTGTCATGGGGCTCTGTGGGGTGTGTTTGTGAACAGAGCCCCAGGACCAGCTTGCTTAGGGGACTCTTCTCCAGGTTCATCTCTCTGTAGGTGATGGCTTTGTTGTGGAAGGTTTGGAAATCGCTTCCTTTTTTTTAACTTTTTTTTTTTACCTTTATTTAACTAAGCAAGTCAGTTAAGAACAAATTCTTATTTTCAATGACGGCCTAGGAACAGTGGGTTAACTGCCTGTTCAGGGGCAGAACGACAGATTTGTACCTTGTCAGCTCGGGGGTTTGAACTCAGGGGGGGTTTGAACTCACAACCTTCCGGTTAGGTGGTTATAGAATTTAACGTCTCTTTTCTGGATTTTGATAATTAGTGGGTTTCGGCCTAATTCTGCTCTGCATGCATTATTTGGTGTTCTACGTTGTACTCAGAGAATATTTTTGCAGAATTCTGCGTGCAGAGTCTCAATTTGGTGTTTGTCCCATTTTGTGAAGTCTTGGTTGGTGAGCGGACCCCAGACCTCATAACCATAAAGGGCAATGGGCTCTATGACTGATTCAAGTATTTTTAGCCAGATCCTAATTGGTATGTTGAATGTTATGTTCCTTTTGATGGCATAGAATGCCCTTCTTGCCTTGTCTCTCAGATCGTTCACAGCTTTGTGGAAGTTACCTGTGGCGCTGATGTTTAGGCCAAGGTATGTATAGTTTTTTGTGTGCTCTAGGGCAACAGTGTCTAGATGGAATTTGTATTTGTGGTCCTGGTGACTGGACCTTTTTTGGAAGACCATTATTTTGGTCTTACTGAGATTTACTGTCAGTGCCCAGGTCTGACAGAATCTGTGCATAAGATCGAGGTGCTGCTGTAGGCCCTCCTTGGTTGGTGACAGAAGCACCAGATCATCAGCAAACAGCAGACATTTGACTTCGGATTCTAGCAGGGGGAGGCCGGGTGCTGCAGACTGTTCTAGTGCACGCGCCAGTTCAGACTTTTTTAGTGCCCGCGCCTCTCTCTCTCTGTCTCTCTCTCTCTCTCTGTCTCTCTCTCTCTCTCTCCTCTCTCTCTCTCTCTCTCTCTCTCTCTCTCTCTCTCTCTGTCTCTCTCTCTGTCTCTCTCTCTCTCTCTCTCTCTCTCTCTCTCTCTCTCTCTCTCTCTCTCTCTCTCTCTCTCTCTGTCTCTCTCAGGCTCTCTCTCGCTCTCTCTCTCTCTCTCTCTCTCTCTCTCTCTCTCTCTCTCTCTCTCTCTCTCTCTCTCTCTCTCTCTCTCTCTCTCTCTCTCTCTCTCTCTCTCTCTCTCTCTCTCTCTCTCAGGCTCTCTCTCTCTCAGGCTCTCTCTCTCTCTTTCACACTTGTAAACCACACAGAGTTCCTCTTTGTAGTTGGCACTTTGAAGTGGGTCTTGTGTTTCTTTTCTTCCCATGATCAGTCTTGTAATAATGTGTAAAACAACCAGTCACTCGACACTGCCTACTTGGTTGCATTATTCATTGCCCAGCATATGGAACCAGAAATACATACAAGTGTTACTGGATGGATAGTACCATAAAATACCATTAAATCTTAACCTCTTATCAGTGGTAAATGAAAAACATTCTCACTCAACTTTAAAAGTTGTGTGGTCCACTGTCCTCTTTCTCTCTCCCCTTTTTCTCTCTTTGTTTCTCTCCTTCTCTTTTGTCTCAATCTGTTTGTATCTCAATATCTCCTCCTCTATCAGACAGTATTGTGTTTGCGGTGAGGGGCTAGGGAGCGTCTTCAAAGAGATGTTTGCGGTGAGGGGCTAGGGAGCGTCTTCAAAGAGCTGTTTTTTGCGGTGAGGGGCTAGGGAGCGTCTTCAGAGAGAGCAGGGAGGGGCACAAAAAAAGACAGATCACAGAGGACGAGAAAGAACGAATAGAGAAAGAGCTGAAGAGAGAAATATGGTGAATAAGGCATTGATAGCCATCTCCTCCTCTGTTGCAGGTGTAGAAAGAGAGAGAGAGAGGGGGAGGGGGGGAGAGACAGAGAGACAGAGAGAGACAGAGAGAGAGGGAGAGAGAGAGAGAGAAGATGGAGGACAACAAGTGGAAGGCAGGTGAAGAGGTTGATCCATGGGATTACAGCCTATTTTCACCCATTCAAAAAGACAGTCAAAAGTTTGTTAAATTCCCACTGTGTTAACACAAAGTTTTCAAACTTCTAAAAGCACAAACACATTCCAATGGGAATATAATGCCGGATATTGTACTTATTTACACAACAACTTGATGTGTTATCATCACTGTTTTCACATCATCTACTCTAGGGGGGTGTTACCACTGACTCTAGGGGGGTGTTACCACTGACTCTATGGGGGTGTTACCACTGACTCTAGGGGATGTTACCACTGACTCTAGGGGGGTGTTACCACTGACTCTAGGGGGGTGTTACCACTGACTCTATGGGGGTGTTACCACTGACTCTAGGGGATGTTACCACTGACTCTAGGGGGGTGTTACCACTGACTCTATGGGGGAGTTACCACTGACTCTAGGGGATGTTACCACTGACTCTAGGGGGGTGTTACCACTGACTCTAGGGGGGTGTTACCACTGATTCTAGGGGGTGTTACCACTGACTCTAGGGGGTGTTACCACTGACTCTAGGGGGTGTTACCACTGACTCTAGGGGGTGTTACCACTGACTCTAGGGGGTGTTACCACTGACTCTAGGGGATGTTACCACTGACTCTAGGGGGTGTTACCACTGACTCTAGGGGGTGTTACCACTGACTCTAGGGGGTGTTACCACTGACTCTAGGGGGTGTTACCACTGACTCTAGGGGGTGTTACCACTGACTCTAGGGGATGTTACCACTGACTCTAGGGGGGGTGTTACCACTGACTCTAGGGGGTGTTACCACTGACTCTAGGGGTGTTACCACTGACTCTAGGGGGTGTTACCACTGACTCTAGGGGGGTGTTACCACTGACTCTAGGGGGGTGTTACCACTGACTCTAGGGGGGTGTTACCACTGATTCTAGGGGGTGTTACCACTAACTCTAGGGGGGTGTTACCACTGACTCTAGGGGGTGTTACCACTGACTCTAGGGGGTGTTACCACTGACTCTAGGGAGGTGTTACCACTGACTCTAGGGGGGTGTTACCACTGACTCTAGGGGGTGTTACCACTGATTCTAGGGGGTGTTACCACTGACTCTAGGGGGTTACCACTGACTCTAGTTACCACTGATTCTAGGGGGTGTTACCACTAACTCTAGGGGGGTGTTACCACTGACTCTAGGGGGTGTTACCACTGACTCTAGGGGGGTGTTACCACTGACTCTAGGGGGTGTTACCACTGACTCTAGGGGGTGTTACCACTGACTCTAGGGAGGTGTTACCACTGACTCTAGGGGTGTTACCACTGACTCTAGGGGGGTGTTATCACAAAAAAAAATCCCCAAGAAATAGATAGAAATAAAAGTTGAAATAAAATTCCATTTTGAATTTTAAGAACAATAACTATGTTATCATATCATGACTCTCCCATATCCGTGGGTGGTCCACCACCCTCATATGACTCTCCCATATCCGTGGGTGGTCCACCACCCTCATATGACTCTCCCATATCCGTGGGTGGTCCACCACCCTCATATGACACGTCTGTGTCAGGCTGTGGGCAACTGGTGCATGGAATCAGGCGCAGGAGAGCAGAAATGAGTGTTCACGGTCATTTATACCTCGAACTGCACCCGTATAAAACCAATACTGAAGGTGCGTGAAAACAACCGGTCACTCGGAAATACCAGCCATCAAGAATCAACCTGAACATAATAAAACAAGCACACCAACATTGGGGAAACTGAGGGTTAAATAATGAACATGTAAATTCGGGGGAATAGAAGCCAGGTGTGTAGAAAACAAAAAGACCAAAGAACAAACGGAAAATTAAAAGTGGATCGGCGATGGCTAGAAAGCCTGTGACGTCGAAGTCGTGACAATCTGTTAAAACGCTTTGTCTGGTTCTTCAATGATAGACGGAACAGACAAGGTCAGGGTAGCCTGGTGGTTAGAGCGGTGGACTAGGAACCAGAAGGTAGCCTGGTGGTTAGAGCGGTGGACTAGGAACCAGAAGGTAGCCTAGTGGTTAGAGCGTTGGACTAGGAACCAGAAGGTAGCCTAGTGGTTAGAGCGGTGGACTAGGAACCAGAAGGTAGCCTAGTGGTTAGAGCGGTGGACTAGGAACCAGAAGGTAGCCTGGTGGTTAGAGCGGTGGACTAGGAACCAGAAGGTAGCCTAGTGGTTAGAGCGGTGGACTAGGAACCAGCAGGTAGCCTAGTGGTTAGAGCGTTGGACTAGGAACTAGAAGGTAGCCAAGTGGTTAGAGCGTTGGTCTAGGAACCAGCAGGTAGCCTAGTGGTCAGAGCGTTGGACTAGGAACTAGAAGGTAGCCTAGTGGTTAGAGCGTTGGTCTAGGAACCAGCAGGTAGCCTAGTGGTTAGAGTGTTGGATCAGTAACCAGCAGGTAGCCTAGTTGTTAGAGCATTGGACTAGGAACTAGAAGGTAGCCTAGTGGTTAGAGTGTTGGACTAGGAACCTTGGCTGTCATTGAAAATAAAAATTTGTTCTTAACTGACTTGCCTAGTTAAATAAAGGTTAAAAAATATATATATACATAAATATATAAAAATACAAAAACTTTTATTCTATGCAAGTAAAAGACCAACAAAATCCAACTTATGATATACTATGTACACAGGCTCCATGGTGGCAAGAAAGAAAACATGAGGTTGAGAAAAGAGATTGCTAGCAGATGTGGGTTTTCATGCCATTTTTTATTTTTATTGAAATGTAATATTTAGAGAGGAGCTGTGTTGGAGAGGCTCATGTTACTATAGTAACAGCAGAGGAGTAGCAATCCTGATAAGCAAAAATACTACCTGTTCTCTTATATCCCAGCACAAGATCCAAGAAGGCAGTTTTCCAATGTTAAATTATACCTTCCATGGTGAAAAATACACACTGATTTCATTGTACAGTATGTTTCCCACCAGCGGCAAATCTTTTTTTATGTATATATATATATATATAATTCATACTATATTAGATCAAACCCAGACAGGAACTATTATCTTAGCAGGTGACCTAAATCACACATTTGGCAAGTTAAACGAACATACAGTAGCTACAAAAAGGGCAAATTCGAGGAACATTCAAAAGGGCAGAAGAATTTTATTTCTACAAATACAGGAGACCAATATTAGCAGGTGCGCGTTGTCTTCATGGCACACATTTCCAAGACTGTGTCCCTGTGGTCAATACGCATTATTCTTACTCGTTTTGGAAGAAACAAGCCTGAAACCTTGGACATTGAGTATTGAGTGCTGACACCCAGTGGAAGCCATAGGAATTGCATACTGGGAGCGAGATTCAATTATTTCCCTCTACTTTCCATTGTAAGAGTATGGGCTCTCAAAAAAATATATCTGGTTGGTTATTCTTGGATTTTCTCTACTATATCTATTGTGTTATAGTCTCCTACATTATGTTAAAATTTCTACAAACTTCAACGTGTCTTCTGTCCAACGGTACCAATTATATGCATATCCTGGCTTCAGGGCCTGAGCAACAGGCAGTTTACTTTGGGCACGGCAGTCAGGTGGAAATTGAGAAAAAAGGACCCGAGCTTGAAGAAGTTTTAATTATACCAACAGAAAATACACTTAATGACAGGGTAGGCTTGGCCCTAATTTATGTTTTCTCTGTCACCTGGAGTTGCATGGCAAAGGTCCAGAAGCAAAAGACATTGCCCAAGGACTAGTCATCCCTTCCCCCTCTGAGGGGCCAAAATGTATTTCACTGTTACAGTATCCAGAGGACTGACTATTGAATGAGTCTCTGTTACAGTATCCAGAGGACTGAGTATATCTCTGTTACAGTATCCAGAGGACTGACTATTGAATGAGTCTCTGTTACAGTATCCAGAGGACTGACTATTGAATGAGTCTCTGTTACAGTATCCAGAGGACTGACTATATCTCTGTTACAGTATCCAGAGGACTGACTATTGAATGAGTCTCTGTTACAGTATCCAGAGGACTGACTATATCTCTGTTTCAGTATCCAGAGGACTGACTATTGAATGAGTGATAGAGTAATGCTATAGTATCCAGGTTTGGCATTCATCTGAAACTTGTTCACCGAAGAGGACTCTGATCCAATCTCATACGGATGGATGATCTCTGTGGTAACTTGTATCTCTGTAAAGGGAGAACTCTGATGCTATCTATACGGATGTATGATCTCTGTGATAACTTGTATCTCTGTACAGGGAGAACTCTGATGCTATCTATACGGATGTATGATCTCTGTGGTAACTTGCATATGTACAGACTGAACTAAAAAAAATAGAAATAGCCAATAAAAAATATTTATAAAGTAAAGACGAAATTTCTGACCTTAAACAGGAATAGTATATTTTATTTGTGAAGAAAGTCAACATCTCGAGGTTAAACTATTTAATGACAAATAACCCCGGTAAACACTTTGCAGCCCTCACAATAAGAATACCAAACCAGTTATAGTTTTAAAAGATAAGGATACAAATACTTTAATAATAAACAACAACGCTATAAAACATTTAAAAGCATCTTGTGAAAATCTATATAAAATCAGAAGGAACAACAGATTGGCCTGATCTTAGATTCAACAACCCTGAAGCAACTATAAGCAGTCAACAACAACAAAAAATCGCAACAAAATATATTTATCACCCAAAAAGAACGTCATACACAAATAATGTATGAAGTGATCAATTTGCTTTCTATAAGGGCACAAGACAGGGGTGCCCTCTCTCCCCCCTCCAGTCTGCACTGGCATTTGAACCGCTTGCTGAAAGAAATAGACTGGACTCAAATGTAACAGGGGTCAGTATTAGTAAACATGAGTATAAACTAAATCTATTTGCTAACAATCTCCTGACGTACCTAACAAATATTGAAAATGCAATGTCCCCTTTGATAAAAACATTTTCAGAATACTCTAAAATCTCAGGATATAAAATCAATGTAAAACTGAAATAATAGCAATGGAAAAAATAAATAAAAATATAACTCATGATTTACAACAATCCTTTAAGTGGACCACAAAAAAAATATAGACATTTTAACATACTTTTTTTGGTAATATTCGAAGACAGTCTTTAAAGAAGTATACTCGGTCATAACAGACTTTATATGGGCAAATAAAACTCATACAGTGGGGCAAAAAAGTATTTTGTCAGCCACCAATTGTGCAAGTTCTCCCACTTAAAAAGATGAGAGAGGCCTGTAATTTTCATCATAGGTACACTTCAACTATGACAGACAAAATGAGGAAATAAATTCCAGAAAATCACATTGTAGGATTTTTAATGAATTTATTTGCAAATTATGGTGGAAAATAAGTATCCAGAGCATCCCAAACATGCTCAATGGGTGACATGTCTGTTCTATGCAGGCCATGGAAAAACTGGGACCTTTTCAGCTTCCAGGAATTGTGTACAGATCCTTACTACATGGAGCAGTATCATGCTGAAACATGAGGTGATGGCAGAGGATGAATGGCATGACAATGGGCCTCAGGATCTCGTCATGGTATCTCTGTGCACTCAAATTGCCATCGATAAAATGCAGTTGTGTTTGTTGTCCTTAGCTTATGCCTGCTCGTACCATAACCCCACCACCACCATGGGACACTCTGTTCACGACGTTGGGGCACTCTGTTCACAGACTTGAGGCATTGTGTTGTGTGACAAAATTGCAAATTTTAGAGTGGCACACTGTGTAATGATCATGCTTTTTTAAGTGGTGGATTATCTTGGCAAAGGAAAAAATTTCATTAACAGGGATGTAAACAAATGTGTGCACAATATTTTATGCGTATGGAACATTTCTGGGATCTTTTATTTCAGCTCATGAAACATGGGACCAATGTTACAATGTTGCATTTATATTGTTGTTCAGTGTAGAATCTCGTGGGATGTAACTAGATAGTTCTTCAATTAGTTATTCAGGGTGAATATGATGAGGTTTTCCAAATTAATGGCTATACATTTGTTTTCAGCAATTAGACCTAGATTACAAAACTTTATCTGATATTGATTACCGATATTAATCGCGGAGATGGATGGATATAAATTCCTAGACACAATGCAATGATAATGCATATGGTTATCATTTTATCCCAAAATAGTTTTAGTTTATCACAGGACAAATATGTAATGTAATTAAACGCTGGAGGTAAGGTGGGCTTATTCCAAAAAAGGTTGGTTCTTTGCCCAAGTACAATATGTACACATGGAATTGAGAAGGATTGGATCGTTGGATTTTTTTTCTTCATTGTCTTGGACTCAAAATAGTGATTTTTTTTTTAAACAAGGCAAGTCAGTTAAGAACAAATTCTTATTTTCAATGATGGCCTAGGAACAGTGGGTTAACTACCTGTTCAGGGGCAGAACAACAGAGTTGTAACTTGTCAGCTCAGGGATTTGAACTTGCAACCATTCTGGTTACTCTTCCAACACTCTCGCCATGAGGTTACTTTGCCTCCTCTACACTCTAACCACTAGGCTACCCTGCCACCTCTACACTCTAACCACTAGGCTACCCTGCCACCTCTACACTCTAACTACTAGGCTACCTGCCGCCTCTACACTCTAGCCACTAGGCTACCCTGCCGCCTCTACATTCTAACCACTAGGCTACCTGTCTATTTTAGAACAGTATTACATTCATGGCTTCGAATCTCCATAAGGATAGTCTGCTGTCCATTGTATAAGTGAATGCATTTGTTCAACCCAGTAATACATCTTCATATGAAGTTGTCCAACACCTCTTTATAGAAATAGGAGAGAGCACACTGTCTCTGAACATCGGATCCATTACTAAAGGAAAGTAAGGAATTTGATATGACTCCTACATATTACATGGTATCAATACAACCAGGTATTTCAAATGTGTCTATCCATTTCCATTTAAATTTACATTCTAAGCTTGAAATGTTATAATTAGAAATGATCTGTTAATTTTCAGTGTTCTCCCGGGTTCACTTTGAATCCGGATACAGCACCATATGTGTCCAACAGTAGTGAAAGAGAATATTTCCGATGTTCTGGTAAATAAAGTTAAATGTAATCTGCATATAATCTGCATATAATGATCCAATTTGTAAGTCGCTCTGGATAAGAGCGTCTGCTAAATGACTTAAATGTAATGTAAATGTAATGATGTCACATGGTGATCTCCACCAATCTCTGTGCCCCGGATTGAACCATGAGTTTTCATTATTGATGCTAGGGATTTTGTGGCTAATGAAAATTAGACAGAGAGCATCTGGTTAACATAAATGGTTCAGAGATCTGTCCAATTGATCGTATTGATGCTTTGGGTGTATTTTACCATAGCTCAATCCCAGGAAATAAATACCGGATCAAAGCCATCCATTTTTAAGACAGCCACCAAATATGCCCATTCCACCCTATCAAATGTTTTCTCAGCATCGTTCAAGTTCCTGATATGATTAATTATATTGAAAAAACATCTGAGATTGTATGAAGGTGTCCTGCTCCATAAAAAACCCTGTTTGATCTGAGTTAATCAACTTTGATATGACTGTTTCTATGTAAAAAGCCAAATACCTTAGCAATGATTTTGTAAATCACGTTCAGAAGTGATACTGAATCCTTACCTTTCTTTTACGAAGGTTGATTGTAGTCAAACATTAGTGACTGGGGAAGCTCATTTTTCTCTAGAGCTGTTGGTAATAGGTAACATAGGCGTTTAGTAATTTGGCACTATAAAAATGTCCATAACATTCCACTGGGGATCCATCACTACCAGGAGAGTTTCCCATTTTTGTAGAGTATTGATGGCCTCCAACAGTTCACTTGGGGGTAATGTTTATAGCTATATACATTTTCTCTGGTTTGCTTATAACTGGTCAAATGATCTATATCTTACCGTTGAACTTTTTTTGTTTTCTGATTGATACAGTTTGTGATAAAATGTTTTAAAGACGGAGTTCATTTCAGAAGGATCCATTGTTATGCTCCCATC
Source organism: Oncorhynchus masou masou (assembly GCF_036934945.1). Classification (NCBI taxonomy): domain Eukaryota; kingdom Metazoa; phylum Chordata; class Actinopteri; order Salmoniformes; family Salmonidae; genus Oncorhynchus; species Oncorhynchus masou. The sequence goes on along the minus strand of NC_088220.1, from coordinate 86,299,353 downwards.
TGGGGTTTGAATGTTACCTTCCTCTTCGTCTTTCTTAATTTGTCCATTTTCCCTGTACTTTTACATCGGGGCGGCAGGGTAGCCTAGTGGTTAGAGCGTTGAACTAGTAACTGGAAGGTTGTGAGTTCAAAACCCCGAGCTGACAAGGTACAAATCTGTCGTTCTGCCCTTGAACAGGCAGTGTTCCCAGGCCGTCATTGAAAATAAGATTTTGTTCTTAACTGACTTGCCTGGTTAAATAAAGGTAAAAAAAAATTTGCTCAAAACATTGTTGCTTGGCATTTCATGGCAGCAATCTTCAGATCAGGTGTTATATTGGAGCTTCAAAGTGTTCAACTGTTGAAGGATATCAGCATTTCTTTCTATGTTGTGAACTTTCTGTTCTAGTTTTCACATTTTGAATTGTTTTCTTTTCTTATGTTATGGGGAAGCCATCATTAATGTTTTAAAAGCTTCCCAGACATCAGTTGAGCATTCTTCATTATCTACATTTATTTCCAGAAACATGGCTATCTGTGTGTTGAGATATGAGGTAAACTCTTTATCTCCAAGTTGAATCGCCTTGTCTTTGTATATTGGCATAGGAGGTTTGAGCTTAAATGCGAAGGACAATGGTCTCTTTTCTAAATCCAGAACCACTCCCTTGTCCCCTAACCTGGTCTCAGAGCATTTCGTATTATTCTGTATGTAAATCCGAGACACACCATTTAGTATGATATGTTATGTTTGGGGCGGCAGGGTAGCCTAGTGGTTAGAGCGTTGGACTAGTAACCAAAAGGTCACAAGTTCAACTCCCTGAGCTGACAAGGTACAAATCTGTTGTTCTGAGCAAGGCAGTTACCCACTGTTCTTAGGCCATCATTGAAAATAAGAATTTGTTCTGAACTGACTTGCCTAGTAAAATAGGTAAAACTACTTAGCATGTTAGCTAACCCTTAACCCTTTTAGATTACCCATCCCCTAACCTTAACCCTTTAAGCTAACTCCTAAACGTAACCCTACCCTTCACCCTAAACCTTAACCCCTAGGCTGCATTCCAAACACTTAAAAGACACACCCTCTGCCCTCAAATTAAGTGGGCACTTCTGATGACGTATCAGGATGGCTGATCAGTTGACACTTGCAGGACGAGGGACGAGGGGCGAGGGGCGAGGGAGCCATTCATGGATTTTAAATGGACCGCCCGGAAATTCATCGGTAGTTCGTCCCACGTGTTTTCATCACGGAACCACCGGTAGCTGCTGTGTGTGCTTTTATATGCGCAACAGTCAATTATGATTGTATTTTATATTTTGGCTAGAAGACAACGCATCTGCAGACATCGAATGTTAGCCATCCAATGATATCAGGTAAATCTAAAATGATATTAAGTGTGATGTCAGGGAAAGTTGTATGCGCTAGCTAAAGTTTTCAAAAGCTAACCAAATCAAAACATAATTACTTTTACGATACTTTTTTTGTCCTGTCATTGTGTAATAGTAATAATAGTAGTGCAAGACTAGGTTTGTCTATGTTGAAAATTGTTTACCATTTTGACATAATTATGTGGTTGAAATTTTGCAAAACAACAATTTACAGTCATTTACTTTTTTTGTATTTCCCACGTAGATTCCACGTCACAATACGTTAACAAATTACCTTCAAACAATGTTGATTGGACCAGTTTGTGCGTGTGTGTGTAATGAGAATGTGTGTGTGTGTGTGTGTGTGTGTGTGTGTGTGTGTGTGTGTGTGTGTGTGTGTGTGTGTGTGTGCGTGAGTGTGTGTGTGTGTGTGTGTGTGTGTGTGTGTGTGTGTGTGTGTGTGTGTGTGTGTGTGTGTGTGTGTGTGTGTGTGTGTGTGTGTGTGTGTGTGTGTGTGTGTGTGTGTGTGTGTAGTGTGTGGCAAGCTGAAGCATCTGTTATTAGGTCGCATAGTCCTGTCTAGCTAGCTCACAGAAACATCACAGCAGCTTCTTTTTAATGACCAGCTACAGAGGATCTGAGAATCTGTAATTGACAATGTCGTAGTTGTTCAAATAAGAAGCATTACTACACACCAAGACATGTGGTCAGACCAGGGTGACCGAGCTTACACCCTAAATCATCATCACTTGTCATAGGCTGCTTGTTAAATGTGTTCTGTATGTAAGGTAGAAACAGGGCCTGTAGGACAGAGTGACTAACTCTGAGTCGAAGATCTGAAGGCTTTTATTGGAGAACCAGAAAAACCAACAGATGGATGTGATTACAAGTACATTTCATATCATCGTTAACCCACATTCGTTCTCTGGGCTAAACAGCAACAGAACAGTAAGCCCATGTTTGGTTACTCTGAGAAGCATAACATTAGAAGATGATAACAATGAACTGATGAAATGATGATAATGAACATGATAACATAGAAACTGTGGATTACAGTTCTGTACGTAGCAAAGCAACACCTGCTTGACCACGATAGCTGACATCAACCTATTTTAGATACCCAGAGACGATACCTCTCTCTCTCTCTCTCTCTCTCTCTCTCTCTCTCTCTCTCTCTCTCTCTCTCTCTCTCTCTCTCTCTCACTCTCTCGCTCTCTCGCTCTCACTCTCAATTCATCCAGTAGACTTTATTGACACGGCAAGTTAAATTACTTACATTGTCAAAGTACACATATAAGAACAATGGTGGGACCAACAGCACTAAGGTATCAATAATAATAATAGCAGTAGTGGTAATGTGATTACAATAAACAGCAACTACAACAACAATATTAAGGAGAACTAGACGGCAACTGTACAAGTACAGTTGGTGGGGCTAGCTAAAGCTCTTGGTGGGGCTAGCTAAAGTTCTTGGTGGGGCTAGATAAAGCTCTTGGTGGGGCTAGCTAAAACTCTTGGTGGGGCTAGATAAAGCTCTTGGTGGGGCTAGCTAAAGCTCTTGGTGGGGCTTGATAAAGCTCTTGGTGGGGCTTGATAAAGCTCTTGGTGGGGCTTGATAAAGCTCTTGGTGGGGCTAGCTAAAGCTCTTGGTGGGGCTTGATAAAGCTCTTGGTGGGGCTTGATAAAGCTCTTGGTGGGGCTTGATAAAGCTCTTGGTGGGGCTAGATAAAGCTCTTGGTGGGGCTAGATAAAGCTCTTGGTGGGGCTAGATAAAGCTCTTGGTGGGGCTTGATAAAGCTCTTGGTGGGGCTTGATAAAGCTCTTGGTGGGGCTAGCTAAAGCTCTTGGTGGGGCTTGATAAAGCTCTTGGTGGGGCTAGCTAAAGCTCTTGGTGGGGCTTGATAAAGCTCTTGGTGGGGCTTGATAAAGCTCTTGGTGGGGCTAGATAAAGCTCTTGGTGGGGCTAAACACAAACACACACACGCACATTCTCATTACACACACACGTCCTACAATGCACAAACTGGTCCAATCAACATTTTTTGAATGTAATTTGTTAACGTATTGTGACGTGGAATCTACGTGGAAAATACAATGGATTTGAAAAAAAGTAAATGAATTAACCAGCTTGGTCTACTTCTCTGCTACTCAAAACGGTGCTTTCTTCTAACAACAGCTGTCTGTGTCATTATTGAAGTGCCAAAATAATGAGGAGAGAGAAGAGAGTCACTACAATCACACAACTTCTGACCACATCTAGTGTCCACAACTACACAATTACATACCACAACCTTACAACTTCTGACCTGAACAGCACAGCTTCTGACCTGTTGTGGTCAGAAGTTGTGCGGTTCAGGTCAGAAGCTGTGCTGTTCAGGTCAGAAGTTCTTTGTCTACGTGGTTGCAAAGTGGAATTATTAGCTGATTTGTGTCAAAAGTTGCATGATTTCACTTACAGAGAATGTCAGTTGGAAGTGATGATGTCACAAGCGCTTCAGATTCTTGAGAAATCCCATGAAAGCGGATGGAGGACATGAAAGTGAATAAGGGAAAAAAAGTATAACAGATATCAAAAAGTTGTGTACAGGCAACGCGATCGAGACCGTTCTGGGATTTTTGAAGTTGGAACGACATTTCTAGTTTAAACGGTGTAGGAAGTCTCTCTTCTCTCTCCTCATCACTTGGCCTTCAGTGACTGAGAGAATCCTAGCAACGGTTCCGTTTTGGAACCTCAGTATTGACACAGAGAGCTTTTAGCAAAGAGCAGGCGAGGGGTTACTTCAATCGCTCTCCCTTGAGAACAGTAATCCCAATTTTTTTTTTTTACGTTTCCGCTTTTGACAAGCAGAGAAGTAGAGGAAGATTTTAATCCAAATGTTTGTTTTAGTGGTCAAAATGATAGTTTTTTGGAAAGGAAGGGATTTCCTTCCTTCTGACATGATTTACAGACGCTTGAAAGACAGGCGATGGGTTACAAAAACGTCTCTAGTTACAGATTGGCAGCCTCGATTTGAAATCCAACTTTTTCTTGGAAAAGCAGAGATGCAGGGGAAGATTTCAAACAAATGTTTTCTTTAAAATGTTGTGAAAGGGGTCAAAATGGCAGCTGTTAAAGGAACGTTTGAAAAACACGTGGTAATGCAGTTACAAAAATTGCTGTACCATAAGTTCCGTAGTGAATAATTTGATTCCACTAACAGCTTTGAATAGCAGAGAAGTAGACAAATATCCCATATGCTCTAACGTTTTGTCTAACTTGTTGCGGTATTGGCCAAAACGGACGTTGTTTGCCAAAATGTTACAAAAAATGATGTTGATTGGATTACTTAAACTGCTGTAACTTTTGGTGCAAATATTATTTTTGGTTCAAACGCCAGATTTGAGTAGCTTGCAAAGTCCAATTATTATCCGATTTGCGTCAAACGTTTTATGATTTCACCTCGAAAATGAGAGTTAGAAGTGATGATGTCACAATGGGAAGCGTTTAGAATTTTGACAAATCCCATGTTGGAGGGATGGAGTGAAAAAAAGACGACAGAAATGTGAATAACGTAAAAAAAGTATAGCAGATATCAAAACGTTGTACACAACCAACTCGATCCAGACCATTCCGCACGTTCTGAAGTTGGAACGGTGTTTCTAGCATAAATGCTGTAGGAGGAGTAATACTAAGAAGTATGTTGAATATCTAAGCTGGGGCAGCTAACGCTATCCCCACCAATAATAATACATTAAAGCAATAGTAGTAGACCAGTCTCAATCTGACTGAGAAGACACATGACATGGTATGAAAGCCAAAACAAAACTAAATGGGAAATACGATTGACATTACATTGCACTTTTTACTGGCTGTCCCTCAGGTTGTGGCAGGAGGAGACAAATATGTCTTTTCAGACAAAGGAGATGATTGTGGACTACAGACAAAGGAGGACCGAGCCCACATTCTCATCGACAGGGCTGTAGTAGAGGAGGTCGAAAGTTTCAAGTTCCTTGGTGTCCACATCACCAACAAACTATCATGGTCCAAACACATCAAGACAGTCGTGAAGACGGCACGACAAAACCTATTACCCCTCAGAAAATATTTGACATGGGTCCTCAGGGGTCCACATATTTGGCTTTTCACCCAATAAATATTTGATATTTGTCATCTGTGTACAGCAGACACTTGATTTAAAAAATATATATATTTCACCTTTTTATTTAACCAGGTAGGCCAGTTGAGAACAAGTTCTCATTTACAACTGCAACTTGGCCAAGATAAAGCAAAGCAGTTCGACACACACATCAACACAGAGTTACACATGGAATGAAACAAACATACAGTCAATAATACAGTAGAAAAAGTCTATATGCAGTGTGTGCAAATGAGGTAAGGCAATAAATAAATCTCTCTTACCTCTCTCTCTTATCTCTTTCTCTCTTATCTCTCTCTAACATCAATCTACTGTAGTGCAAACCTGTCATCAAGGGTGGCTACTTATAAGAATCTCAAATAGATTTGTTTAACATTTTTTTAGTTACTACATGATTCCATATGTGTTATTTCATAGTGTTGATGTCTTCACTATTATTCTACAATGTAGAAAATAGTACAAATAAAGACAAACCCTGGAATCAGTAGGTGTGTCCAAACTTTTGACTGGTACTGTATATATGATAATTACAAATCTTAGAATCAGTGATTAACACTACCAGAACACACTGGATTCTCCAAATAAATTGGATGAGCTACAGAACTAAATACAACCCTCCAACCCAAAAAGGCCTGTGGTGTTGATGATATACTAAACAAAATGATCAAATATACAGACCACAAATTCAAATAGGTTATTCTTAAACTCTTCATCATCCCCAGCTCTGGTATTTTCCCCAAAATTTGGAACCAATGTCTGGTCACCCCAATCCACTAAAGTGGAGACAAATTTGACCCCAATAATTACTGTGGAATCTGTGTCAACAGCAAAATCCCTGAGAAATCCTCTGCAGTATCATTAGCAGCAGACTCCAACAATGACCAAATTGGCTTCTTACCTAAAATACCGTATGACAGAACACGTATTCTCCCTGCATACCCTTATTGACAAACAAACACACACAAAAAATCAAAAAAAGCCTTTGACTCAATTTGGCATGAGGGTCTGCTATACAAATTGATGGAAAGTGGTGTTGGGGGAAAAACATGACATTATAAAATCAATGTACACAAACAACAAATGTGTAGATAAAATTGGCAATAAACACACACATTTCTTTCCTCGAGGCTGTGGGGTGAGACAGGGATGCATCTTAGACCCGACCCACTTCAACATTTATATCAATGAATTGGCCTGGGCACTAAAACTGTCTGCAGCACCCGGCCTCACCCTCCTGGACTTGGAAATCAAATGTCTACTGTTTGCAGATGGTCTAATGCTTCTCTCCCCAACCAAGGAGGGCCTACAGCAAAATTCAGAAAAGAGCTGTTAAATTCTACACACACATAAAAGGAAGTGATGCCCAAACATTCCACTACAAAGGCGTCACCTACCGAGACATGAACCTAGAGTAGAGTCCCCTCTGCCAGTTGGTTCTGGGGCTCTGTTCACAAACACAAACAGACCCCACAGAGCCCCAGGACAGCAACACAATTAGACCCAAACAAATGATCAGAAAGCAAAATTATAACTATTTGACACACTGGAAAGAATCAATGGAAAAACTGAGCAAATTGGAATACTAACTGACCCTAAACGGAGAGTACACAGTGGCAGAATACCTGACCACCGTGACTGACCCTAAACAGAGAGTACACAGTGGCAGAATACCTGACCACCGTGACTGACCCTAAACAGAGAGTACACAGTGGCAGAATACCTGACCACTGTGACTGACCCTAAACAGAGAGTGGCAGAATACCTGAGCACCGTGACTGACCCTAAACAGAGAGTACACAGTACACAAAAGAGTATTTCATCAGCCACCAATTGTGCATGAGAGAGAGGCATGTAATTTTCATCGTAGGTTCACTTCAACTATGACAAACAAAATGAGAGAACAAAATTCCAGAAAATCACATTGTATGATTTTTTTATGAATTTATTTGCAAATTATGGTGGAAAATAAGTATTTGGTCAATAACAAAAGTTTATCTCAATACTTTTCAAACGTTTTCTGTATGTCTTCACAAGGTTTTCACACACTGTTATTTTGGCCCATTCCTCCATGCAGATCTCATCTAGAGCAGTGATGTTTTGGGGCTGTTGCTGGGCAACACGGACTTTCAACTCCCTCCAAAGATTTACATATGTACCCCTAATAATTCCAGCTTGGCTTTGTAACATGCAGTAGTAATGCATGATTGTTGGAGCTGTAATAAATCTAATCAAAACAACAATGCAATACAAAACAATTTTACAATTTTAACAATAAAAAGTGTTAAGAAAGTATTTACTATCAAAATAAAAAAAATCGCACACTTCATGTATAAACTCCCAGCAATTTAATGGGTTTATAATAATTATAATAATAATATAATAAATGAATAATAATATAATAAATAATATAATAATAAATAAAAATAATAATATAATTTATATTACCAACGCTTTTACCAACGTTTTGGCATCACTGTGCCTTCCTCAGGGTTGATTTACTAAAATAAACTGAATTTTTAAAAAAATTAAAAAGAAAATACAAAATAATTAAAGATCAACAATAAAATAACAATAGTCAAGACTATATACATGGGGTACCGGTACAGGGTCAATGTGATGGGGCACCGGTTAGTCGAGGTAATATGTACATGTAGGTAGAGGTAACATGACTATGCATAGATAATAAACAGAGAGTAGCAGCAGCGTAAAAACGGGGGTTGGGGTGGGGACAATGTAGATAGTCCGGGTAGCAATTTGATTAGCTGTTCAGGAGTCTTGTGGCTTGGGGGTAGAAGCTGTTAAGAAACCTTTGGGACCTAGACTTTGTGCTCCGTTACCGCTCGCCATGCGGTAGCAGAGAGAACAGCCTATGACTAGGGTGGCTGGAGTTTAGGATGGCTGGAAAAAAATTTGGGACCTTCCTCTGACACCACCTGGTATAGAGGTCCTGGATGGCAGGAAGCTTGGCCCCAGTGATGTACTGGGCCGTACACACTACCCTCTGTAGTGCCTTGCATCGGAGGTCAAGCAGTTGCCATACCAGGCGGTGATGCAACCAGTCAGGATGCTCTCGATGGTACATTTGTAGAACTTTTTGAGGATCTGAGGACCCATGTCAAATATTTTCAGTCTCCTGAAAATGGAGTGTTAGTTAGATTACTCGTTGGTTATTACTGCGTTGTCGGAACTAGAAGCACAAGCATTTCGCTACTCGCATTAACATCTGCTAACCATGTGTATGTGACCATTAACATCTGCTAACCATGTGTATGTGACCAATAACATCTGCTAACCGTGTGTATGTGACCATTAACATCTGCTAACCATGTGTATGTGACCAATAACATCTGCTAACCATGTGTATGTGACCATTAACATCTGCTAACCATGTGTATGTGACCATTAACATCTGCTAACCATGTGTATGTGACCATTAACATCTGCTAACCATGTGTGTGACCATTAATATCTGCTAACCGTGTGTATGTGACCATTAACATCTGCTAACCATGTGTATGTGACCATTAACATCTGCTAGCCATGTGTATGTGACCGTTAACATCTGCTAACCATGTGTATGTGACCATCAACATCTGCTAACCATGTGTATGTGACCATTAACATCTGCTAACCATGTGTATGTGACCATTAACATCTGCTAACCATGTGTATGTGACCATTAACATCTGCTAACCATGTGTATGTGACCATTAACATCTGCTAGCCATGTGTATGTGACCAATAACATCTGCTAACCGTGTGTATGTGACCATTAACATCTGCTAACCATGTGTATGTGACCATTAACATCTGCTAGCCATGTGTATGTGACCATTAACATCTGCTAACCGTGTGTATGTGACCATTAACATCTGCTAACCATGTGTATGTGACCATTAACATCTGCTAACCATGTGTATGTGACCATTAACATCTGCTAACCATGTGTATGTGACCAATAACATCTGCTAACCGTGTGTATGTGACCATTAACCAGTGCTTTATTATAGACAGACTTCTCCACATCTTAGTTACTGTTGTATCAATATGTTTTGACCATGACAGTTTTACAGTCCAGGGTTACTCCACCAGGGTTACCCCAACCAGGGTTACTCCAACCAGGGTTACTCCGAGTAGTTTAGTCATCTCAACTTGCTCAATTTCCACATTACGTGATTTAGTTGAGGTTTAGGGTTTAGTGAATGATTTGTCCCAAATACAATGCTTTTAGTTTTTTTTTTAAATCTTTCGGGACTACCTTATTCTTTGCCACCCTCTCTGAAACAAACTGCAGCTCTTTGTTGAGTGTTGCAGTCATTTCAGTTGCTGTGGTAGCTGACGTGTGTAGTGTTGAGTCATCCGCATTACATAGACACTCTGGCTTTCCTCAATGATTGAGACTGTTTTTTGTTGTTGTTGTTTTTTTACATTCAGACCAGACGAGTCCAACCAGGTGTTGTGTCAGTTGTTCAGAGAGGTTTTTAGCAGACACATAGACAACAGTGCCACCAGCGTACATTTGAAGGCCGACACTTGGGCAGGTCTCTGGTAGATCCTTCATTGATAATGAGAAGAGAATTGGGACAAGCACCGAACCCTGTGGAAGTCCCATTTTAGTTGTTTTAAATGTGGATTTGGTGCTATTGATGACCACACATTGTCCAAGGTTTTCCAGCTATAAACCAAACCAGCTCACAGCTTTTTGTCTGAGGAACTGAACTTGTGGAGTTTAGAGAGCACTAGTACTGTACACCGATTCACTGTGTCAAAGGCCTTTTTCAGGTCGGGGAAGACTTCTCCGACAACACTTTTCTCCTCCAGTGACTTCTTGATGTTCTCCAGTAGGACACAGTTTCAATCAATCAATCAATCAAATTGATTTATAAAGCCCTTTTTACATCAGCGATGTCACAAAGTGCTGTACAGAAACCCAGCCTAAAACCACAAACAGCACAGCAATGCAGATGTAGAAGCCCGGTGGCTAGTTTGCTGTTTAAGTGGAATATTTTGGTCTGAATCCAAATTTGTTCCCGGTACAAGTACTGATGCTCATCCAGATAGGACATGAGCTGTTCTGCTAGGATTTCCTCCAACACTTTAGATAGGACAGGCACAATACTGGCTGGTCTGTAGCTACTTGTCAGTTCGGGGTCCACCTCACTTGAAGATAAGTGTGACTAGAGCCTTTTTTTTTCTAGGCCTCAGGAAACTGCCCCCACTGTTAATTAAGATATTTATCAGGTGGGTGAGTGGTTTTGCCAGGGTACTGCCATACTTCTTAATGAATGCAGTGTCGAGATTGAATATGTCTTTAGAATTGGCGACTTTCAGATTGCTGAGGATTTTCATCTGTTATGACACACCTCTCCAAGTTCAAACCAGTCAGCGTAATTCACATCATTGCCACTGGTGGTATTTGGTGAATGAGCTAATAACGTAATGGGGAAACCCTGTCACTGATTGGGTGAAAAAGTTGTTCAATTCATTTGCAATCTGTCCTTGATCAGACACATACTGGCTGTATGTCTCCTCTATGTCATCCTGCTCGTTGTATGTCTCCTCTATGTCATCCTGCTGGCTGTATGTCTCCTCTATGTCATCCTGCTGGCTGTATGTCTCCTTTATGTCAACCTACTGGCTGCATGTCTCCTCTATGTCCTCCTGCTCGTTGTATGTCTCCTCTATGTACTCCTGCTCGTTGTATGTCTCCTCTATGTCATCCTATTAGTTGTATGTCTCCTCTATGTCATCCTGCTGGCTGTATGTCTCCTTTATGTCATCCTGCTCGTTGTATGTCTCCTCTATGTCATCTTACTGGCTGTATGTCTCCTCTATGTCATCCTGCTCGTTGTATGTCTCCTCTATGTCATCCTGCTCGTTGTATGTCTCCTCTATGTCATCTTACTGGCTGTATGTCTCCTCTATGTCATCCTACTGGCTGTATGTCTCCTTTATGTCAACCTACTGGCTGCATGTCTCCTCTATGTCCTCCTGCTCGTTGTATGTCTGCTCTATGTACTCCTGCTCGTTGTATATCTCCTCTATGTCATCTTACTGGCTGTATGTCTCCTCTATGTCATCCTACTGGTTGTATGTCTCCTCTATGTCAACCTACTGGCTGTATGTCTACTCTATGTCATCTTGCTCGTTGTATGTCTCCTCTATGTCATCCTGCTCGTTGTATATCTCCTCTATGTCATCTTACTGGCTGTATGTCTCCTCTATGTCATCCTACTGGTTGTATGTCTCCTCTATGTCAACCTACTGGCTGTATGTCTACTCTATGTCATCTTGCTCGTTGTATGTCTCCTCTATGTCATCCTCTTCGTTGTATGTCTCCTCTATGTCATCCTACTGGTTGTATGTCTCCTCTATGTCATCTTACTGGCTGTATGTCTCCTCTATGTCATCCTACTGGCTGTATGTCTCCTTTATGTCAACCTACTGGCTGCATGTCTCCTCTATGTCCTCCTGCTCGTTGTATGTCTCCTCTATGTACTCCTGCTCGTTGTATATCTCCTCTATGTCATCTTACTGGCTGTATGTCTCCTCTATGTCATCCTACTGGTTGTATGTCTCCTCTATGTCAACCTACTGGCTGTATGTCTACTCTATGTCATCTTGCTCGTTGTATGTCTCCTCTATGTCATCCTGCTCGTTGTATGTCTCCTCTATGTCATCCTACTGGTTGTATGTCTCCTCTATGTCATCCTACTGACTGTATGTCTCCTCTATGTCAACCTACTGGTTGTATGTCTCCTCTATGTCCTCCTGCTCGTTGTATGTCTCCTCTATGTCCTCCTGCTCGTTGTATGTCTCCTCTATGTCATCCTGCTCGTTGTATGTCTCCTCTATGTCATCCTACTGGCTGTATGTCTCCTCTATGTCATCCTACTGGTTGTATGTCTCCTCTATGTCATCCTACTGACTGTATGTCTCCTCTATGTCATCCTGCTCGTTGTATGTCTCCTCTATGTCATCCTACTGGCTGTATGTCTCCTCTATGTCCTCCTGCTCGTTGTATGTCTCCTCTATGTCATCCTACTGGTTGTATGTCTCCTCTATGTCAACCTACTGGCTGTATGTCTACTCTATGTCATCTTGCTCGTTGTATGTCTCCTCTATGTCATCCTGCTCGTTGTATGTCTCCTCTATGTCATCCTACTGGTTGTATGTCTCCTCTATGTCATCCTACTGACTGTATGTCTCCTCTATGTCAACCTACTGGTTGTATGTCTCCTCTATGTCCTCCTGCTCGTTGTATGTCTCCTCTATGTCATCCTGCTCGTTGTATGTCTCCTCTATGTCATCCTACTGGCTGTATGTCTCCTCTATGTCATCCTACTGGTTGTATGTCTCCTCTATGTCATCCTACTGACTGTATGTCTCCTCTATGTCATCCTGCTCGTTGTATGTCTCCTCTATGTCATCCTACTGGCTGTATGTCTCCTCTATGTCATCCTACTGGTTGTATGTCTCCTCTATGTCATCCTACTGACTGTATGTCTCCTCTATGTCATCCTGCTCGTTGTATGTCTCCTCTATGTCATCCTACTGGCTGTATGTCTCCTCTATGTCCTCCTGCTCGTTGTATGTCTCCTCTATGTCAACCTACTGGCTGTATGTCTCCTCTATGTCATCCTACTGGCTGTATGTCTCCTCTATGTCATCCTACTGGCTGTATGTCTCCTCTATGTCATCCTGCTCGTTGTATGTCTCCTCTATGTCAACCTACTGGCTGTATGTCTCCTCTATGTCAACCTACTGACTGTATGTCTCCTCTATGTCAACCTACAGGCTGTATGTCTCCTCTATGTCAACCTACTGACTGTATGTCTCCTCTATGTCAACCTACTAACTGTATGTCTCCTCTATGTCAACCTACTGACTGTATGTCTCCTCTATGTCATCCAGCACCTACTAGCTGTATAGCTCTATGTGCTTACAGTTATCTTCAGTGGCTGGACTGCATTTGAGGCTCTGTGCAGGGGTTTTGTGCAGGCCCGTCTTGACGTTATCCACTGCCCTGTCCATAGTAGAAGATGTTGACCCATCTTTGCAGAGCAGGGTGTAGGCTTGGGGGGGGGACTGCTTCAATGTGAACAAAGCCGCCTCCATTGGAATAGTTAGTGAGTTGGTTTTTGTATCGTTTCATCACTTTCCCCCACTGTTTTGCAGGCTGCTTTAGTCAGAAACTCTGTCACGACATCCGCTGATTCAAGCAGCTCTTTGATTGGAAGTTGGAATGACTTCTGATTTGCCATGCATGACTTCAGACTGGAAGGATTGTTTTGCCTTGAACACTGTATGCTTTCCAGGAACAGATTTTCCTCTGGTAAGGAGTTTTGTCCTTGCTTCCTTTTGATGTAGATAGATAGAACAGAGGGCTCTAACTCACCCTGAGGTGGCTTGTAGGTAGATATGACAGAGGGCTCTAACTCACCCTGAGGTGGCTTGTAGATAGATACCCCAGAGGGCTCGAACTCACCCTGAGGTGGCTTGTAGATAGATACCCCAAAGGGCTCTAACTCAACCTGAGGTGGCTTGTAGATAGATACCCCAGAGGGCTCCAACTCACCCTGAGGTGGCTTGTAGATAGATACCCCGGAGGGCTCTAACTCACCCTGAGGTGGCTTGTAGATAGATACCCCAGAGGGCTCTAACTCACCCTGAGGTGGCTTGTAGATAGATACTCCAGAGGGCTCTAACTCACCATGAGGTGGCTTGTAGATAGATACCCCAGAGGGCTCTAACTCACCCTGAGGTGGCTTATAGATAGATACCCCAGAGCGCTTCAGAGGTTTCGTTATGTCAGTTACGGCCTGCTCCCTTGTAAAAATGTCTCTCTCCCAGATTAAGATATGGAGAACAGTTTCCTTTGGCGTTTGTTGCGCCCGGCAACCGTACTCGAAGCTTCCTTTTCTTTAGCCTGTTCCTTGATGCTGCTTGATATGCCAGCCTCCATGCACTCGGGCCATGTTGACTGATGTCAACAAAAAAAATCCCAACAAAAGCTTCTATAATCTCAAAAAAATAGACATGATTTTTCAGAGCAGCATAATGACTATGTCACGGTTCATGAATCCACTGCCTCCGTCTCTCTCTCTCTCTCTCTCTCTCTCTCTCCAGTGTTTGTGTGGGCGTGGTTTCCCAATCTCGGCCTGATTGTCTGCGCCAGCTGGAACCACTTATCTTCCCTTTATATGTTCTGTTACCAGTGTTTCTTGTTGTCAGATCGTTGTTTCTTCTCTGAGGTTGTGTCGTGTGTCCGTGCTCTTCTCTTGTGTGGATTATCTGCTGTGCTCCTTCCTACTCATCTGGACACACTCCCCTGGTTTTCTCAGCACGTTATGATCGGGAAGATGCGCCCGAGTTCCTGGGTCGGATTCCTTCTGAGTACAGTCTGTCTGTCATGTTGCTGCTGTGAACTACATTCATTAAAACCATCGTTGCTTGCATCTTGCATCCGCCTCTGTGTTGTAACAGAACGATCTGACCAGACCATGGATGCAGCGAGTTCAACGAGTCTGACCGAATTCCTTTCCCGCAGTATCACGAGAATGGATCAACAAGAGGAGAACATCTCCAGCACAGGTCGTGCAGTACAAGCCCTTTCGACGCAGGTATCCCAGCTGACCCAACAATTGCAACATCTGAGGGGTTCCGCTGCGCCACCTACACCGGCAGTTCAACCCGCCCCGCCAGAGCCGGATTCCCAGCTAGAGCCACGGCTACCGACACCAGAGGGTTATTCAGGTGATCCTGACTATTGCAGAGCCTTTCTTACGAGATGTTCCATGCATTTCTCGTTGCAGCCACGGACCTTCAACCGTGAACAGTCTAAGGTAGCATTCGTACTCACACTGCTATCAGGCAAAGCGTCTCTCTGGGGAACGGCGGTGTGGGCGAACCAGGACCCATGCTGCACCTCTTTCCAGACACTCTCCGAGGAGATGAGAAGGGTCTTCGATCGGGCCGTGGCGGGTAGGGAGACGGCCAGACTACTCGCTGACCTTCGCCAAGGAGACCATTCAGTATCGGAATACTCCATCCAATTCCGCACTCTGGCCGCTGAGTGTCAGTGGAACGAGGAGGCGCAGTGGGACATGTTCCTGCATGGGCTGGAGGACCGGATCCAGAAGGAGATTTATGTTCTGGACCTTCCCAGGAGTTTAAATGGACTAGTGGAACTAGCCCTGAGGGTCGACGCTCGTCTGAGTCGTATTGGCCGCCGAGCATGCCCTAACAGACCGTATAACGACACGGAGGGCTGGCATGCCAGCGTCGGGAACACGGCCAGTTCAGCCTCCGCTCACGAACCCATGCAGCTGGGAGAGCTCGCCTCTCCCGGGAAGAGAGGGAGAGGCGGAGATCCCAAGGACTCTGTCTCTACTGTGGTAGAGCGGGCCACTTTATCCACTCCTGCCCGGTAAAAGATCAGGCCCGGTAGTAAACATGAGGCTACTATCGGGTGGTGTCACCACAGAGAAGACCTCATCATCTACTCTCCTCCCGGTAAGACTAAGATGGGCCACCCACACGCACGACACCCAAGCCTTACTGGACTCAGGAGCAGAGGGTAATTTCATGGACTTCAAGCTCGCTCACAAACTCCAGATCCCTATCACCTCACTCACGCACAAGATATCCGTCAACGCTCTCAATGGTCAAGAACTCCCCAACATTTCTCACACCACTGAACCTATCACACTCATCACTTCTGGCAATCACACTGAGACACTATCATTCCTACTCATGGACTCACCCCTTGCACCATTAGTTCTCGGCCACCCTTGGCTCACCCAACACAACCCCAGAGTTGACTGGGGTCATAACTCTATATCCATGTGGAGTAACAAGTGTCTTGAGTCCTGTTTAGTGTCTGCTTGTTCGTCTGTGTCTGATTCTGTGTTTCTAGAGGAGGCAGTGGATTTGTCTAACGTGCCCGTTGAATACCTCGACCTGAAGGAGGTGTTCAGTAAGTCCCGTGCTGCTTCCCTTCCTCCGCATCGTCCCTATGACTGTGCAATAGAATTATTGCCAGGTGAGTCTCCGCCTAAAGGCAAGTTATATTCACTTTCTGTTCCTGAGAGGAGGCTATGGAGAGATACATCTCTGGTTCTCTGGCATCTAAATTCATTCGTCCTTCCTCTTCTCCAGCGGGGGCGGGGTTCTTCTTTGTGGGGAAGAAGGACGGATCTCTGCGTCCTTGCATTGATTACCGTGGGTTGAATAACATCACAGTGAAGAATACCTATCCCTTACCGTTGATGTCCTCCGCCTTTGAAAGGTTACAGGGAGCATCCGTGTTCACTAAGTTGATTTACGTAATGCATATCATTTGGTTCGCATAAGGGAGGGGGACGAATGGAAGACCGCGTTTAACACCCCCAGAGGGCACTTCGAATATTTGGTCATGCCTTTTGGGCTATCCAACTCCCCAGCGGTTTTCCAGGCACTCGTCAATGACGTGCTGAGAGATATGATTGATCAGTTCATATATGTTTACCTGGATGACATACTGATTTTTTCTTCTTCTCTCCAGGAACACGCTCAACACGTCAGACGAGTGCTTCAGAGGTTGCTGGAGAATGGACTTTTTGTCAAGGCGGAGAAATGCATTTTTCATGCACAATCCGTTCCATTCCTAGGTTACATCGTCTCGACTGAAGGTATTCGCATGGATCCCGACAAGGTTAAGGCTGTGGTGGATTGGCCAAGCCCAGATTCCCGTAAGGCCCTACAGAGGTTTCTGGGATTCGCCAATTTCTACCGGCGTTTCGTTCGCAACTTTAGCCAGATAGTCGCTCCTCTTACCGCCTTAACCTCTCCCAGAGTGACGTTCAGGTGGTCCGATACAGCCGAGGCTGCATTCGCCAAACTCAAGAGCCGCTTTGTTTCGGCTCCTATCCTCATAGCTCCCGATCCCTCGCGTCAGTTCGTG
>NC_088220.1:86116249-86281830 GCF_036934945.1 Oncorhynchus masou masou | reverse complement strand
AGTTAACACAACCCTAACCATAACCTCCTCTAGGTAACATAACCTAACCATAACCTCCTCTAGTTAACATAACCCTAACCATAACCTCTAGTTAACACAACTCTAACCATAACCTCCTCTAGTTAACATAACCCTAACCATAACCTTCTCTAGTTAACACAACCCTAACCATAACCTCCTCTAGTTAACACAACCCTAACCATAACCTCTAGTTAACACAACCTAACCATAACCTCATCTAGTTAACACAACCCTAACCATAACCTCTAGTTAACACAACCCTAACCATAACCTTGAGTTAACACAACCCTAACCATAAACTCTAGTTAACACAACTCTAACCATAACCACTAGTTAATAACCTTAACCATAACCTCTCTAGTTAACACAACCCTAACCATAACCTCTAGTTAACACAACCATAACCATAACCTCTAGTTAACATAACCCTAACCATAACCTCTAGTTAACACAACCCTAACCATAACCTCTCTAGTTAACACAACCCTAACCATAACCTCCTAGTTAACACAACCCTAACCATAACCTCCTCTAGTTAACACAACCCTAGCCATAACCTCCTCTAGTTAACATAACCCTACCCATAACCTCTAGTTAACATAACCCTAACCATAACCTCCTCTAGTTAACATAACCCTAACCATAACCTCTCTAGTTAACACAACCCTAACCATAACCTCCTCTAGTTAACACAACCCTAACCATAACCTCCTCTAGTTAACACAACCCTAACCATAACCTCCTCCAGTTAACATAACCCTAACCATAACCTCTAGTTAACACAACCCTAACCATAACCTCTAGTTAACACAACCCTAACTATAACCTCTAGTTAACACAACCCTAACCATAACCTCTAGTTAACACAACCCCATAACCTCCTCTAGTTAACATAACCATAACCTCTAGTTAACACAACCCTAACCATAACCTCCTCCTTAACCATAACCTAACCTCTAGTTAACACAACCCTAACCATAACCTCTAGTTAACACAACCCTAATCATAACCTCTAGTTACCATAACCATAACCTCTAGTTAACACAACCTTAACTATAACCTCTAGTTAACATAACCCTAACCATAACCTCCTCTAGTTAACACAACCCTAACCATAACCTCCTCAAGTTAACATAACCCTAACCATAACCTCCTCTAGTTAACACAACCCTAATCATAACCTTCTAGTTAACAGAACCCTAGTTAACATAACCTCTTCTAGTTAACACAACCCTAACCATAACCTCCTCTAGTTAACATTACCCTAACCATAACCTCTTCTAGTTAACATAACCCTAACCATAACATCTTCTAGTTAACACAACCCTAACCATAACCTCTTCTAGTTAACACAACCCTAACCATAACCTCTTCTAGTTAACACAACCCTAACCATAACCTCTTCTAGTTAACACAACCCTAACCATAACCTCCTCTAGTTAACACAATAACCATAACCTAGTTAACCTAACCATTCTAGTTAACATAACCCAAACCATAACCTCTTCTAGTTAACACAACCCTAACCATAACCTAACACAACCCTAACCATAACCTCTAGTTAACATAACCCTAAACATAACCTCTCTAGTTAACACAACTCTAACCATAACATCCTCTAGTTAACATAACCCTAACCATAACCTCTAGTTAACACAACCCTAACCATAACCTCCTCTAGTTAACACAACCCTAACCATAACCTCTCTAGTTAACACAACCCTAACCATAACCTCATCTAGTTAACACAACCCTAACCATAACTCTCTAGTTAACACAACCCTAACCATAACCTCTCTAGTTAACACAACCCTAACCATAACCTCTAGTTAACACAACCCTAACCATAACATCCTCTAGTTAACATAACCCTAACCATAACATCCTCTAGTTAACACAACCCTAACCATAACCTCTAGTTAACATAACCCTAACCATAACCTCCTCTAGTTAACACAACCCTAACCATAACCTCCTCTAGTTAACACAACCTTAACCATAACCTCCTCTAGTTAACACAACCCTAACCATAACCTCTAATTAACATAACCCTAACCATAACCTCTCTAGTTAACACAACCCTAACCATAACCTCTTCTAGTTAACACAACCCTAACCATAACCTCTCTAGTTAACACAACCCTAACCATAACCTCCTCTAGTTAACACAACCCTAGCCATAACCTTCTCTAGTTAACACAACCCTAACCATAACCTCCTCTAGTTAACACAACCCTAAACATAACCTCCTCTAGTTAACACAACCTTAACCATAACCTCCACTAGTTAACAGAACCCTAACCATAACCTCTAATTAACACAACCCTAGCCATAACCTTCTCTAGTTAACACAACCCTAACCATAACCTCTTCTAGTTAACATAACCCTAACCATAACCTCTTCTAGTTAACACAACCCTAACCATAACCTCTTCTAGTTAACACAACCCTAACCATAACCTCTTCTAGTTAACACAACCCTAACCATAACCTCTTCTAGTTAACATAACCCTAACCATAACCTCTTCTAGTTAACACAACCCTAACCATAACCTCCTCTAGTTAACACAACCCTAACCATAACCTCCTCTAGTTAACACAACCCTAACCATAACCTCCTCTAGTTAACACAACCTTAACCATAACCTCCTCTAGTTAACACAACCCTAACCATAACCTCTAATTAACATAAGCCTAACCATAACCTCCTCTAGTTAACACAACCCTAACCATAACCTCTTCTAGTTAACACAACCCTAACCATTACATCCTCTAGTTAACACAACCCTAACCATAACCTCTTCTAGTTAACACAACCCTAACCATAACCTCCTCTAGTTAACACAACCCTAACCATAACCTCTTCTAGTTAACACAACCCTAACCATAACCTCCTCTAGTTAACACAACCCTAACCATAACCTCTTCTAGTTAACACAATCCTAACCGTAACCTCTTCTAGTTAACATAACCCTAACCATAACCTCCTCTAGTTAACACAACCCTAACCATAACCTCCTCTAGTTAACACAACCTTAACCATAACCTCCTCTAGTTAACACAACCCTAACCATAACCTCCTCTAGTTAACACAACCCTAACCATTAAATCCTCTAGTTAACACAACCCTAACCATAACCTCTTCGAGTTAACACAACCCTAACCATAACCTCTTCTAGTTAACACAATCCTAACCATAACCTCTTCTAGTTAACATAACCCTAACCATAACCATCCCTAGTTAACACAACCCTAACCATAACCTCCTCTAGTTAACACAACCCTAACCATAACCTCCTCTAGTTAACACAACCCTAAACATAACCTCTTCTAGTTAACACAACCCTAACCATAACCTCCCTAGTTAACATAACCCTAACCATAACCTCCTCTAGTTAACACAACCCTAACCATAACACAACCCTAGCCATAACCTCCTCTAGTTAACACAACCCTAACCATAACCTCCTCTAGTTAACACAATCCTAACCATAACCTCCACTAGTTAACACAACCCTAACCATAATCTCCTCTAGTTAACCCAACCCTAACCATAACCTCCTCCAGTTAACACAATCCTAACCATAACCTCCTCTAGTTAACACAATCCTACCCATAACATTTCTAGTTAAGAGGACCATAACCATAACCACCCTGCTCTGTGTACAGTATGTCCCCCTACCCATAACACCCTGCTCTGTTCTAGTTAAGAGGACCATAACCATAACCACCCTGCTCTGTGTACAGTATGTCCCCCTCTACCACCCTGCTCTGTGTACTGTATGTCCGCCTCTACCACCCTGCTCTGTGTACTGTATGTCCCCCTCTACCACCCTGCTCTGTGTACTGTATGTCCCCTCTACCACCCTGCTCTGTGTACTGTATGTCCCCCTCTACCACCCTGCTCTGTGTACTGTATGTCCCCCTCTACCACCCTGCTCTGTGTACTGTATGTCCCCCTCTACCACCCTGCTCTGTGTACTGTATGTCCCCCTCTACCACCCTGCTCTGTGTACTGTATGTCCCCCTCTACCACCCTGCTCTGTGTACTGTATGTCCCCCTCTACCACCCTGCTCTGTGTACTGTATGTCCCCCTCTACCACCCTGCTCTGTGTACTGTATGTCCCCCTCTACCACCCTGCTCTGTGTACTGTATGTCCCCCTCTACCACCCTGCTCTGTGTACTGTATGTCCCCCTCTACCACCCTGCTCTGTGTACTGTATGTCCCCCTCTACCACCCTGCTCTGTGTACTGTATGTCCCCCTCTACCACCCTGCTCTGTGTACTGTATGTCCCCCTCTACCACCCTGCTCTGTGTACTGTATGTCCCCCTCTACCACCCTGCTCTGTGTACTGTATGTCCCCCTCTACCACCCTGCTCTGTGTACTGTATGTCCCCCTCTACCACCCTGCTCTGTGTACTGTATGTCCCCCTCTACCACCCTGCTCTGTGTACTGTATGTCCCCTCTACCACCCTGCTCTGTGTACTGTATGTCCCCCTCTACCACCCTGCTCTGTGTACTGTATGTCCCCCTCTACCACCCTGCTCTGTGTACTGTATGTCCCCCTCTACCACCCTGCTCTGTGTACTGTATGTCCCCCTCTACCACCCTGCTCTGTGTACTGTATGTCCCCCTCTACCACCCTGCTCTGTGTACTGTATGTCCCCTCTACCACCCTGCTCTGTGTACTGTATGTCCCCCTCTACCACCCTGCTCTGTGTACTGTATGTCCCCCTCTACCACCCTGCTCTGTGTACTGTATGTCCCCCTCTACCACCCTGCTCTGTGTACTGTATGTCCCCCTCTACCACCCTGCTCTGTGTACTGTATGTCCCCCTCTACCACCCTGCTCTGTGTACTGTATGTCCCCCTCTACCACCCTGCTCTGTGTACTGTATGTCCCCCTCTACCACCCTGCTCTGTGTACTGTATGTCCCCCTCTACCACCCTGCTCTGTGTACTGTATGTCCCCCTCTACCACCCTGCTCTGTGTACTGTATGTCCCCCTCTACCACCCTGCTCTGTGTACTGTATGTCCCCCTCTACTGTACCCTGCTCTGTGTACTGTATGTCCCCCTCTACCACCCTGCTCTGTGTACTGTATGTCCCCCTCTACCACCCTGCTCTGTGTACTGTATGTCTCCCTCTACTACCCTGCTCTGTGTACTGTATGTCCCCCTCTACCACCCTGCTCTGTGTACTGTATGTCCCCCTCTACCACCCTGCTCTGTGTACTTGAGTTGATCCCCCTCTACCACCTCTCTGTGTACTGTATGTCCCAGCATACAGTTACTGTGGTTTAGTCGGCAGGGATTTGTGTGTTTGACTTCAGGCAATAGGTGATGTGTGATATAATCGATCATTTTCTGATGAAAATCACCTGCTTTTTCCTTGAGACCTTGCCGTGTTCAGTCGGCTACTGTTTCTGATGATGAAAGGTGTCTGATTTCACACACCTAGATAACATTCACTTCTCCTTACTTTTCCAGACGGCGTGGTGTTGATAGATCCGGAGTACCTGAAAGAGAGAAAAGGTAGTGTGAAAAGAGAATGTCTAGTGTGAAAAGAGAATGTCTAGTGTGTAAAGAGAATGTCTAGTGTGAAAAGAGAATGTCTCATGTGAAAAGAGAATGTCTCGTGTGAAAAGAGAATGTCTCGTGTGAAAAGAGAATGTCTAGTGTGAAAAGAGAATGTCTCGTGTGAAAAGAGAATGTCTAGTGTGAAAAGAGAATGTCTCGTGTGAAAAGAGAATGTCTCGTGTGAAAAGAGAATGTCTCGTGTGAAAAGAGAATGTCTAGTGTGAAAAGAGAATGTCTAGTGTGAAAAGAGAATGTCTAGTGTGAAAAGAGAATGTCTAGTGTGAAAAGAGAATGTCTAGTGTTCTAATGGCAGCTTGAAATTAAGCTTAATTCCACCAGTGGACAAAACTGCTTGTCATGACATCATTAGTGGTCATCATGACCTCCTTAGCCTGATCATCATGATGTCATTAGTCTGCTTATCATGACATCATTAGACGGGTTGTGGTTTCAGCAATATATTGCATTTCTAAAAGGTATAATTAAACAAACCCTCGGTCTGATATACCACGGCTGGCAGCCAATCAGCATTCAGGACTCGAACCACTCAGTTTTATAATGATCTTTCACTCTTTTCTTCTCTCCTCAGTGTTTGTGACGTTGACATGCGCCTTCCGTTATGGACGTGAGGACTTGGATGTTCTGGGCTTGACGTTTCGAAAGGACCTCTTCGTGGCCAACATTCAGGCCTTCCCTCCAGTGCCCGAAGACAAAAAGAGGTTAACTCGCCTTCAAGAACGCCTGATCAAAAAGCTTGGGGAACACGCTCACCCTTTCACCTTCGAGGTAATGTTCAACACCACTGTGACCATCTCTATTAGGAGTTGTTGTTGTTCTTTTTGTGTTTAGTGTTGTTGTTTTTGTTGTTTGTCGTATATGTGAATTGTATAATGTTGTAATGTTTTTTGGTACCGTGTACTTTAGGGACTACAGTGGAAATAAGTCTAAGATAATGAGATAAAATGTATCTGTCAATGATCTTGTCCTAATTTTAAACCTTCTGTCATCTGTGTTTAAGTACTAATTTTGTTCATATTTCTGTTGACAGATTCCACTGAATTTACCGTGCTCAGTTACCCTGCAGCCTGGACCAGAGGACACAGGGAAGGTGCTTATTGGGTTCAGCCAAAATCTACGCTACTGGGTTGAAGGTTTTACGGAATCATGTAGTAACCAAAAAAGTGTTCAACAAATCAAAATATATTTAAGATTTTAGATTCTTCATAGTAGCCACTAATTTCCCTTGATGACAGTTTTGCACACTTTTGGCATTCTCTCAACCAGCTTCACCTGGAATGCTTTTCCAACAGTCTTGAAGGAGTTCCCACATATGCTGAGCACTTGTTGGCTGTTTTTCCTTCACACTGCGTTCCAAATCATTCCTAACCAAATCAATTGGGTTGAGGTTGGGTGATTGTGGAGGCCAGGTCATCTGATGCAGCACTCCATCACTCTCCTTCTTGGTCAAATAGCCCTTACACAGCCTGAAGGTGTGTTGGGCCATTGTCCTGTTGAAAAACAAATGAGTCCCACTAAGCACAAACCAGATGGGATGATGTATCGTTGGAGAATGGTAGCTATGCTGGTTAAGTGTGTCTTGAATTCTAAGTAAATCACAGACAGTGTCGCCAGCAAAGCACCCCCACACCATAACACCTCCTCCTCCATGCTTTACGGTGGGAACCACACATGCAGAGATCATCGTTTCATCCACACTGCGTCTCACAAAGACACAGCGGTTTTGAACCAAAAATCTCCAATTTGGACTCCAGACCAAAGGACTGATTTCCACCGGTCTAATGTCGATTGCTCGTGTTTCTTGGCCCAAGCAAGTCTCTCATTCTTATTGGTGTCCTTTAGTAGTGGTTTCTTTGCAGCAATTCAACCATGAAGGCCTGATTCACGCAGTCTCCTCTGAACAATTGATGTTGAGATGTGTCTGTTACTTGAATTCTGTGAAGCATTTATTTGGGTTGCAATTTCTGAGGCTGGTAAACTCTAATGAACTTATCCTCTGCAGCAGAGGTAGAGGTACCTCTGATCTTCCTTTCCTGTGGCAGTCCTCGTGAGAGACAGGTAACTCTGGGTCTTCCTTTACTGTGGTGGTCCTCATGAGAGACAGGTAACTCTGGGTCTTCCTCAACTGTGGCAGTCCTCATGAGAGACAGGTAACTCTGGGTCATCATTTACTGTGACGGTCCTCATGAGAGACAGTTCTTGAATGTTACCGTATTGACTGACCTTCATGTCTTAAAATAATGATGGACAGTCATTTCTCTTTGCTTATTTGAGCTGTTCTTGTCATAATATGAGGTTGGTCTTTGACCAAATAGGGCTATCGTCTGTATACCACCCCTACCTTGTCACAACACAACTGAAGCTCAAACGCATTAAGAAGGAAAGAAATTCCACAAATAAACTTTTAACAAGGCACACCTGTTAATTGAAATGCATTCCAGGTGACTACCTCATGAAGCTGGTTGACAGAATGCCAAAAGTGTGCAAAGCTGTCATCAAGTCAAAGGGTGGCTACTTTGAAGAATCTCAAATATAAAATATATTTAGATTTTATTTAACACTTGTTTTTAATAGTTACTACATGATTCCATATGTGTTATTTCATAGTTTTGATGTTTTCACTATTATTCAACAATGTAGAAAATAGTACAAAGAAATAAAGACTGGAATGAGTAGGTGATCTAAATCTTTTATCTGGTACTGTAACATTTATATAACAATGCATAATGACATTCAAGCAGAAAAAGAATCCAACTTAAAGCGAAATCCTGTCTTTATATTTTGTCTCTGAAGGCCTGCGGGGTTGACTTTGAAGTCAAAGCGTTCTGCTCAGAGAATGTCCAAGACAAAATACATAAAAGGTAAAAAAAAAAAAAATGATTTCATATTTATACAAAATGTTAAGCATATAAATACGTACATTATTATTAAATGTAGTTCAAATTATGGAGGGATGTTTTGGAAAAACTACTTTTTGAATCAGTCCAGAAGGTCTCAGAGATCTTAAGTTCACACCATTGAAGTTCAGACTTGATTGGGTGGGGGGGTCCTGTGAGCACCAGCAGGGTAAATGGAGTCATTCCACACCACAATGACTGCATCGACAAAATGGTATATATAATATAGCTATTATTATTATTACTCATATTGCTCTATAGTATTGCATTGCTGCCTAATAACTCAGTGTGTCTGAACAGGAAGTCAGTGCTTCTAACCCTTGTGTCTGAACAGGAAGTCAGTGCGTCTAACCCTTGTGTCTGAACAGGAAGTCAGTGTGTCTAACCCTTGTGTCTGAACAGGAAGTCAGTGCGTCTAACCCTTGTGTCTGAACAGGAAGTCAGTGCGTCTAACCCTTGTGTCTGAACAGGAAGTCAGTAATGTCTAACCCTTGTGTCTGAACAGGAAGTCAGTGCGTCTAACCCTTGTGTCTGAACAGGAAGTCAGTGTCTAACCCTTGTGTCTGAACAGGAAGTCAGTGCGTCTAACCCTTGTGTCTGAACAGGAAGTCAGTTTAGGGACTAACCCTTGTGTCTGAACAGGAAGTCAGATAATCTAACCCTAAAAATGTGTCTGAACAGGAAGTCAGTTGTCTAATTTTAACCTTGTGTCTGAACAGGAAGTCAGTGTGTCTAACCCTAACCCTTGTGTCTGAACAGGAAGTCAGTGTGTCTAACCCTAACCCTTGTGTCTGAACAGGAAGTCAGTGTCTAACCCTAACCCTTGTGTCTGAACAGGAACCCTTGTGTCTGAACAGGAAGTCAGTTCTCCTAAACTGTCTAACCCTTGTGTCTGAACAGGAAGTCAGTGCGTCTAACCCTTGTGTCTGAACAGGAAGTCAGTGCGTCTGACCCTTGTGTCTGAAAGTGTGTCTAACCCTTGTGTCTGAACAGGAAGTCACTGCGTCTGATCCTTGTGTCTGAACAGGAAGTCAGTGTGTCTAACCCTTGTGTCTGAACAGGAAGTCAGTGCGTCTGACCCTTGTGTCTGAACAGGAAGTCATTCTCTCAACCAGTGTCTGAACAGGAAGTCAGTCGTCTAACCCTTGTGTCTGAACAGGAAGTCAGTGCTGAACCCTTGTGTCTGAACAGGAAGTCAGTGCGTCTAACCCTTGTGTCTGAACAGGAAGTCAGTGGGTTAACCCTTGTGTCTGAACAGGAAGTCAGTGCTGTCTAACCCTTGTGTCTGAACAGGAAGTCAGTGTGTCTAACCCTTGTGTCTGAACAGGAAGTCAGTGTGTCTAACCCTAACCCTTGTGTCTGAACAGGAAGTCAGTGTGTAAGTGTGTCTTGAATTAACCCTAACCCTTGTGTCTGAACAGGAAGTCAGTGTGTCTAACCCTAACCCTTGTGTCTGAACAGGAAGTCACACGTCTAACCCTAACCTCTTGTGTCCATGCTTTAGGTGGGTGTCCACACATGCAGAGATCATCGTTTCTAATCCTAACCCTTGTGTCTGAACAGGAAGTCAGCGGTTCTGAACAAAAATCTCCAACCCTTGTGTCTGAACAGGAAGTCAGTGATCTGACCCTTGTGTCTGAACAGGAAGTCAGTTTGTCTAACCCTTGTGTCTGAACAGGAAGTCACTGCATTCTGATTGTGTCTGAACAGGAAGTCAGTGTGTCTAACCCTTGTGTCTGAACAGGAAGTCAGTGCGTCTGACCCTTGTGTCTGAACAGGAAGTCAGTGCGTCTGACCCTTGTGTCTGAACAGGAAGTCTCGTCTAACCCTTGTGTCTGAACAGGAAGTCAGTGCGTCTAACCCTTGTGTCTGAACAGGAAGTCAGTGCGTCTAACCCTTGTGTCTGAACAGGAAGTCAGTGAACTTAACCCTTGTGTCTGAACAGGAAGTCAGTCGTCTTCCTTTCCTGTCCCTTGTGTCTGAACAGGAAGTCAGTGCGTCTAACCCTTGTGTCTGAACAGGAAGTCAGTGCGACCCTTGTGTCAGAAGTCAGTGCGTCTAACCCTTGTGTCTTCCAGGAAGTCAGTGGTCTAACCCTTGTGTCTGAACAGGAAGTCAGGGTCTAATCTGAACTGTGTGTCTGAACAGGAAGTCAGTGTGTCATCAACCCTAACCCTTGTGTCTGAACAGGAAGTCAGAATGTCTAACCCTAACCCTTGTGTCTGAACAGGAAGTCAGTGTCTTAAAATAATGATGTCTGAACAGGAAGTCATTTCGTCTAACCCTAACCCTTGTGTTCTTGAACAGGAAGTTATGAGGTTAACCCTTGTGTCCAAACAGGAAGTCAGTGTGTCTAACCCCTAACCCTTGTGTCTGAACAGGAAGTCAAGCGTCAAACCCTTGTGTCTGAACAGGAAGTCAAATGCTTCTAACCCATTTGTGTCTGAACAGGAAGTCAAAGTCATCAAGTCAAAGGGTGGCTACTTTAAAGAAATAAAATATAAATATAAATGGTTATTTGTCTGACCCTTGTGTCTGAACAGGAAGTCAGTGTGTCTAACCCTTGTGTCTGAACAGGAAGTCACTGCGAAGAATCCTTGTGTCTGAACAGGAAGTCAGTGTGTCTAACCCTTGTGTTTAATGGAAGTCAGTGAATATGTGTCTGAACATAGTCAGTGATGTCTAACCCTTGTGTCTGAACAAGGAAGTCAGTGCGTCTAACCCTTGTGTCTGAACAGGAATCAGTAGGTGATCTAAACTTTTATGTGTCTGAACATTTAAGTCAGTAACAATGTGTAATGAACATTCTAACCCTTGTGTCTGAACAGGAAGTCAGTCTTTAATTTTGTGTCTGAACAGGAAGTCTTTGAAGTCTAACCCTTGTGTCTGAACAGGAAGTCCAGTGTGACAAAACCATAACCCTTGGTCTGAACAGGAAGTCATATTTAACCCTAAATGTTGAACAGGAAGCATGTCTAACCCTAACCCTTGTGTCGAACATTATTATTCAATGTAGTTCTAATTGTTTGAACTTTTTGTCAGTGCAGAAGGTCTAACCTTGTTCTGAACAGGAAGTCAGTGTGTCTAACCCTAACCCTTGTGTTGAGACATTGGAAGTCAGTGGTCCTAACCCTTGTGTCTGAACAGGAAGTCAGTGCATTCTAACCCTTGTGTCTGAACAGGAAGTCAGTGCGTCTGACCCTTGTGTCTGAACAGGAAGTCAGTGTGTCTAACCCTTGTGTCTGAACAGGAAGTCATTGCTGTCTAACCCTTGTGTCTGAACAGGAAGTCAGTGCTGTCTAACCCTTGTGTCTGAACAGGAAGTCAGTGCGTCTAACCCTTGTGTCTGAACAGGAAGTCAGTGCGTCTGACCCTTGTGTCTGAACAGGAAGTCAGTGTGTCTAACCCTTGTGTCTGAACAGGAAGTCAGTGCGTCTGACCCTTGTGTCTGAACAGGAAGTCAGTGTGTCTAACCCTAACCCTTGTGTCTGAACAGGAAGTCAGTGCGTCTGACCCTTGTGTCTGAACAGGAAGTCAGTGTGTCTAACCCTTGTGTCTGAACAGGAAGTCAGTGCGTCTAACCCTTGTGTCTGAACAGGAAGTCAGTGCGTCTAACCCTTGTGTCTGAACAGGAAGTCAGTGTGTCTAACCCTAACCCTTGTGTCTGAACAGGAAGTCAGTGCGTCTGACCCTTGTGTCTGAACAGGAAGTCAGTGCGTCTAACCCTTGTGTCTGAACAGGAAGTCAGTGCGTCTGACCCTTGTGTCTGAACAGGAAGTCAGTGCGTCTAACCTAACCCTTGTGTCTGAACAGGAAGTCAGTGCGTAACCCTGACCCTTGTGTCTGAACAGGAAGTCAGTGCGTCTAACCCTTGTGTCTGAACAGGAAGTCAGTGCGTCTGACCCTTGTGTCTGAACAGGAAGTCAGTGCGTCTAAACCTAACCCTTGTGTCTGAACAGGAAGTCAGTGCGTCTGACCCTTGTGTCTGAACAGGAAGTCAGTGCGTCTGACCCTTGTGTCTGAACAGGAAGTCAGTGCGTCTAACCCTTGTGTCTGAACAGGAAGTCAGTGCGTCTGACCCTTGTGTCTGAACAGGAAGTCAGTGCGTCTAACCCTTGTGTCTGAACAGGAAGTCAGTGCGTCTAACCCTAACCCTTGTGTCTGAACAGGAAGTCAGTGTGTCTAACCCTTGTGTCTGAACAGGAAGTCAGTGCGTCTAACCCTTGTGTCTGAACAGGAAGTCAGTGCGTCTAACCCTTGTGTCTGAACAGGAAGTCAGTGCGTCTAACCCTTGTGTCTGAACAGGAAGTCAGTGCGTCTAACCCTAACCCTTGTGTCTGAACAGGAAGTCAGTGTGTCTAACCCTTGTGTCTGAACAGGAAGTCAGTGTGTCTAACCCTAACCCTTGTGTCTGAACAGGAAGTCAGTGCGTCTAACCCTAACCCTTGTGTCTGAACAGGAAGTCAGTGCGTCTAACCCTTGTGTCTGAACAGGAAGTCAGTGCGTCTAACCCTTGTGTCTGAACAGGAAGTCAGTGCGTCTAACCCTTGTGTCTGAACAGGAAGTCAGTGTGTCTAACCCTAACCCTTGTGTCTGAACAGGAAGTCAGTGTGTCTAACCCTAACCCTTGTGTCTGAACAGGAAGTCAGTGTGTCTAACCCTAACCCTTGTGTCTGAACAGGAAGTCAGTGCGTCTAACCCTAACCCTTGTGTCTGAACAGGAAGTCAGTGCGTCTAACCCTTGTGTCTGAACAGGAAGTCAGTGCGTCTAACCCTTGTGTCTGAACAGGAAGTCAGTGCGTCTAACCCTAACCCTTGTGTCTGAACAGGAAGTCAGTGCGTCTAACCCTAACCCTTGTGTCTGAACAGGAAGTCAGTGCGTCTAACCCTTGTGTCTGAACAGGAAGTCAGTGCGTCTAACCCTTGTGTCTGAACAGGAAGTCAGTGCGTCTAACCCTTGTGTCTGAACAGGAAGTCAGTGTGTCTAACCCTTGTGTCTGAACAGGAAGTCAGTGCGTCTAACCCTTGTGTCTGAACAGGAAGTCAGTGTGTCTAACCCTAACCCTTGTGTCTGAACAGGAAGTCAGAGTCAGTGTGTCTAACCCTTGTGTCTGAACAGGAAGTCAGTGTGTCTAACCCTAACCCATGTGTCTGAACAGGAAGTCAGTGTGTCTAACCCTTGTGTCTGAACAGGAAGTCAGTGCTTCTAACCCTTGTGTCTGAACAGGAAGTCAGTGCTTCTAACCCTTGTGTCTGAACAAGAAGTCAGTGCGTCTAACCCTTGTGTCTGAACAGGAAGTCAGTCAGTGTGTCTAACCCTAACCCTTGTGTCTGAACAGGAAGTCAGTGCTTCTAACCCTTGTGTCTGAACAAGAAGTCAGTGCGTCTAACCCTTGTGTCTGAACAAGAAGTCAGTGCGTCTAACCCTTGTGTCTGAACAGGAAGTCAGTGTGTCTAACCCTAACCCTTGTGTCTGAACAGGAAGTCAGTGCTTCTAACCCTTGTGTCTGAACAAGAAGTCAGTGCGTCTAACCCTTGTGTCTGAACAGGAAGTCAGTGCTTCTAACCCTTGTGTCTGAACAGGAAGTCAGTGCGTCTAACCCTTGTGTCTGAACAAGAAGTCAGTGTGTCTAACCCTTGTGTCTGAACAATAAGTCAGTGCGTCTAACCCTTGTGTCTGAACAGGAAGTCAGTGCGTCTAACCCTTGTGTCTGAACAGGAAGTCAGTGCGTCTGACCCTAACCCTTGTGTCTGAACAGGAAGTCAGTGTGTCTAACCCTTGTGTCTGAACAGGAAGTCAGTGTGTCTAACCCTTGTGTCTGAACAGGAAGTCAGTGTGTCTAACCCTTGTGTCTGAACAGGAAGTCAGTGTGTCTAACCCTTGTGTCTGAACAGGAAGTTAGTGCGTCTAACCCTTGTGTCTGAACAGGAAGTCAGTGTGTCTGACCCTTGTGTCTGAACAGGAACTCAGTGCGCCTGGTGATCCGTAAGGTCCAGTACGCCCCAGAGAAGCCCGGCCCCCAGCCCATGGCTGAGACCACCAGACAGTTCCTGATGTCTGACAAACCACTGCACCTTGAGGCCTCACTGGATAAAGAGGTGATGGTTTTTTTCTGCTGGTAGAGGACATCTCTACATTACTCTACATCCTTAGGTCTCACTCCCCCCCTCCACCCTATCTGAGATATCTACTGCAACCCTCATGCTTCACATAAAACCCCCGTTCTGTCAGTCACATTCTGTTAAAGGTCCCCAAAGCACACACATCCCTGGGTCGCTCTTCATTCAAACACTCATTCATGGTCACACTTACTGACAGTTGTGTCCCAGTTGTATCCCAGCCCTTTGTGCTGTTGTCTGTGCCCAATCATGTTTGTACCGTTTTGTGCTGCTGTTTTGTGCTGCTGCCATGTTGTTTTCATGTTGTGTTGCTACCATGTTGTGTTGTCATGTTGTGTTGCTACCATGTTGTGTTGTCATGTTGTGTTGCTACCATGTTGTTGTCATGTTGTGTTGCTACCATGTTGTTGTCATGTTGTGTTGCTACCATGTTGTGTTGTCATGTTTTGCTGCCTTGCTATGTTGTTGTCTTAGGTCTCTCTTTATGTAGTGTTGTGTTTTCTCACGTGTCGTGATGTGTGTTTTGTCCTATATTTATATATATATATATATATATATTTAAAAAAAAAAAAAAATTTTAATCCCAGACCCCCCGTCCCCGCAGGAGGCCTTTTGGTAGGCCGTCATTGTAAATAAAAATTTGTTTTACCTGACTTGCCGAGTTAAATAAAGGTTCAATAAATACAAATAAAATAAGTTGCATTACTCTTCATTACTCTACATTACACTACATTATACTACATTACTCTGCACTACCTCTGCTCTACATTACAGTACATTATACTACATTACTCTACACTACCCTACATTATACTACATTACTCTACATTACTCTACACTACCCTACATTATACTACATTACTCTACACTACCCTACATTACACTACACTACCCTACATTACACTACATTATACTACATTACTCTACACTACCCTACATTATACTACATTATACTACATTACTCTACACTACCCTACATTATACTACATTACTCTACACTACCCTACATTACACTACACTACCCTACATTACACTACATTATACTACATTACTCTACCCTACACTACCCTACATTATACTACATTACTCTACACTACCCTACATTACTCTACATTATACTACATTACTCTACACTACCCTACATTACTCTACATTATACTACATTACTCTACCCTACACTACCCTACATTACTCTACACTACCCTACATTACACTACATTACTCTACACTACCCTACATTACACTACACTACCCTACATAATCCACATTAGTTCCTGTCAAGGCAGCAGCTACTCTTCCTGGGGTTTATTATGGATCCCCATTAGTTCCTGCCATGGCAGCAGCTACTCTTCCTGGGGTTTATTATGGATCCCCATTAGTTCCTGTCAAGGCAGCAGCTACTCTTCCTGGGGTTTATTATGGATCCCCATTAGTTCCTGCCATGGCAGCCGCTAGTCTTCCTGGGGTCTGGCAAAATGTAGGCAGTTCTACATTTTAAAAACATTACAAAACATTCATAATAGATTTTACAACATATTAAGTGTGCTCCCTCAGGCCCCTACTTTACAACCACACATCTTCAACACAAAATCCATGTGTACATATGTGTATAGTGCTTATGTTATTGTGTGTATGCATGTGTCTGTACCTATGTTTGTGTTGCTTAACTGTCCCCTCTGTTCCATACGGTGTATTTTTATCTGTTTTTTAAATCTGATTCTACTGCTGCATCAGTTACCTGATGTGGAATAGAGTTCCATGAAGTCATGGCTCTCACAAATACAAGTAGTGATGAAGTCAATCTCTCCTCCTTTAGAGCCAGGAGAGATCAACATGCATATTATTAATGTTAGCTCTCTGTGTACATCCAAATCCCTCTGTGGCACCTGACCACACGACTTAACAGTAGTCCAGCTGCGACAAAACTAGAGCCTGTAGGACCTGCCATATTGATCGTGTTGTTAAGAAGGTAGAGCAGCTCTTTATTATGGACAGACTTCTCCCCATCCAAGCTACTGTTGTATCAATATGTTTTGACCATGACAGTTGACCATGACAGTCAACTTGCTCAATTTCCACATAATTTATTACAAAATTTAGTTGAGGTTTAGGGTTTAGTGAAGGATTTGTCCCAAATTCATTGCTTTTCGTTTCTTTCTTTTTAAATTTAGGACTAACTTATTCCTTGCCACCCATTCTACAACTAACCGCAGCCCTTTGTTATGTGTTGCGGTCATTTCAGTCGCTGTAATAGGTGACGTGTATAGTGTTGAGTCAACCGCATACATAGAAACTCTGGCTTTACTCAAAGTCAGTGGCATGTCGTTCGTACACATTTTAAAAAGCAAGGGGCCTAGACAGCTACCCTGGGGAATTCCTGATTCTAACTGGATTATATGTGAGAGGCTTCCATTAAAGAACACTCTCTGTGTTCTGTTAGACAGGTAACTCTTTATCCACATTATAGCAGGGTGTGTAAAGCAATAACACATACGTTTTTCCAGCAGCAGACTATGATCAACAATATCAAAAGCCGCACTGAAGTCTTAACAAAACAGCCTCCACAATCTTTTTATCAATTTCTTTCAGCCAATCATTAGTCACTGTGTGAGTGTTGTGCTTGTTAAATGTCCTTCCCTATAACTGTGCTGAAAGTCTGTTTGTCAATTTGTGTATTGTGAAATAACATTGTTTCTGGTCAAACACAATTTTTTCCAAAACTTTCCAAAGGGTTGGTAACAGGCTGATTGGTCGGCTGTTTGAGCCAGTAAAAGGGGCTTTACTATTCTTAGGTAGCGGAATGATTTTAGCTTCCCTCCAGGCCTGAAGGCACACACTTTCTAGTAGGCTTAAGTTGAATATATGGCAAATAGGAGTGGCAATATCGTCCACTATCATCCTCAGTAATTCTCCATCCAAGTTGTCAGACCCGGTGGCTTGTCATTTTTGATAGACAACAATACTTTTTTTCACCTCTTCCACACTCACTTTACGTGAATTCAGAATTACAACGCTCGTCTTTCCTTATTTGGTCAGATATACTTGTGTGTGTAGTGTCAGCGTTTGTTGCTGGCATGTCATGTCTAAATTTGCTAATCTTGCCAATTTGCTAAATCATTAAAAGTAGTTCACAATATCCGTGGGTTTGTTCTGATTCAATGTGAATGATGGGAACTGAGTTGGCCCTTTTTTCACAGCATTTCATTGAAGGTGCTCCAAAGCTTTTTACTTTGTCATTTTTGTTTTCATAGTGAAGTTCCTTCTTCTTTTTATTCAGTTTAGTCACATGATTAGTCACATGATTTCTCAATTTGCATTAAGTTTGCCAATCGGTTGTGCAGCCAGACTCATGTGCCATTCCTTTTGCCTCATCCCTCTCAACCATACAATTTTTAAATTCCTCACAGTACATTTTATATGTTTAAGCCACATTACTCTTCATTACCCTTCACTACATTATACTACATTAATCCAAAATAATCTACATTACCCAACATTGCTCCACATTATACTACATTAATCCACATTACTCTACATTATACTATATTATACTACATTACTCTACATTATACGACATTGCTCTACATTATACTATGTTAATTCACATTACTCTACATTACAGTACATTATACTACATTACTCTACATTATACAACATTACAGTACATTATACTGCATCACTCTACATTATACTACATTACAGTACATTATACTGCATCACTCTACATTATTATACTACGTTAATCCACATTATACTACATTACTCTATATTACTCTACATTATACTACATTACGCTACATTATACTACATTACTCTACATTACTTTACATCAGGTATTCCCAAACTGGGTACTGCGCTATCCTTCGGGGTAAAATAAAAATGTAATTCACACTTTTTTTTTAAATATGTAGAGCTACCACTAGGACCTCATACTGCTACTACCACTAGGACATCAAATAACAACACAATGTCAAATACAGGTAGTCTAGTCAAATAATTAACCTCCAATCACTGCTAACGGTCTGTATGTAGCCAAACGTAGCTGCTGCTCATTCAGTTTGCTCCAAAATGGATAACTGGTTACCAAAAAGTACCAAGGACATCCTGCTACTACCATAGAGACACATACCAGCTCTACTGGTAGTACTGTTACTACCACTAGGACATCATACTGCTACTACCACTAGGACATCATACTGCTACTACCACTAGGACATCATACTGCTACTACTCATACTGCTACTACCACTAGGACACTCATACTGCTACTACCACTAGGACATCATACTGCTACTACCACTAGGACATCATACTGCTACTACCACTAGGACATAGGACATCATACTGCTACTACCACTAGGACATCATACTGCTACTACCACTAGGACATCATACCACTAGGACTACTACCACCAGGACATCATACTGCTACTACCACTAGGACCTCATACTGACCTCATACTGCTACTACCACTAGGACATCATACTGCTACTACCACTAGGATCATACTGCACTAGGACATCATACTGCTACTACCACTGACATCATACTGCCTACCACTAGGACATCATACTGCTACTACCACTAGGACATCATACTGCTACTACCACTAGGACATCATACTGCTACTACCACTAGGACATACCACTACATCATACTGCTACTACCACTAGGACATCATACTGCTACTACCACTAGGACATCATACTGCTAGGACATCATACTGCTACTACCACTAGGACATCATACTGCTACTACTAGGACACTACTAGGACCTCATGCTACTACCACTAGGACATCATACTGCTACTACCACTAGGACATCATACTGCTACTACCACTACTGCTACTACCACTAGGACATCTACTGCTACTACTAGGACATCATACTGCTACTACCACTAGGACATCATACTGCTACTACCACTAGGACATCATACTAGGACATCATACTGCTACTACCACTACTCATACTGCTACTACCACTAGGACATCATACTGCTACTACCACTAGGACATCATACTGCTACTACCACTAGGACATCATACTGCTACTACCACTAGGACCATCATACTGCTACTACCACTAGGACATCATACTGCTACTACCACTAGGACATCATACTGCTACTACCACTAGGACATCATACTGCTACTACCACTAGGACATCATACTGCTACTACCACTAGGACACTACTACCACTAGGACATCATACTGCTACTACCACTAGGACATCATACTGCTACTACCACTAGGACATCATACTGCTACTACCACTAGGACATCATACTGCTACTCACTACTACTAGGACATCATACTGCTACTACCACTAGGACATCATACTGCTACTACCACTAGGACATCATACTGCTACTACCACTAGGACATCATACTGCTACTACCACTAGGACACTGCTACTACCACTAGGCTACTACCACTAGGACATCATACTGCTACTACCACTAGGACATAGGACATCATACTGCTACTACCACTAGGACATCATACTGCTACTACCACTAGGACATCATACTGCTACTACCACTAGGACATCATACTGCTACTACCACTAGGATCATACTGCTACTACCACTGCTACCACTAGGACATCATACTGCTACTACCACTAGGACATCTACCACTAGGACATCATACTGCTACTACCACTAGGACATCATACTGCTACTACCACTAGGACACTCATACTGCTACTACCACTAGGACATCATACTGCTACTACCACTAGGACATCATACTGCTACTACCACTAGGACATCATACTGCTACTACCACTAGGACATCATACTGCTACTACCACTAGGACATCATACTGCTACTACCACTAGGACATCATACTGCTACTACCACTAGGACATACTCATACTGCTACTACCACTAGGACATCATACTGCTACTACCACTAGGACATCATACTGCTACTACCACTAGGACATCATACTGCTACTACCACTAGGACCATCATACTGCTACTACCACTAGGACATCATACTGCTACTACCACTAGGACATCATACTGCTACTAGGACATCATACTGCTACTACCACTAGGACTACTCACTAGGCTACTACCACTAGGACATCATACTGCTACTACCACTAGGACCTCATACTGCTACTACTAGGACATCATACTGCTACTACCACTAGGACATCATACTGCTACTACCACTAGGACATCATACTGCTACTACCACTAGGACCTCTACTACCACTAGGACCTCATACTGCTACTACCACACTAGGACATCATACTGCTACTACCACTAGGACATCATACTGCTACTACCACTAGGACATCATACTGCTACTACCACTGCTACTACCACTAGGACTGCTACTACCACTAGGACATAGACACTACCACTGCATACTACTACCACTAGGACCTCATACTGCTACTACCACTAGGACCTCATACTGCTACTAGGACCTCGTACTGCTACTACCACTAGGACCTCATACTGCTACTACCACTAGGACATCATACTGCTACTACCACTAGGACATCATACTGCTACTACCAGCAGTAGTACAGCTGCACCTGTCGACGATAAGCCCCATACTATTGTGGAGGACTGGCTAGGACAGACAAGCCCCATAATATTGTGGAGGACTGGCTAGGACAGACAAGCTCCATACTATTGTGGAGGACTGGCTAGGACAGGCAAGCCCCATACTATTGTGGAGGACTGGCTAGGACAGGCAAGCCCCATACTATTGTGGAGGACTGTCTAGGACAGGCAAGCCCCATACTATTGTGGAGGACTGGCTAGGACAGCCAAGCCCCATACTATTGTAGAGGACTGGCTAGGACAGACAAGCCCCATACTATTGTGGAGGACTGGCTAGGACAGACAAGCCCCATACTATTGTGGAGGACTGGCTAGGACAGGCAAGCCCCATACTATTGTGGAGGACTGGCTAGGACAGGCAAGCCCCATACTATTGTGGAGGACTGGCTAGGGCAGGCAAGCCCCATACTATTGTAGAGGACTGGCTGGACAGACAAGCCCCATGCTATTGTGGAGGACTGGCTCGGACAGACAAGCCCCATACTATTGTGGAGGACTGGCTAGGACAGACAAGCCCCATACTATTGTGGAGGACTGGCAAGCCCCATACTATTGTGGAGGACTGGCTAGGACAGGCAAGCCCCATACTATTGTGGAGGACTGGCTTGGACAGGCAAGCCCCATACTATTGTGGAGGACTGGCTTGGACAGGCAAGCCCCATACTATTGTGGAGGACTGGTTAGGACAGACAAGCCCCATGCTATTGTGGAGGACTGGCTCGGACAGACAAGCCCCATACTATTGTGGAGGACTGGCTAGGACAGACAAGCCCCATACTATTGTGGAGGACTGGCAAGCCCCATACTATTGTGGAGGACTGGCTAGGACAGACAAGCCCCATACTATTGTGGAGGACTGGCTTGGACAGGCAAGCCCCATACTATTGTGGAGGACTGGCTAGGACAGACAAGCCCCATACTATTGTGGAGGACTGGCATGGACAGGCAAGCCCCATACTATTGTGGAGGACTGGCTTGGACAGGCAAGCCCCATACTATTGTGGAGGACTGGCTAGGACAGGCAAGCCCCATACTATTGTGGAGGACTGGCTAGGACAGGTAAGCCCCATACTATTGTGGAGGACTGGCAAGCCCCATACTATTGTGGATGACTGGCTAGGACAGGCAAGCCCCATACTATTGTGGAGGACTGGCTAGGACAGGCAAGCCCCATACTATTGTGGAGGACTGGCGAGGACAGACAAGCCCCATGCTATTGTGGAGGACTGGCAAGCCCCATACTATTGTGGAGGACTGGCTAGGACAGGCAAGCCCCATACTATTGTGGAGGACTGGCTTGGACAGGCAAGCCCCATACTATTGTGGAGGACTGGCTTGGACAGGCAAGCCCCATACTATTGTGGAGGACTGGTTAGGACAGACAAGCCCCATGCTATTGTGGAGGACTGGCTCGGACAGACAAGCCCCATACTATTGTGGAGGACTGGCTAGGACAGACAAGCCCCATACTATTGTGGAGGACTGGCAAGCCCCATACTATTGTGGAGGACTGGCTAGGACAGACAAGCCCCATACTATTGTGGAGGACTGGCTTGGACAGGCAAGCCCCATACTATTGTGGAGGACTGGCTAGGACAGACAAGCCCCATACTATTGTGGAGGACTGGCATGGACAGGCAAGCCCCATACTATTGTGGAGGACTGGCTTGGACAGGCAAGCCCCATACTATTGTGGAGGACTGGCTAGGACAGGCAAGCCCCATACTATTGTGGAGGACTGGCTTGGACAGGCAAGCCCCATACTATTGTGGAGGACTGGCTTGGACAGGCAAGCCCCATACTATTGTGGAGGACTGGCTAGGACAGGCAAGCCCCATACTATTGTGGAGGACTGGCTAGGACAGGTAAGCCCCATACTATTGTGGAGGACTGGCAAGCCCCATACTATTGTGGATGACTGGCTAGGACAGGCAAGCCCCATACTATTGTGGAGGACTGGCTAGGACAGGCAAGCCCCATACTATTGTGGAGGACTGGCGAGGACAGACAAGCCCCATGCTATTGTGGAGGACTTAATTATTCTTGCTGCTGGGGGAGAAGGCGGAAAAAAACTATACAGATGTAACAGTATAACTTTAGACCGTCCCCTCGCCCATTACCCGGGCGCGAACCAGGGACCCTCTGCACACATCAACAACAGTCACCCACGAAGCATCGTTACCCATCGCTCCAAAAAAGCCGCGGCCCTCGCAGAGCAAAGGGGAACCACTACTTGAAGTTCTCAGAGCGAGTGACGTCACCGATTGAAACGCTATT
Source organism: Oncorhynchus masou masou (assembly GCF_036934945.1). NCBI lineage: Eukaryota > Metazoa > Chordata > Actinopteri > Salmoniformes > Salmonidae > Oncorhynchus > Oncorhynchus masou. Next base: position 86,258,315 of record NC_088220.1, on the reverse strand, counting down.
TAGCACGCACCACCGCTAACTAGCTAGCCGTTTCATACCTTCATCGAACAACACTGTTTCACGATGCATTAGTGATATGGCAGGAGATGTTTTAAAACAATTACTGCTTTGCATATGAGGGAATTCTATGTGTTACAGCTGGACGGGAATGGCTTGGCAGCAACAGCTTTAAAGATGTTTTGGACACTACAGTGACAATGGTTAACTTTGTTAAAGCAGAAGGCCCCTGAATTCTCGTGTATTTCCTGTATTTTTGCAATGATATGGGCAGAGACCTTGTAACGCTTTTACAACATACAGAAGTGCGTTGGTTATCAAGGGGCAAAGTATTGACATGTTTTTTCAATTAAGAGAGTTTAAAGTTTAAATTAAGAGAGTTTAAAGTTCTCTTTACTGACCATCATTTCCACTTGTCTGACCGCTTGCAGAATGACGGGTTTCTCACATTGTCACGGTTTTCTGTCGGTGAAAGAGAGTCAGACCAAAATGCGGCGTGGCTATTACGATCCATGTTTAATAAAACTGAAGAAACACGAATCAATACAAAAAACAATAAACGGAACGAAAACCGAAACAGCCGAATACGCTAAACAGGCGGGAGATTCCGGCAGCGCAGGAGAGGACGAAGTCTCTGGCAGCGCAGGAGAGGAGGAAGGCTCTGGCAGCGCTGGAGAGGCGAGGCGCACTGTAGGCCTGATGCGTGGTGCTGGCACTGGTGGTACTGGGCCCAGGACATGCACAGGAAGCCTGGTGCGGGGAGCTGCCACCGGAGGGCTGGTGCGTGGAGGTGGTACTGGGTGGACCGGACCGTGCAGGCGCACTGGAGCTCTTGAGCACCGAGCCTGCCCAACCTTACCTGGTTGAATACTCACGGTCGCTCTGCCAGTGCGGCGAGGTGGAATAGCCCGCACTGGGCTATGCAGGCGAACCGGGGATACCGTGCGCAAGGCTGGTGCCATGTAAGCCGGCCCAAGGAGACGCACTGGAGACCAGATGCGTAGAGCCAGCTTTATGGCATTTGGCTCGACGCTCACTCTAGCCCGGCTGATACGCGGAGCTGGAATGTACCACACTGGGCTATGCACCCGCACTGGGGACACCGTGCGCACCACAGCATAACACGGTGCCTGCCCGGTCTCTCTAGCCCCCCGGTAACCACAGGAAGTTGGCGTAGGTCTCCTACCTAGCGTCGCCCTACTCCCTGTGAGCCCTCACCCCCCAATAAATTTTTGGGGCTGACTCTCGGGCTTCCATCCGCGTCGCCGTGCTGCCTCCTCATACCAGCGCCTCTCCGCTTTTGGGGCGGCGATATTCTCCTGGCTGTGCCCAGGGTCCTCTCCCGTCGAGGATTTCTTCCCAAGTCCAGAGGTCCTTATTACACTGCTCCTGCTGCTGCCCGTTACCACACCGCTTGGTCCTGTTGTGGTGGGTGATTCATTCACGGTTTTCTGTAGGTGAAAGAGAGTCAGACCAAAATGCGGCGTGTCTATTACGATCCATGTTTATTAAAACTGAATAAACACGAATCAATACAAAAAACAATAAACGGAACGAAAACCGAAACAGCCTAATACTGGTGCAAACTAGCACACGACAGACAAAAGAACAGGAACAATCACCCACCAAAACCCAACACCAAACAGGCTACCTAAATATGGTTCCCAATCAGAGACAATGACTAACACCTGCCTCTGATTGAGAACCATATCAGGCCAAACACAAAAACAGACAAACCAGACACACAACATAGAATGCCCACTCAGATCACACCCTGACCAAACAAAACATATAAACATACAAAGCAAACTATGGTCAGGGTGTGACACACATGACTGGCCTATCTGGGTGTTGTTTTTTCTACCCTGAATGATCTGAATCTAAGATTACAGGGATTCTCCGCAACTATATTCAATGTGCGGGACTAAATTGAGGCTATAATTAAGAAGTTGGAGATCTTCTCTGTCTTCATTAACAAGGACAACGCACAGGTCTTTCCATCGTTGTATAAATTTTTTTTTGTGCGTGTAAATGAACTCAAGCTTACGGACAATGTCAAATGTGATATAGCGAAGCACCTGAGTGAGTTGGGTGCGCAATTACGCAGGTCCTTTACCGAAACGGACGACACAAACAACTGGATTCGTTATCTCTTTCATGCCCTGAAAGAGACATGTGCATCCTGTCCAACCCTTCTCATTAACCTGTTGTGAATTATTCACCATTACAGATGAACAAATAAAGTTTTATATGTAAGAGGGTTAAATAAAGAGCAAAATGATTGATTATTATTATATTATTATTTGTGCCCTGGTCAAGGTGAGAGCTCTTTGTCACTTCCCACGAGCCGGGTTGTGACAAAAACTCACACTCATTCTTATGTTTAATAAATGTATCGTATAGTGTTTGTGTGGATTTCTCTCAGGCTTTCGCCTGCAATATCAGTTCTGTTATACTCACAGACAATGTTTTTACAGTTTTGGAAACTGTAGAGTGTTTTCTATCCTATGCTGTCAATTATATGCATCTTGTCCTGACAAAATATCCCGTTTACGGGAATGTTATTTTTCCAAAAATGAAAATACTGCCCCCTAGTCACAAAAGGTTAATGAATTTATCGTATAGTGTATGTGCGTGGCATGCTTAAAATGATGACAAAAAAACAACATTTGAGAGTGCACTGACCCTGGTGCTAGAGGGGGTACAGCTGGAGGTTGAATGTTTGAAGGGGTACAGGACTATAAAAAGTTTGGGAGAGCAATGTAGTATAATGTAGAGTGCTCTACATCATACTACATTACTCTACATTCTACTACAGTACTCTATATTACCCTACATTATACTACATTACTCTACACCATGCCAAATTACTCTACATCATACTATATTATACTACATTGCTCTACATTATACTACATTACTCCACATTATACTATATTACTCTACATCATACTACATTATACTACATTGCTCTCCATCATACTACATTATACTACATTACTCCCAATATACATTACCTACATTATACTACATTACTCTACATTATGCCAAATTACTCTACATTATACTACATTGCTCTACATCATACTGCATTATACCGCATAATACTACATTACTCTCCATTACACTACATTACTCTACATTACATTACATTACTCCACATCATACTACATTATACTACATTACTCCCCATTCTACATTTACTACATTACTCCAAATTATACATTATACTACATCATACTACATTACTCTACATTATACTACATTACTCTCCATTATACTACACTCTACATTACATCCTCCACATCATACTACATTATACTACATTACTCCCAATTATACATTATCCTACATCATACTACATTACTCTACATTATACTACATTACATTCTCCATTATACTACATTACTATCACTATTACATTACATTACTCCATTACATCATACTACATTATACTACATTACTCCCAATATACATTATCCTACATCATACTACATTATCTACATTATACTACATTACTCTACATTCATACTACATTACTCTCCATTATACTACATTACTCTCCACTATACTACATTACTCTACATTACTCTCCATCATACTACATTACTCTCCATTATAGTACATTACTCTACATTACATTACTCCACATCATACTACATTACTCCCAATCATACATTATCCTGCATCATACTACATTACTCTCCATTATACTACATTACTCTCCATTATACTACATTACTCTCCATTATACTACATTACTCTACATTATACATTGTTAATCCACATTACTAGGTCTACTGTTTTTCCATTATACTACATTGTTTGTTTCCATTACAGTAGTATCCATTATTACATTATCTTTCCTTCCAGATCTACTACCATTAGCCAATCAGTGTCAACATTATCCACAAACAACACCAACATTAGACTACAAGAAAATGAAGATTTCTCCAGGTGACTGCAACATACACTTCAGTATCAAATTACTGGTGGTCCATTACTCTCCATTATACTACATTTTCATTAACTACATTATACATTTCTACAGATGTAGGATTACTCTACATTATACTACATTGTCTACATCATACAAAAATTATCCTACAGCATACTAGGATTTACGTTTTTATACCATAATGTTATTTACGGTGGTTACATTATCTACATTATAGGCTACATTGAAAAGTGCAATACTGTTATTATACTAGGTGTTCATTATTCATTAGCTCATTATACTAATATTCTCAGCAACAAATTAGCTCTCCATTATCTACATTAGATACTACATCTATAACATTACTTTTCATTTCTACATTCACTCCATTATCGTACATTATGCAGACATCTGTCTATTACACATTATACTACAGCACAATACAGATACATTACTCTACATTACATTAAGACATCATAGTACATTTACTACATTTGCCAATTTTTCCAACACAGAAATCTGACATGTAGACCAGTCCTGTCTTCATTACTCTAATCTGACATGTAGACCAGTCCAGTCTTCATTAACTAATCTCTACATTAGGCCAGTCCAGTCTTCAATATCCTAATCTGACGTGTAGACCATTCCTGTCTTCAATAACTAATCTGACGTAGGCCAGTCCAGTCTTCAATAACTAATCTGACATATACTACATTACTCTCCAGTCTTAATAACTAATCTGACATGTAGACCAGTCCAGTCTTCATTAACTAATCTGACATGACATTAGACCAGTCCAGTCTTCAATAATTAATCTGACATGTAGACCAGTCTACAGTCTTCAATAACTAATCTGACATGTCATTACCAGTCCAGTCTTCATTAACTAATTGACATGTAGACCAGTCCAGTCTTCAATAACTAATCATGACATGTAGACCAGTCCAGTCTTCAATAACTAATCTGACATTAGACCAGTCCACATTTCTAAATTAACTAATCTGACATGTAGACCAGTCCAGTCTTCATTATACTAATCTGACATGTAGACCAGTCCAGTCTTCAATAACTAATCTGACATTAGGCCAGTCCAGTCTTCAATAACTAATCTGACATGTGGATATAGAGATAAAATACTACTGTTTGTCATAGTGTTTGTTTAGGATTGAGACATTTCCGGATCTATGCCTGGTTAACAGTGTCATGAACACAAATTGAGACTGAAGAAAATAAGTCAATTAAGTGACTGCAAGCGTTAGTCAGGCCAAGCGTTAGTCAGGCCAAGCGTTAGTCAGGCCAAGCGTTAGTCAAGCGTTAATGTCAGCAGAACGTTGGCCAAGCGTTAGTCATGATCACAGATAAGACGTTTTTATCCATAATGTTATTTGGACGGTGGTCAACCTTGTGTAACTGATCTGGTGTTATTGTTAATGTTGTCGCAGTGACGTGGTGGCATCTAAGGAATAGTTCAGCAACGTTTTGATACTACACCCTCATTGTAATTTCTATTCACAACAACCGTATGCAGACATCTGTCTATTCAACACAGCACAATACAGATGGAAACAGAGAAGACAGAGGACACAAACCTGGCTTCTAGTACATTCTTCAGTAATAATATGACATTAGACCAGTCTAGTTTTATACAATGACTGTGCTATCCAGCTATAATAACTAATATGCTATACTATCCTGTATGTTATAATGTAATGTTATGCTATAGTCTTCAATAACTAATCTGAAACTATGCTATACTATGGCCTAGTCTATCTTATACTATACTATAATATTCTAAACTGTGTTATATATAATATTCTAAACTGTGTTATACTGTACTATACACCAGTCTTATACTAATATGCATGTACTATACTATAATATTCTAAACTGTGTTATACTAGTACAGTGCTTCAATAACTAACACTATGTTATACAGTCCAATATTCTAAACTATGACATTATGCCAGTATTATGTTAAACTAATACATGTGGATATAGAATACTGTACTATAATGTTTCTATACTATGTTATACTATACCATACAAATTATAGACTATAATATTCTAAACTATGTTTAAACTATACTATAATATTCTAAACTGTGTTATACTATACTAGTCACTATGTTATAGCTATCAATACAGATAAACCATCCTCATACTATACGTCATACTATGGTATACTGGTGTTATTGATTATTCTAAGCTGGTGGCTATTCTATACTATACTATGTTATACTATCCTCAACAATACTATAATATTCTATACTATGTTATACTATACTATGGTATACTATAATATTTTAAACTATGTTATACTATGCTATACTATAATATTCTATACTATGTTATACTATACCATACTATGCTATACTATAATATTCTAAACTATGTTATACTATACTATAATATTCTAAACTATGTTATACTATAATATTCTAAACTATGTTATACTATACCATACTATGTTATACTAAACTATACTATAATATTCTAAACTACGGTTATACTATACCATACTATGCTACACTATAATATTCTAAACTATGTTATACTATACCATACTATTACACTATGTTATACTATAATATTCTAAACTATGTTATGCTATATTATGTTAAACTATACTATGTTATACAATACTGTACTATAATATTCTATACTATGTTATATGGTATACATACTATGCTATACTATAATATTCTAAACTATGTTTATACTATAATATTTTAAACTATGTTATACTATACTATGTTACACTATGCTATACTATAATATTCTAAACTATGTTATACTATAATATGTTATACTATAATATTTTAAACTATGTTATACTATGCTATACTATAATATTCTAAACTATGTTATACTATACTATAATATTATAAATTTGATGCTATACTATACTACACTATGTTATACTATAATATTCTTAAACTATGTTATACTATACCATGTTATACTATACTATTTATGCAATCTTATAATATAATATTCTATACTATGTTATACTATACTATGTTATCTATATATTTTAAACTATACTATTCCATGTTATACTATTTTATACAATACTAAAATATTCTATACTATGTTATACTATTGTTACTACTATAATATTTTAAACTATGTTATACTATACCATACTATGTTATACTATACTATACTATAATATTCTATACTATGTTATACTATACTATAATATTCTAAACTGTGTTATACTATTCTATACTATGTTATATTATTCTATACTATGTTATATTATTTTATACTATGTTTTACTATAGTATACTATGTTGTACTATTCTATACTATGTTATATTAGTCTATACTATGTTATATTATTCTATACTATGTTATACTATTTTATACTATGTTTTACTATTGTATACTATGTTGTATTATTCTATACTATGTTATATTATTCTATACTATGTTATACTATTCTATACTATTTATACTATGTTATACTATACTATGTTATATTAATATTTTAAACTATGTTATATTATTTTATACTATGTTTTACTATAGTATACTATATTTAAACTATTCTATACTATACTATATTAGTCTAAACTGTGTTATATTATACTACACTATGTTATACTATAATATTTAAACTATGTTTTACTATAGTATACTATACTATGTCATACTATTCTATACAATCTTATATATACTAGTCTATACTATGTTATACTTATTGTTATACTATGGTATTCTATTCTTTACTATGTCATATTATACTATTCTATACTATGTTTATATTATGTCATATACTAAACTATATTATTCTATGCTATGTTATACTATTCTATACTATGTTATACTATTCTATACTATGTTGTACTATTCTATACTATGTTATACTATTCTATACTATGTTATACTATTCTATACTATGTTGTACTATTCTATACTATGTTATGTTATTCTATTCTATGTTATACTATTCTATACTATGTTGTACTATTCTATACTATGTTGTACTATTCTATACTATGTTATATTATTCTATACTATGTTATACTATTCTATACTATGTTGTACTATTCTATAAGATGTTATATTATTCTATACTATGTTCTACTATTCTATACTATGTCATAGTGTTCTATACTACGTTGTACTATTCTATGTTATATTATTCTATACTATTCTATGCTATGCTGTACAATTCTAAACTATGTTACAGTATACTATTCTATACTATGTTACAGTATTCTGTAATATGTTATACTATACTATTATATATTCTATACTATCATGTACTATACTATACTGTTATACTATATTATGCTGCTATACTATACTATACTATTGTGTAATATACTATACTATTATATACTATGCTATACTATACCACGCTAGTTATACTATGCTATACTATTATATTATACTATATTATGCTGATATACTATACTATACTATTGTGTACTATGCTATACTATTATATACTATGATGTACTATACTACGCTGCTATACTATGCTATACTATTATATACTGTGCTGTACTATTATATACTATGCTATACTATTATATACTGTGCTGTACTATACTACGCTGCTATACTATGCTGTACTATTATATAATATGCTGTACTATACTACGCTGCTATACCATTATATACTATGCTGTACTATTATATACTATGCTATACTATTATATACTATGCTGTACTATACTCCGCTGCTATACTATGCTATACTATTATATACTATTATATACTATGCTGTACTATTATATACTATGCTATACTATTATATACTATGCTATACTATTATATACTATGCTGTACTATACTGCGCTGGTATACTATGCTATACTATTTATATACTATGCTGTACTATACTATACTATACTAGTGTGCTGTACTGTTATATACTATGCTGTACTATTATGTACTATGCTGTACTATACTACGTATATACTATGCTATACTATTATATAATACTATGCTATACTATTATATACTATGCTATACTATTATATACTATATGCTGTACTATATATACTATGCTATACTATTATATACTATGCTGTACTATACTACACTGCTATACTATACTATACTAGTGTGTACTATACTATGTACTATATACTATTATATACTATGCTATACTATTATATACTATACTGTACTATTATATACTATGATATACTATTATATACTATGCTATACTATTATATACTATGCTATACTATACTATATACTATGCTATACTATATATATACTATGCTATACTATTATATACTATGCTGTACTATTATATACTATGTACTATACTATTAGTATACTATGCTATACTGTTATATACTATGCTGTACTATTATATACTATGCTATACTATTATATACTATGCTGTATACTATTATATACTATGCTGTACTATTATATACTATGCTATACTATTATATACTATGCTGTACTATTATATACTATGCTGTACTATACTACGCTGGTATACTATGCTGTACTACTATATACTATGCTGTACCATACTACGCGGCTATACTATTATATACTATGCTATACTATTATATACTATGCTATACTATTATATACTATGCTATACTATTATATACTATGCTGTACTATTATATATATATTATATACTATGCTATACTATTATAAACTATGCTATACTATTATATACTATGCTATACTATTATATACTATGCTATACTATTATATACTATGCTATACTATTATATACTATGCTGTACTATACTACGCTGCTATACTATAATACAGTGCCAGTCAAAGTTTGGACAGACCGACTCATTTGAGGATTTTTATTTATTTTTACTATTTTGTACATTGTAGAATAATAGTGAAGATATCAATACTATGAAATAAGACATATGGAATAATGTAGTAACCAAAACATAATTTAGTAAAACCATCAATTTGAGATTCTTCAAAGTAGCCATCCTTTGCCTTGATGACGGCTCTGCACACCCTTGGCATTCTGTCAACCAGCTTCATGAGGTAGTCACCTGGAATGCATTTCAATTAACAGGTGTGCCTTGTTAAAAGTTTATGTGTTAACGTTCCTTCGTAATGCGTTTGAGCCAATCAGTTGTGTTGTGACAAGGTAAGGGTGGTATACAGAAGATAGCCCTATTTGGTCAAAGACCAACCTCATATTATGGCAAGAACAGCTCAAATAAGCAAAGAGAAACGACAGTCCATCATTACTTTAAGACATGAAGGTCAGTCAATCTGGAAAAGTTCAAGTACTTTGAAAGTTTCTTCAAGTGCAGTCGCAAAAACCATCAAGCGCTATGATGAAACTGGCTCTCATGAGGACCGCCACAGGAAAGGAAGACCCAGAGGTGAGGACCTGACCTGTCTCTCATGAGGACCGCCACAGACTCTCATGAGGAAGGAAAGGACCCAAGGTACCTGTCTCTCATGAGGACCGCCACAGGAAAGGAAGACCCAGAGGTACTCTCTGCTGCAGAGGATAAGTTCATTAGAGTTAACGGCACCTCAGATTGCAGCTCAAATAAATGCTTCAGAGTTCAAGTAACAGAGACATCTCAACATCAACTGTTCAGAGGAGACTGTGTGAATCAGGCCTTCATGGTCGAATTGCTGCAAAGAAACCACTACTAAGGACACCAATAAGAAGAAGAGACTTGCTTTGGCCAAGAAACACGAGCAATGGACATTAGACTTGTGGAAATCTGTCCTTTGGTCTGATGAGTCCAAATTTGAGATTTGTCTTTGTGAGACGCAGAGCAGGTGAACGGATGATCTCCGCATGTGTGGTTCCCACCGTGAGGCATGGTGGAGGAGGTGTGATGGTGTGGGGGTTCTTTGTTGGTGACACTGTCTGACACTGTCTATTCTATGCTATGCTATGCTATGCTATACTATTCTATGCTATGCTCTGCTATGTCATGTTAAGGTTTCCCCCACTGTGGAAGGATAAAAGCTGAAGTTAGTCTCGCTGTCTTCAGACATATTGTGTATTGACCCTATTATTGTCTTGACATCGTCGTCCGATATTTTCTCCTATTACACAGTTCATATCTGTATACAACATCCACACCAGCTTCCACAATCCCACCAACAATCCCACCAGTTTCCACAATCCCACCAACAATCCCACCAGTTTCCACAATCCCACCAGTTTCCACAATCCCACCAACAATCCCACCAGTTTCCACAATCCCACCAATCCCACCAACATTCCCACCAATTTTACAATCCCACCAACAATCCCACCAGCTTCCACAATCCCACCAACAATCCCACCAGTTTCCAACAATCCCACCAGCTTCCATAATCCCACCAACAATCCCACCAGTTTCCACAATCCCACCGACAATCCCACCAGTTTCCACAATCCCACCAACAATCCCACCAATTTCTACAATCCCACCAACAATCCCACCAGTTTCCACAATCCCACCAACAATCCCACCAGTTTCTACAATCCCACCAACAATCCCACTTCCACAATCCCACCAACAATCCCACCAGTTTCTACAATCCCACCAACAATCCCACCAGTTTCCACAATCCCACCAACAATCCCACCAGTTCCACAACCCCACCACAATCCCAGCAACAATCCCACCAGTTTCCACAATCCCACCAGCTTCCACAATCCCACCCCAACCCCACCAGCTTCCACAATCCCAGCAGCTTCCACAACCCCACCAGCTTCCACAATCCCAACCCCACCAGCTTCCACAACAACCCCACCAGCTTCCACAATCCCAGCAGCTTCCACAACCCCACCAGCTTCCACAACCCCACCAGCTTCCACAACCCCACCAGCTTCCACAATCCCAGCTGGTGAATGAAGGGCTTGGTGATAATCAGAAGATGTCCGTCAGTGATTTTTTTATAGATTTTTTTTGTCCAATCAACAGGTTAAGAGAGGGAGCCAACAAGGAGATCCTGGGTATCATCGTATCCTACAAAGTCAAAGTGAAGCTTGTTGTGTCTCGAGGCGGGTATGCACTTTACACATACATCTTGGTGCTAGATTTAGGGTTTAAACATACATCTTGGTGTCAGAGTTTAAACATACATCTTGGTGTTAGGGTTAGGGTTTAAACATACATCTTGGTGTTAGGGTTTAAACATACATCTTGGTGTTAGGGTTAGGGTTTAAACATACATCTTGGTGTTAGGGTTAGGGTTTAAACATACATCTTGGTGTTAGGGTTTAAACATACATCTTGGTGTTAGGGTTTAAACATACATCTTGGTGTTAGGGTTAGGGTTTAAACATACATCTTGGTGTTAGGGTTTAAACATACATCTTGGTGTTAGGGTTTAAACATACATCTTGGTGTTAGGGTTTAAACATACATCTTGGTGTTAGGGTTTAAACATACATCTTGGTGTTAGGGTTAGGGTTTGCACATAATATCATAAGATGGTTAATGTAATGAATTATTATTCTAATTCCTAATTCTATGTTACTGTTTTGCTGAGGTACAAAAAAAAAACTGACAATGTTTCATTGATTTCAGACTCTTAGGAGATCTCGCAACGAGGTAAACATAGATGTTTCTGTAATGACGTTGCATGCCAATACTGGTGGCTAGAGTTGTAGTGCTATTTGTTTTTCTGAAGAGATGTACATATATACTCTATGTGTTATACAGAGCAGACTGTAATATTAGTATAATAATGCAAGATGTAACATACATTGAAATGCTAATTCATAAACTTGTTTGTTCATCATACATCAATCATCTACATGTAGTTTCATTTTCTTTTCCAGCGATGTCCATGTTGAGCTCCCATTTACGCTAATGCATCCCAAACCAATCGAAGATGCAATCTACAGAGATGGTATGTTCCTACTTTTATGCAGTATTTTCAGTTCACAAGTTTTCAATGTCTTTCTGTTTTTTCACTCAATCAACAAAACCTTTCTTGGTCTAAAATGATGAATTATAATGGTCCATTAATTGTATTTCAGCTGCAGACGAGGCGCCAATAGACACAAACTTGATAGAATTTGACACAAAGTAAGAAGCTCTACTCCTGGTTTGTCTGATAGTTTAACACAGTATAACACAGGCACCCTGTCTGTCTGTCTGTCACTCTAACATACTGGGCCTTGCTGCTTACTGCTTACTGCCTGCTGCTTACTGCCTGCTGCTTACTGCCTGCTGCTTACTGCTTACTGCCTGCTGCTTACTGCCTGCTGCTTACTGCTTACTGCCTGCTGCTTACTGCTTACTGCCTGCTGCTTACTGCCTGCCGCTTACTGCCTGCCGCTTACTGCCTGCTGCTTACTGCTTACTGCCTGCTGCTTACTGCTTACTGCCTGCTGCTTACTGCCTGCCGCTTACTGCCTGCTGCTTGCTCCCTCTACTTGCTACTTACTGCCTGCTGCTTACTGCTTACTGCCTGCTGCTTACTGCCTGCTGCTTGCTCCCTCTACTTGCTACTTACTGCCTGCTGTTTACTGCCTGCTGCTTACTGCCTGCTGCTTACTGCCTGCTGCTTACTGCCTGCTGTTTACTGCTTACTGCCTGCTGCTTACTGCCTCTACTTGCTGTTACTTACTGCCTGCCGCTTACTGCCTGCCTGCTGCTTGCTACCCTCTACTTGCTACTTACTGCCTGCCTGCTTACTGCCTGTTACTGCCTGCTGCTTACTGCCTGCTGCTTGCTACTGCCTCTACTACTGCCTGCCTCTGCTTACTGCCTGCTGTTTACTGCCTGCTGTTTACTGCCTGTTGCTGCTTACTGCCTGCTGCTTACTGCCTCTACTTGCTGCTTACTGCTGTTACTTGTCCTCGTCTGCTCACTTCCTCCTGTTGCCTTCTAACTTACTGCCTGCTGCTTACTGCCTGTTGCCTTCTGCTTACTGCCTGCTGCTTACTGCCTGTTGCCTTCTGCTTACTAACAGCCCATGCCTGCTGCTTACTGCCTGTTGCCTTCTGCTTACTGCCTGCTGCTTACTGCCTGTTGCATTCTGTTTACTGCCTGTTGCCTTCTGCTTACTGCCTGCTGCCTGCTGCTTACTGCCTGCTGCTTACTGCCTGTTGCCTTCTGCTTACTGCCTGCTAACAACCCATCTCTACTGCCTGTTGCCTTCTGCTTACTAACAGCCCATCTCCTGCTGCTTACTGCCTGTTGCCTTCTGCTTACTGCCTGCTGCTTACTGCCTGTTGCATTCTGTTTACTGCCTGTTGCCTTCTGCTACAGCCTAACAGCCATGCCTGCTGCCTGCCCATCTGCTTACTGCCTCTAGCCTTGCCCATCTCTACATTACTGCCTGCTGCTTACTGCCCATCCTGTTGCCTTCTGCATTACTAACAGCCATACAGCTGCCCATCTCTTTACTGCCCATCCTGTTGCAGCCCATCTCTGACCATACAGCCTGTTTACTGCCATCTGTACAGCCTGCCATTCTGCATACAGCCTAACAGCCCATCCTGCTGCCTGCCATCTCTGCTTAACAGCCCATCTCTGCCTCTAACAGCCCATCTCTGGTCATACAGCCTAACAGCCCATCTCTGACATACAGCCTGCTGCTTACTGCCTGTTACGCCTAACAGCCATCTCTGTCCTCAGCCCATCTCAATAAAACATGGCTTAACAGCCCATCTCTCCTCCTGTCCATTTACGTTAACAGCCCATCTCTGGTCATATCTCTAACAGCCCATCTCTGACCATACAGCCTAACAGCCCATCTCTGACCATACAGCCTAACAGCCCATCTCTGGTCATCATACAGCCTAACAGCCCACAGCCTAACAGCCCATCTCTGACAGCCCATCTCTGACCATACAGCCTAACAGCCCATCTCTGGTCATACAGCCTAACAGCCCATCTCTGACCATACAGCCTAACAGCCATCTCTGGTCATGTAGCCTAACAGCCATCTCTGGTCATGTAGCCTAACAGCCCATCTCTGACCATACAGCCTAACAGTCCATCTCTGGTCATACAGCCTAACAGCCATCTCTGGTCATACAGCCTAACAGCCCATCTCTGACCATACAGCCTAACAGCCCATCTCTGACCATACAGCCTAACAGCCATCTCTGGTCATACAGCCTAACAGCCCATCTCCCATCTCTGACCATAACAGCCCATCTCTGGTAACAGTCCATCTCTGACCATAGCCCATCTCTGACCTAACAGCCCATCTCTGACCATACAGCCTAACAGCCCATCTCTGACCTAACAGCCATCTAACAGCCCATCTCTGGTCATACAGTCCATCTCTAACAGCCATCTCTGACCATACAGCCTAACAGCCCATCTCTGGTCATACAGCCTAACAGCCATCTCTGACCATACAGCCTAACAGCCCATCTCTGGTCATACAGCCTAACAGCCCATCTCTGGTCATACAGCCTAACAGCCATCTCTGACCATACAGCCTAACAGCCCATCTCTGGTCATACAGCCTAACAGCCATCTCTGACCATACAGCCTAACAGCCCATCTCTGGTCATACAGCCTAACAGCCATCTCTGACCATACAGCCTAACAGCCCATCTCTGACCATACAGCCTAACAGCCCATCTCTGGTCATACAGCCTAACAGCCCATCTCTGACCATACAGCCTAACAGTCCATCTCTGACCATACAGCCTAACAGCCATCTCTGACCATACAGCCTAACAGCCCATCTCTGGTCATACAGCCTAACAGCCCATCTCTGACCATACAGCCTAACAGTCCATCTCTGGTCATGTAGCCTAACAGCCCATCTCTGGTCATGCACATTAACCAGCAAATAGGTCCGATTTTGAATAATACATTCAATATTCAATGTCTTTCATGTAATGTTGTCTCTCCCAGCACACCTCTTTATCGTTTCAATCCCCCTGTTTTATGGCCATTTATATGACTGACAGCAGGAAAGAGATGTAACCATGCCAGGTTTCCGTAGCTCTCAGGCTGTTAGAAGCACTAGTGTTGTTGATGGACCTGTGTCATGATGTGCTGACGATACCATTTCAGACGTGATGCGCTGACGTGTTTCCTAAACCCAGTAAAGTCTGTAAAATGACTATGACCAGGATTCAATCCCCCCCCCCCCCAAAAATACGTTTGTCCGCAATGCGCGTTTTTAGAAGGGCAACGTTCCTGCGTTCGCGGAGCCTACTGCTCACGGTTAAACGCTGCGTATTGTATCTCGAGTTCAGTGGGAAATTAAACGGTGCATTGTCCAACTCAGCGAGCCGGATTGAATACCGAAATAAATAACGGCAACAACGGTAACAACGACAACAACAGAATAAACTCAGACGTTTGCTGAGCAAGGCCTCCAGTAAATAAGTCATCAAAATAATTGTGTGGTCATCTTGATTTCACCCCTTTTTTGAACCACCAATATGTCGTGCAATATGAAGGGGTTATAAAGGACTGCGAGCTTTATAACGGCTTAAACAGTATAGTCTCTAATCAATGCACTTCACTCACCATCTTTGATCTAATACACTTTGCTAAACATCTGATCTAATACACTATACTAAACAACTGATCTAATACACTTTACTAAACATCTGATCTAATACACGTTACTAAACATCTGATTTAATACACTTTGCTAAACATCTGATCTAATACACTTTGCTAAACATCTGATCTAATACACTTTACCAACCATCTCTGGTCTAATACAATTTACCAAACAAATGTCTCCCCATCTGCTATAAACCAAAATGTCTCCCCGTCTGCCATGAACCAAAATGTCTCCCCGTCTGCTATAAACCAAAATGTCTCCCGTCTGCTATGAACCAAAATGTCTCCCCGTCTGCCATGAACCAAAATGTCTCCCTGTCTGCTATAAACCAAAATGTCTCCCCGTCTGCCATGAACCAAAATGTCTCCCGTCTGCTATAAACCAAAATGTCTCCCGTCTGCTATGAACCAAAATGTCTCCAATCTGCTATGAACCAAAATGTCTCCCCGTCTGCTATGAACCAAAATGTCTCCCCGTCTGCTATGAACCAAAATGTCTCCCGTCTGCTATGAACCAAAATGTCTCCCCGTCTGTCATGAACCAAAATGTCTCCCCGTCTGCTATGAACCAAAATGTCTCCCCGTCTGTCATGAACCAAAATGTCTCCCCATCTGCTATAAATCAAAATGTCTCTTCGTCTGCCATGAATCAAAATGTCTCCCTCTGTCTGCCATCAATAATTAATGCACTTAAAGTGTACTTCTGGATCCTGACTAACTGAGTTCACTCTCTCCAGTGACGATGACATCATCTTTGAGGATTTTGCGCGGCAGCGGCTGATCGGAGCGAAAGACGATGAGGATGAGGAGGGTGCAGACTCTCCCAAGCTGAACCACAGATAGAGGAGGGAGATGGAAGCTGCTGTGTTGTTCCTGTGTTGTGGTACAGAGGAGCTACTGTGACTGGAGGAGAGAGGGAGACCCTTTAGATTCCAGGGAGACCTTTTAAACATGCTCACAGTGGTGCCATTGTCCTGTTCTTGTTCACATTCGTCTTCTCCATACAGCAAGGATGTTAGAGAGAAAGTTTAGAGGAAATGAGGCCTAGGTGTGGTTTGAGGGGGGTGGACCTTGAGTTCTAGTCGTGGTGTGGTTTGAGGGGAGTGGACCTTGAGTTCGAGTCGTGGTGTGGTTTGAGGGGGGTGGACCTTGAGTTCTAGTCGTGGTGTGGTTTGAGGGGGGTGGACCTTGAGTTCTAGTCGTGGTGTGGTTTGAGGGGGTGGACCTTGAGTTCTAGTCGTGGTGGTTTGGTTTGAGAGTCGTGGTGTGGGAGGGGGTGGACCTTGAGTTCTAGTCGTGGTGTGGTTTGAGGGGGGTGGACCTTGAGTTCTAGTCGTGGTGTGGTTTGAGGGGAGTGGACCTTGAGTTCTAGTCGTGGTGTGGTGAGGGGGTGTGGTTCTTTGGTGTGGGGGTGGACCTTGAGTTCTAGTCGTGGTGTGGTTTGAGGGGAGTGGACCTTGAGTTCTAGTCGTGGTGTGGTTTGAGGGGGGGTGGACCTTGAGTTCGAGTCGTGGTGTGGTTTGAGTCGTGGTGTGGGGGGTGGACCTTGAGTTCTAGTCGTGGTGTGGTTTGAGGGGGGTGGACCTTGAGTTCGAGTCGTGGTGTGGTTTGAGGGGGGTGGACCTTGAGTTCTAGTCGTGGTGTGGTTTGAGGGGGGGTGGACCTTGAGTTCGAGTCGTGGTGTGGTTTGAGGGGAGTGGACCTTGAGTTCTAGTCGTGGTGTGGTTTGAGGGGGGGTGGACTGTGGAATATGGACATGGAGGAGGAGTCTTGCTAAAAGCAACACAAACTTGTGATGAAAACACTCCAGTGGCAGCATACCATGAATGACTTTATTATACCTGGTTTCATTAGGACTGAACAGTCACCTTTAATGACTCTGTTCTACAGTGGCTTGCGGAAGTATTCACCCCCCTTGGCATTTCTCCTATTTTGTTGCCTCACAACCTGGAATTAAAATGGATTTTTGGGGGGTTTGTATCATTTGATTAACACAACACACCTACCACCTTGAAGATGCAAAATATGTTTTATTGTGAAACAAAGAATACAAGAGTGTGCATAACTATTCACCCCCCCCCCCCCAAAAAAAGTCAATACTTTGTAGAGCCACCTTCTGCAGCAATTACAGCTGCAAGTCTCTGATATTGTTTATAACTCAACCCTGATCTGTACTTCTCCACAACTGTCCCTGACCTGTTTGCAGAGCTCCTTGGTCTTCATGGTGCCCATTGCTTAGTGGTGTTGCAGACTCTGGGGCCTTTCAGAACAGGTGTTTATATACTGAGATCATGTGACAGATCATGTGACACTTAGATTGCACACAGGTGGACTTAATTTAACTAATTGTGTGTCTTCTGAAGGTAATTGGTTGCACCAGATCTTATTGAGGGGCTTCATAGCGAAGGGACTGAATACATATACATGCACCACTTTTCTGTTTTTAATTATTTATTTATTTTTGAAACAAGGTATTATTATTTTTTCACTTCACCAATTTGAACTATTTAGTCTATGTCCATTACATAAAATAAAAATATATTTAAATTAAAGGTCGTAATACAACAAAATAGGAAAAAGACCAAGGAGATAATACTTTTGCAAGGCCCTGTACCTGGTTTCATTAGGACTGAACGGTCACCTTTCTATTGAAATTATATTTAATGTAACTACAGTTCTGGCCTTCATATGTAAGGAATACTGGAACTACTGCCTAAACTAATGACTCGATAATAGCAATGCAAAGAGCAGGACAGTCCACTGTACCACCCCAAGAGCAGGACAGTCCACTGTACCACCCCAAGAGCAGGACAGTCCACTGTACCACCCCAAGAGCAGGACAGTCCCCTGTATCACCCCAAGAGCAGGACGGTCCACTGTACCACCCCAAGAGCAGGACAGTCCACTGTACCACCCCAAGAGCAGGACAGTCCACTGTACCACCCCAAGAGCAGGACAGTCCACTGTACCACCCCAAGAGCAGGACAGTCCAACCACCCCAAGAGCAGGACAGTCCACTGTACCACCCCCCCCTCCCGACTAAATATTTTACCAGGAAGATCATTTATCTATTTATATGAATGAGTGGCCTTGTTCTTTTGCATGAAACATACCGGTACTTTCTATGTTTTATGTGACACTTATTTTCACAATTCATCCCAGGTAGCCTAGCGGTTAGAGCACTGGGCCAGTAACCTGAAGGTTGCTGGTTTAAATACCTGAGCCAACAAGGTGAAAAATCTGCTGATGTACTCTTGAGCAAAATGGTGAGCAAGGCACTTAACCGTAATTTACTCATTTGCTACAGGGGTACCACACCACTACAGGGGTACCACACTACTACAGGGGTACCACACCACTACAGGGGTACCGCACACTACAGGGGTACCGCACCACTACAGGGGTACCGCACTACTACAGGGGTACCGCACTACTACAGGGGTACCGCACTACTACAGGGGTACCGCACCACTACAGGGGTACCGCACCACTACAGGGGTACCGCACCACTACAGGGGTACCGCACCACTACAGGGGTACCGCACCACTACAGGGGTACCGCACCACTACAGGGGTACCGCACCACTACAGGGGTACCTCAACACTACAGGGGTACCGCACCACTACAGGGGTACCGTACCACTACAGGGGTACCACACTACTACAGGAGTACCACACTACTACAGGAGTACCACACCACTGCAGGGGTACCTCACCATTACAGGGGTACCACACCACTACAGGGGTACCACACCACTACAGGGGTACCACACCACTACAGGGGTACCACACCACTACAGAGATACCACACCACTACAGGGGTACCACACCACTACAGGGGTACCTCACCACTACAGGGGTACCACACCACTACAGGGGTACCACACCACTACAGGGGTACCACACCACTACAGGGGTACCTGGTAGTAGAGGGGGTACGCAGCTGGAAGTTGAATGTTGAATAGAGGCGGCAGGGTAGCCTAGTGGTTAGAGCGTTGGACTAGTAACCGGAAGGTTGCAAGTTCAAACCCCCAAGCTGACAAGGTACAAATCTGTTGTTCTGCCCCTGAACAGGCAGTTAACCCACTGTTCCTAGGCCGTCATTGAAAATAAGAATTAGTTCTTAACTGACTTGCCTAGTTAAATAAAGGTTTAATAATAATAATTTTGCCGTTAAAAAATACATGTAGATTAAGGGCTGGATTCAATCCATATCGCCTTTAAATGTCTATGGCGGTGTAACTGATCCACGATACGGGTTGAATCCAGCCCGACTATCCTCCATCTGGCACGCTATTGGCTAAGGCCCCAATATACCCCGATAAGAAATGCATGTCAATTTAAAGTTGTTCTGGTCACTCCAGGCTTGTTAGGCCTAGATTCCATCAGATCAAAGCTGTAAACGCGGTGATAGCCGACACCCGGGAAGTTGATGTTTTTCGACGGTGTTGGAACTGTACAGGAGCTGTCAAATCGGTGAGCTGCCACACTTGTGATCATTGTCAGGAAGCCACACCCATCCGACGAGAGTTAGAAGTTCCGAACGAGAAAGAGTTTATTGCATTATAGAAATAATAACGCTCAAATTTAAAACTCATTAAAACAAAAAATAACGAGGATTTCTAGCAGGCTAATCAAGGTGTAGATTACATCACACATTCCAGTATTTTTTTAAATGCATTTTTATACTTATATTTTAAAACTAGGCATGTCATGATGGCCTAGGAACAGTGCGTTAGCTACCTTCGGTTACTAGTCCAACGCTCTAACCACTAGGCTATGCTGCCGCCCCAGGTAGCCTTTGAACTTGAAAACAAGGCTGCATGGGTTTTCTCAATGCGACTCCGCGGCGCCAACAGCAATGTCC
Organism: Oncorhynchus masou masou; assembly: GCF_036934945.1. Taxonomy (NCBI): domain Eukaryota; kingdom Metazoa; phylum Chordata; class Actinopteri; order Salmoniformes; family Salmonidae; genus Oncorhynchus; species Oncorhynchus masou. The sequence goes on along the minus strand of NC_088220.1, from coordinate 86,237,044 downwards.
ACTTTAGGTGTAATGCCGGGAGCCGCTTGTGGATTTGACAGCTCTAACGCAGTTCCACCTCAGACACCGCAAAAACAACCTCTATTCGGGGGTCGGATATCACTGATCTGATAGAATTCAGCCCCAAATCTAATGTAATGTAATACTGTAGGGGTTAGGGGTTAATGTATTATAATACTGTAGGGGTGAGGGTTAATGTAATATAATACTGTAGGGGTTAATGTATTATAATACTGTAGGGGTTAATGTATTATAATACTGTAGGGGTTAATGTAATATAATACTGTAGGGGTTAATGTAATATAATACTATAGGGGTTAATGTAATATAATACTGTAGGGGTTAGGGGTTAATGTATTATAATACTGTAGGGGTTAATGTATTATAATACTGTAGGGGTTAATGTAATATAATACTGTAGGGGTTAATGTATTATAATACTGTAGGGGTTAGGGGTTAATGTATTATAATACTGTAGGGGTTAATGTATTATAATACTGTAGGGGTTAATGTATTATAATACTGTAGGGGTTAGGGGTTAATGTAATATAATACTGTAGGGGTTAGGGGTTAATGTATTATAATACTGTAGGGGTTAATGTATTATAATACTGTAGGGGTTAATGTATTATAATACTGTAGGGGTTAATGTTTTATAATACTGTAGGGGTTAATGTATTATAATACTATAGGGGTTAATGTATTATAATACTGTAGGGGTTAATGTATTATAATACTGTAGGGGTTAGGGGTTAATGTAATATAATAGTGTAGGGGTTAGGGGTTAATGTATTATAATACTGTAGGGGTTAATGTATTATAATACTGTAGGGGTTAATGTAATATAATACTGTAGGGGTTAATGTATTATAATACTGTAGGGGTTAATGTATTATAATAATGTAGGGTTGAGGGGTTAATGTATTATAATACTGTAGGGGTTAATGTAATATAATACTGTAGGGGTTAATGTATTATAATACTGTAGGGGTTAATGTATTATAATACTGTAGGGGTTAATGTTTTATAATACTGTAGGGGTTAGGGGTTAATGTATTATAATACTGTAGGGGTTAATGTAATATAATACTGTAGGGGTTAATGTATTATAATACTGTAGGGGTTAATGTAATATAATACTGTAGGGGTTAGGGGTTAATGTAATATAATAGTGTAGGGGTTAGGGGTTAATGTATTATAATACTGTAGGGGTTAATGTATTATAATACTGTAGGGGTTAATGTAATATAATACTGTAGGGGTTAATGTATTATAATACTGTAGGGGTTAATGTATTATAATACTGTAGGGGTTAATGTATTATAATACTGTAGGGGTTAGGGGTTAATGTATTATAATACTGTAGGGGTTAATGTATTATAATACTGTAGGGGTTAATGTATTATAATACTGTAGGGGTTAATGTTATATAATACTGTAGGGGTTAGGGGTTAATGTATTATAATAATGTAGGGGTTAGGGGTTAATGTAATATAATACTGTAGGGGTTAATGTATTATAATACTGTAGGGGTTAAGGGTTAATGTAATATAATACTGTAGGGGTTAATGTATTATAGTACTGTAGGGGTTAATGTAATATAATAATGTAGGGGTTAATGTAATATAATACTGTAGGGGTTAGGGGTTAATGTATTATAATACTGTAGGGGTTAATGTATTATAGTACTGTAGGGGTTAATGTAATATAATAATGTAGGGGTTAATGTAATATAATACTGTAGGGGTTAGGGGTTAATGTATTATAATACTGTAGGGGTTAATGTATTATAATACTGTAGGGGTTAATGTAATATAATACTGTAGGGGTTAATGTAATATAATACTGTAGGGGTTAGGGGTTAATGTAATATAATACTGTAGGGGTTAATGTATTATAATACTGTAGGGGTTAATGTATTATAATACTGTAGGGGTTAATGTATTATAATACTGTAGGGGTTAGGGGTTAATGTAATATAATACTGTAGGGGTTAATGTATTATAATACTGTAGGGGTTAATGTATTATAATACTGTAGGGGTTAATGTAATATAATACTGTAGGGGTTAATGTAATATAATACTGTAGGGGTTAATGTATTATAATACTGTAGGGGTTCATGTATTATAATACTGTAGGGGTTAATGTAATATAATACTGTAGGGGTTAATATAATATAATACTGTAGGGGTTAGGGGTTAATGTAATATAATACTGTAGGGGTTAATGTAATATAATACTGTAGGGGTTAATGTAATATAATACTGTAGGGGTTAGGGGTTAATGTATATAATACTGTAGGGGTTAATGTATTATAATACTGTAGGGGTTAATGTAATATAATACTGTAGGGGTTAATGTATTATAATACTGTAGGGGTTAATGTAATATAATACTGTAGGGGTTAATGTAATATAATACTGTAGGGGTTAATGTATTATAATACTGTAGGGGTTAGGGGTTAATGTATTATAATACTGTAGGGGTTAATGTAATATAATACTGTAGGGGTTAATGTAATATAATACTGTAGGGGTTAATGTATTATAATACTGTAGGGGTTAGGGGTTAATGTATTATAATACTGTAGGGGTTAATGTAATATAATACTGTAGGGGTTAATGTAATATAATACTGTAGGGGTTAATGTAATATAATACTGTAGGGGTTAGGGGTTAATGTAATATAATACTGTAGGGGTTAGGGGTTAATGTAATATAATACTGTAGGGGTTAATGTAATATAATACTGTAGGGGTTAATGTATTATAATACTGTAGGGGTTAATGTAATATAATACTGTAGGGGTTAATGTAATATAATACTGTAGGGGTTAATGTATTATAATACTGTAGGGCTTAAGGGTTAATGTATTATAATACTGTAGGGGGTTAATGTAATATAATACTGTAGGAGTTAATGTATTATAATACTGTAGGGGTTAATGTATTATAATACTGTAGGGGTTAATGTATTATAATACAGTAGGGGTTAATGTAATATAATACTGTAGGGGTTAATGTAATATAATACTGTAGGGGTTAATGTATTATAATACTGTAGGGGTTAGGGGTTAATGTATTATAATACTGTAGGGGTTAATGTATTATAATACTGTAGGGGTTAATGTATTATAATACTGTAGGGGTTAATGTAATATAATACTGTAGGGGTTAGGGGTTAATGTAATATAATAATGTAGGGGTTAGGGTTAATGTAATATATACTGTAGGGGTTAATGTATTATAATACTGTAGGGGTTAAGGGTTAATGTAATATAATACTGTAGGGGTTAATGTATTATAGTACTGTAGGGGTTAATGTAATATAATAATGTAGGGGTTAATGTAATATAATACTGTAGGGGTTAGGGGTTAATGTATTATAATACTGTAGGGGTTAATGTATTATAATACTGTAGGGGTTAATGTAATATAATAATGTAGGGGTTAATGTAATATAATACTGTAGGGGTTAGGGGTTAATGTATTATAATACTGTAGGGGTTAATGTATTATAATACTGTAGGGGTTAATGTAATATAATACTGTAGGGGTTAATGTAATATAATACTGTAGGGGTTAGGGGTTAATGTATTATAATAATGTAGGGGTTAGGGGTTAATGTAATATAATACTGTAGGGGTTAATGTATTATAATACTGTAGGGGTTAATGTATTATAATACTGTAGGGGTTAATGTATTATAATACTGTAGGGGTTAATGTAATATAATACTGTAGGGGTTAATGTAATATAATACTGTAGGGGTTAATGTAATATAATACTGTAGGGGTTAATGTATTATAATACTGTAGGGGTTAATGTATTATAATACTGTAGGGGTTAATGTAATATAATACTGTAGGGGTTAATGTAATATAATACTGTAGGGGTTAATGTAATATAATACTGTAGGGGTTAATGTATTATAATACTGTAGGGGTTCATGTATTATAATACTGTAGGGGTTAATGTAATATAATACTGTAGGGGTTAGGGGTTAATGTAATATAATACTGTAGGGGTTAATGTAATATAATACTGTAGGGGTTAATGTAATATAATACTGTAGGGGTTAATGTAATATAATACTGTAGGGGTTAGGGGTTAATGTATTATAATACTGTAGGGGTTAATGTAATATAATACTGTAGGGGTTAATGTATTATAATACTGTAGGGGTTAATGTATTATAATACTGTAGGGGTTAATGTAATATAATACTGTAGGGGTTAATGTAATATAATACTGTAGGGGTTAATGTATTATAATACTGTAGGGGTTAATGTTAATTATAATACTGTAGGGGGGGTTAATGTAATATAATACTGTAGGGGTTAATGTAATATAATACTGTAGGGGTTAGGGGTTAATGTATTATAATAATGTAGGGGTTAGGGGTTAATGTAATATAATACTGTAGGGGTTAATGTATTATAATACTGTAGGGGTTAATGTAATATAATACTGTAGGGGTTAATGTATTATAATACTGTAGGGGTTAGGGGTTAATGTATTATAATACTGTAGGGGTTAATGTAATATAATACTGTAGGGGTTAATGTAATATAATACTGTAGGGGCTAATGTAATATAATACTGTAGGGGTTAGGGGTTAATGTAATATAATACTGTAGGGGTTAGGGGTTAATGTAATATAATACTGTAGGGGTTAATGTAATATAATACTGTAGGGGTTAATGTATTATAATACTGTAGGGGTTAATGTATTATAATACTGTAGGGGTTAATGTATTATAATACTGTAGGGGTTAATGTATTATAATACTGTAGGGGTTAGGGGTTAATGTAATATAATACTGTAGGGGTTAATGTATTATAATAATGTAGGGGTTAATGTAATATAATACTGTAGGGGTTAGGGGTTAATGTATTATAATAATGTAGGGGTTAATGTAATATAATACTGTAGGGGTTAATGTATTATAATACTGTAGGGGTTAATGTAATATAATACTGTAGGGGTTAATGTATTATAATACTGTAGGGGTTAATGTATTATAATACTGTAGGGGTTAATGTAATATAATACTGTAGGGGTTAGGGGTTAATGTAATATAATACTGTAGGGGTTAATGTATTATAATACTCTAGGGGTTAATGTATTATAATACTGTAGGGGTTAATGTAATATAATACTGTAGGGGTTAGGGGTTAATGTATTATAATAATGTAGGGGTTAATGTAATATAATACTGTAGGGGTTAGGGGTTAATGTAATATAATACTGTAGGGGTTAATGTATTATAATACTGTAGGGGTTAATGTATTATAATACTGTAGGGGTTAATGTATTATAATACTGTAGGGGTTAATGTAATATAATACTGTAGGGGTTAGGGGTTAATGTATTATAATAATGTAGGGGTTAATGTAATATAATACTGTAGGGGTTAATGTATTATAATACTGTAGGGGTTAATGTAATATAATACTGTAGGGGTTAATGTATTATAATACTGTAGGGGTTAGGGGTTAATGTATTATAATACTGTAGGGGTTAATGTATTATAATACTGTAGGGGTTAATGTAATATAATACTGTAGGGGGTTAATGTATTATAATACTGTAGGGGTTAATGTAATATAATACTGTAGGGGTTAATGTAATATAATACTGTAGGGGTTAATGTAATATAATACTGTAGGGGTTAATGTAATATAATACTGTAGGGGTTAATGTATTATAATACTGTAGGGGTTAATGTATTATAATAATGTAGGGGTTAATGTAATATAATACTGTAGGGGTTAATGTAATATAATACTGTAGGGGTTAATGTAATATAATACTGTAGGGGTTAATGTATTATAATACTGTAGGGGTTAATGTATTATAATACTGTAGGGGTTAGGGGTTAGGGGTTAATGTATTATAATACTGTAGGGGTTAATGTAATATAATACTGTAGGGGTTAATGTATTATAATACTGTAGGGGTTAATGTATTATAATAATGTAGGGGTTAATGTATTATAATACTGTAGGGGTTAATGTAATATAATACTGTAGGGGTTAATGTAATATAATACTGTAGGGGTTAATGTATTATAATACTGTAGGGGTTAGGGGTTAATGTAATATAATACTGTAGGGGTTAGGGGTTAGGGGTTAGGGGTTAATGTATTATAATACTGTAGGGGTTAATGTAATATAATACTGTAGGGGTTAATGTAATATAATACTGTAGGGGTTAATGTAATATAATACTGTAGGGGTTAATGTATTATAATACTGTAGGGGTTAGGGGTTAATGTAATATAATACTGTAGGGGTTAGGGGTTAGGGGTTAATGTATTATAATACTGTAGGGGTTAATGTAATATAATACTGTAGGGGTTAATGTATTATAATACTGTAGGGGTTAATGTAATATAATACTGTAGGGGTTGGGGTTAATGTAATATAATACTGTAGGGGTTAATGTAATATAATACTGTAGGGGTTGGGGTTAATGTAATATAATACTGTAGGGGTTAGGGGTTAATGTATTATAATACTGTAGGGGTTAGGGGTTAATGTAATATAATACTGTAGGGGTTAATGTATTATAATACTGTAGGGGTTAATGTATTATAATACTGTAGGGGTTAGGGGTTAATGTAATATAATACTGTAGGGGTTAATGTAATATAATACTGTAGGGGTTAATGTAATATAATACTGTAGGGGTTAGGGGTTAATGTATTATAATACTGTAGGGGTTAATGTATTATAATACTGTAGGGGTTAGGGGTTAATGTATTATAATACTGTAGGGGTTAATGTATTATAATACTGTAGGGGTTAGGGGTTAATGTATTATAATACTGTAGGGGTTAATGTATTATAATACTGTAGGGGTTAGGGGTTAATGTAATATAATACTGTAGGGGTTAATGTATTATAATACTGTAGGGGTTAATGTATTATAATAATGTAGGGGTTTATGTAATATAATACTGTAGGGGTTAGGGGTTAATGTATTATAATACTGTAGGGGTTAGGGGTTAATGTATTATAATACTGTAGGGGTTAGGGGTTAATGTATTATAATACTGTAGGGGTTAATGTATTATAATACTGTAGGGGTTAGGGGTTAATGTAATATAATACTGTAGGGGTTAATGTAATATAATACTGTAGGGGTTAATGTAATATAATACTGTAGGGGTTAGGGGTTAATGTATTATAATACTGTAGGGGTTAATGTATTATAATACTGTAGGGGTTAATGTAATATAATACTGTAGGGGTTAATGTAATATAATACTGTAGGGGTTAGGGGTTAATGTATTATAATACTGTAGGGGTTAGGGGTTAATGTATTATAATACTGTAGGGGTTAATGTATTATAATAATGTAGGGGTTAATGTAATATAATACTGTAGGGGTTAATGTATTATAATACTGTAGGGGTTAGGGGTTAATGTATTATAATACTGTAGGGGTTAATGTATTATAATACTGTAGGGGTTAATGTAATATAATACTGTAGGGGTTAATGTAATATAATACTGTAGGGGTTAGGGGTTAATGTATTATAATACTGTAGGGGTTAGGGGTTAATGTAATATAATACTGTAGGGGTTAATGTAATATAATACTGTAGGGGTTAATGTAATATAATACTGTAGGGGTTAGGGGTTAATGTATTATAATACTGTAGGGGTTAATGTATTATAATACTGTAGGGGTTAGGGGTTAATGTAATATAATACTGTAGGGGTTAATGTATTATAATACTGTAGGGGTTAATGTATTATAATAATGTAGGGGTTAATGTAATATAATACTGTAGGGGTTAGGGTTAATGTATTATAATACTGTAGGGGTTAGGGGTTAATGTAATATAATACTGTAGGGGTTAATGTATTATAATACTGTAGGGGTTAATGTAATATAATACTGTAGGGTTAATGTTAGGGGTTAATGTATTATAATACTGTAGGGGTTAATGTATTATAATACTGTAGGGGTTAATGTATTATAATACTGTAGGGGTTAGGGGTTAATGTAATATAATACTGTAGGGGTTAATGTATTATAATACTGTAGGGGTTAATGTATTATAATAATGTAGGGGTTAATGTAATATAATACTGTAGGGGTTAGGGGTTAATGTAATATAATACTGTAGGGGTTAATGTATTATAATACTGTAGGGGTTAATGTATTATAATACTGTAGGGGTTAATGTATTATAATACTGTAGGGGTTAGGGGTTAATGTAATATAATACTGTGGTGGTTAATGTATTATAATACTGTAGGGGTTAATGTATTATAATACTGTAGGGGTTAATGTAATATAATACTGTAGGGGTTAATGTATTATAATACTGTAGGGGTTAATGTATTATAATACTGTAGGGGTTAATGTATTATAATACTGTAGGGGTTAATGTATTATAATACTGTAGGGGTTAGGGGTTAATGTATTATAATTCTGTATGGGTTAATGTATTATAATACTGTAGGGGTTAATGTATTATAATACTGTAGGGGTTAATGTATTATAATTCTGTATGGGTTAATGTATTATAATACTGTAGGGGTTAATGTATTATAATACTGTAGGGGTTAATGTATTATAATACTGTAGGGGTTAATGTATTATAATACTGTAGGGGTTAATGTATTATAATACTGTAGGGGTTAATGTATTATAATACTGTAGGGGTTAGGGGTTAATGTATTATAATACTGTAGGGGTTAATGTATTATAATACTGTAGGGGTTAATGTATTATAATACTGTAGGGGTTAATGTATTATAATACTGTAGGGGTTAATGTATTATAATACTGTAGGGGTTAATGTAATATAATACTGTAGGGGTTAGGGGTTAATGTATTATAATACTGTAGGGGTTAATGTATTATAATACTGTAGGGGTTAATGTATTATAATACTGTAGGGGTTAATGTATTATAATACTGTAGGGGTTAGGGGTTAATGTATTATAATTCTGTATGGGGTTAATGTAATATAATACTGTAGGGGTTAATGTAATATAATACTGTAGGGGTTAATGTAATATAATACTGTAGGGGTTAATGTATTATAATACTGTAGGGGTTAGGGGTTAATGTATTATAATTCTGTATGGGGTAAGCATTATATGCCAACATGCTCAATACATGATGGTTTAGTCTTTTTCAATAATAAAAATAAATTTTAAATCACAGGAAGTTTTTATTGCCCTCAGAGAAATGTATTTATTTATTGAGGGTTAGGGGCTAGGGGCTAGGGGTTAGGGGCTAGGGGCTAGGGGCTAGGGGTTAGGGGCTAGGGGCTAAGGGTTAGGGGCTAGGGGCTAGGGGTTAGGGGCTAGGGGTTAGGGGCTAAGGGTTAGGGGCTAGGGGCTAGGGGTTAGGGGCTAAGGGTTAGGGGCTAAGGGTTAGGGGCTAGGGGTTAGGGGCTAAGGGTTAGGGGCTAAGGGTTAGGGGCTAGGGGTTAGGGGCTAGGGGCTAGGGTTAGGGGCTCGGGGCTAGGGGCTAAGGGTTAGGGGCTAAGGGTTAGGGGCTAGGGGTTAGGGGCTAGGGGCTAGGGTTAGGGGCTAGGGGTTAGGGGCTCGGGGCTAGGGGCTAAGGGTTAGGGGCTAAGGGTTAGGGGCTAGGGGCTAGGGGTTAGGGGCTAAGGGTTAGGGGCTAAGGGTTAGGGGCTAGGGGTTAGGGGCTAAGGGTTAGGGGCTAAGGGTTAGGGGTTAGGGGCTAAGGGTTAGGGGCTAAGGGTTAGGGGCTCGGGGCTAGGGGCTAAGGGTTAGGGACTAAGGGTTAGGGGCTAGGGGCTAGGGGCTAAGGGTTAGGGGCTAAGGGTTAGGGGCTAGGGGTTAGGGGCTAGGGGTTAGGGGCTAAGGGTTAGGGGCTAAGGGTTAGGGGTTAGGGGCTAGGGGTTAGGGGCTAAGGGTTAGGGGCTAAGGGTTAGGGGCTAGGGGTTAGGGGCTAAGGGTTAGGGGCTAGGGTTAGGGGCTAGGGGTTAGGGGCTAGGGGTTAGGGGGCTAAGGGTTAGGGGCTAAGGGTTAGGAGCTAAGGGTTAGGGGTTAGGGGCTAAGGGTTAGGGGCTAGGGGTTAGGGGCTAAGGGTTAGGGGCTAAGGGTTAGGGGCTAGGGGCTAGGGGCTAAGGGTTAGGGGCTAAGGGTTAGGGGTTAGGGGCTAGGGGTTAGGGGCTAAGGGTTAGGGGCTAAGGGTTAGGGGCTAGGGGCTAGGGGTTAGGGGCTGGGGTTAGGGGCTAGGGGTTAGGGGTTAGGGGCTCGGGTTAGGGGCTAGGGGCTAGGGGTTAGGGGCTAAGGGTTAGGGGCTAAGGGTTAGGGGCTAGGGGCTAATGGTTAGGGGCTAAGGGTTAGGGGTTAGGGGCTAAGGGTTAGGGGCTAGGGTTAGGGGTTAGGGGCTAAGGGTTAGGGGGCTAGGGTTAGGGGCTAGGGGCTAGGGTTAGGGGCTAGGGGTTAGGGGTTAGGGGCTAGGGGTTAGGGGCTAAGGGTTAGGGGCTAAGGGTTAGGGGCTAGGGGCTAGGGGCTAAGGGTTAGGGGCTCGGGGCTAAGGGTTAGGGGCTAGGGGTTAGGGGCTAAGGGTTAGGGGCTAGGGGCTAGGGTCTAGGGGTTAGGGTCTAGGGGCTCGGGGCTAGGGGCTCGGGGCTAGGGGCTAGGGGCTAGGGGTTAGGGGCTAGGGGCTAAGGGGTTAGGGGCTAAAGGGTTAGGGGGGGTTAGGGGTTAGGGGTTAGGTATCAAAACCACTTTGAAATGTGTATTATTAGTACCGTATCATAAATTGTACTAAATTTTCGTGAGGTTGGGACGGACGAAACCTGTATGTTCAACCTTACTTGTAATAAATTAATATTTGTCACTACCTGGTATACCTCATAGTTCTGTTTTTTATTTTTACAAGTCAACTTTTAGGGGGAGGGGGGGGGGTCTACGCTTCAACGATTTACGATTTCCAGACATTGAAAACATTTCCAGACATTACGTCTTTTTTTCCTGACCATGTAACCTGACCAGGGAAAACTGGGATCCTAATTAGCAGGCCATAACGAGGGTTCCGAGTTTTTCCTGACCAGGGAAAACTGGGGTCCTAATTAGCAGGCTATAACGAGGGTTCCGAGTTTTTCCTGACCAGGGAAAACTGGGGTCCTAATTAGCAGGCCATAACGAGGGTTCCGAGTTTTTCCTGACCAGGGAAAACTGGGGTCCTAATTAGTAGGCCATAACGAGGGTTCCGAGTTTTTCCTGACCAGGGAAAACTGGGGTCCTAATTAGCAGGCTATAACGAAGTTTTTCCTGACCAGGGAAAACTGGGGTCCTAATTAGCAGGCTATAACGAGGGTTCCGAGTTTTTCCTGACCAGGGAAAACTGGGGTCCTAATTAGCAGGCTAGGGTTCAGAGTTTTCCTGACCAGGGAAAACTGGGGTCCTAATTAGCAGACTATAACGAGGGTTCAGAGTTTTTCCTGAGTAGGTCATGAGGTCCAGAAAATTCTCCTGGCGTTAATTACTGTCTGTGGTAAGATTAGCTTGCACAGTCTGTAAAATAGGTTCAATCCCCTCTGTAACCAGTAATCCCCAAACTGCTAACAACCTACCATTGGTGGCCAAAGTTACCATTGGTGGCCCAGCTTCAGTCCCCCTCTGTAACCAGTAATCCCCAAACTGCTAACAACCTACCATTGGTGGCCAGTCCCTCTGTAACCAGTAATCAGTTATGGCCAGCTTGTCCCTCTGTGGCCAGTTATGGCCAGCTTCAGTCCCCTCTGTAACCAGTAATCCCCAAACTGCTAATAACCTACCATTGGTGGGCCAGCTTCAGTCCCCTCTGTAACCAGTAATCCCCAAACTGCTAACAACCTACCATTGGGCCAGTTATCAGTCTGTAACCAGTAATCCCCAAACTGCTAATAACCTACCATTGGTGGCCAGTTATGGCCAGCTTCAGTCCCTGTAACCTCCCCAAACTGCTAACCAGTAATTGGTGGCCCCAGCTTCAACTGTAATCCCCAAACTGCTAACAACCTAATTGGTCCGGTTATGGCCAACTACCATTGGTGGCCAGTTATGGCCAGCTTGTGTAACCAGTAATCCCCAAACTGCTAATAACCTACCATTGGTGGCCAGTTATGGCCAGCTTCAGTCCCCTCTGTACCAATTTGTCCCCTCTGTAACCAGTAAACCCCCATCTGCTAATAACCTACCATTGGTGGCCAGTTATGGCCAGCTTCAGTAATTAGCTTCGGCCTTATTAGGAGATCCTGGTAACTGAGGGACTTTAAAAACACTCTTGTTATTCCAAGTGCACATATAGTTTTAATGCAGTAAACACACGTTGTATTATATATTGTTGTTGTCTTATCTCTCAGTGGGACTGTTTAATTAGGAACATATTCAATAAGTATGGGGAAGGTGACCATGGAATAACTGACAAAACACAAGCCAAACGCAAAGGAGATGATTAGTTGATTTTTGTTATATTAGGTATAATTGTGTCGTTTTCATACAGTAATATCATGTCAAGGTACTTACAGTACCTTCAGAAGGTTTTTTCCTATTTTGTGCTTGAAATGAATTTTATTATCATTTTTTTTGTCAACGATTTACTCTGTAAATGTCAAAGTGGAATAAAAAAAATTACAAAATAAAAAATGTATGGAAAACAAACACTGATACATCTTGATTAGATAAGTATTCAACCACTGAGTTAATACATGTTAGAATCACCTTTGGCAGCGATTACAGCTGTGATTCTGGGTAAGTCTCTAAGAGCGATTACAGCTGGGATTCTGGGTAAGTCTCTAAGAGCGATTACAGCTTTGATTCTGGGTAAGTCTCTAAGAGCGATTACAGCTGGGATTCTGGGTAAGTCTCTAAGAGCGATTACAGCTGGGATTCTGGGTAAGTCTTAAGAGCGATTACAGCTGTGATTCTGGATAAGTCTCTAAGAGCGATTACAGCTGGGATTCTGGGTAAGTTTCTAAGAGCGATTACAGCTGTGATTCTGGGTAAGTCTAAGAGCGATTACAGCTGTGATTCTGGGTAAGTCTCTAAGAGCGATTACAGCTGTGATTCTGGGTAAGTCTCTAAGAGCGATTACAGCTGTGATTCTGGGTAAGTCTCTAAGAGCGATTACAGCTGGGATTCTGGGTAAGTCTCTAAGAGTGATTACAGCTGTGATTCTTTCTGGGTAAGTCTAAGAGCGATTACAGCTTGATTCTGGGTAAGTCTCTAAGAGCGATTACAGCTGTGATTCTGGGTAAGTCTCTAAGAGCGATTACAGCTGTGATTCTGGGTAAGTCTCTAAGAGCGATTACAGCTGTGATTCTGGGTAAGTCTCTAAGAGCGATTACAGCTGTGATTCTGGGTAAGTCTCTAAGAGCGATTACAGCTGTGTGCGATTACAGCTGATTCTGGGTAAGTCTCTAAGAGCGATTACAGCTGGGATTCTGGGTAAGTCTCTAAGAGCTTTCCACACCTGGATTGTACAATATTTACCCATTATCATTGGCCTCATGGTGAAATCCCTGAGCGGTTTCCTTCCTCTCCAGCAACTGAGTTAGGAAGGACGTCTGTATCTTTATAGTGACTGGGGTGTATTGATCCACCATCCAGAGTGTAATTAATAACATCACCATGCTCAAAGGGATGTTCAATGTCTGCTTTTTTAAATATTGCTTTATATATATTGCCCTTCTTATATGCCCTTCTTTGAGAGGCTTTGGACGTATTTGTGGTTGAATCTGTGTTTGAAATTCACTGCTCGACTGAGGGACCTTACAGATAATTGTATGTGTGGGGGTACAGAGGCGAGGTAGTCATTTAAAAAAAAAAATCTTGTTAAACACTATTACTGCAGTCAAGAGTGAGTCCATGAAACTTATGTGACTTGTTAAGCAAATCTATACCCCTGAACCATATTTAGGCTTGCCATAACAAAAGGTGTTGAATTCTGCAAGAGTTTCATTCCAAAACACCATATATATCAATTTTCAGAAACGTTGGTGAATTTGATTTTATTGTTTAAAGAAATTATCATAAGATGATGTTGTTCAATAACAGACACTTGTTCAATAACAGACACTTGATGGTTTCATTTGCTAAATATCCTCCTCACTCTCAGAGAAATCAGTAGTACTGCTAGGTTTTACACAGGAAAATGTAACAAATAACTACATGTTTAATAAGGAAAAGTACAAATTATATATTTGTGACATCAATATTGAAATGTTTAAAAAATAATAATGATGAAATAGAACAGTAAAACATTTCCATTTAACATTTTAGTAATTTAGCAGACGGTCTTATCCAGAGCGACTTACAGTTAGTGAATTCATCTTCAGATAGCTAGGTGGGACAACCACATTACAGTAGTTAGCTAGGTGGGACAACCACATATCTCAGTAGTTAGTATATTCAGATAGCTAGGTGGGAGGGACAACCACATATCACAGTAGTTAGTATATTCAGATAGCTCGGTGAGGTTAGTATATTCAGATATACAGCCACATATCACATACCACCTATCACAGTAGTTAGTATATTCAGATAGCTAGGTGAGACAACCACATATATAGTATATTCAGATAGCTAGGTGAGACAACCACATATCACAGTAGTTAGTATATTCAGATAGCTCGGTGGGACAACCCATATCACAGTAGACAGAACGGTGAGACAACCACCTATCACAGTAGTTAGTATATTCAGATAGCGAGGATGGACAACTATATCATATCTCAGTAGTTAGTATATTCAGATAGCTCGGTGGGACAACCACATATCACAGTAGTTAGTATATTCAGATAGTATATTCAGATAGCTAGGTGAGACAACCACCTATCACAGTAGTTAGTATATTATATATTCAGAGTTAGTATATTCAGATAGCTGGTGAGACAACCACCTATCACAGTAGTTAGTATATTCAGATAGCTCGGTGGGACAACCACATATCCAGCAAAACATTCCTAACACTGTGTTCACAAAACATTAAAAACACCTGCTCTTTCCTTGACATAGATTGATCAGGTGAAAGCTATGATTCCCTTATTGACGCGCACCGGTTTGTGTCAAGAACTGCAACGCTACTGGGTTTTTCCACACTCAACAGTTTCCCGTGTTGTATCAAGAACGGTCCACCACCCAAAGCCAACTTGACACAACTGTGGGAAGCAGTGGAGTCAACATGGGCCAACATCCCACCGCGTAGAGTCCACGCCCTGACTAATTGAGGCTGTTCTGAGGGCAATGACATATTAGGAAGGTGTTCTTAATGTTTTGTACACTCAGTGTATAGTGTTTTAGCATCTAGAAATAAAACACTTTCATACACTTAAAAAAAAAACTTGATTAAAAATCTGAGAACAGCAATATTTTACACATGAAGGTATTGATAAGCAATTATTTCTGATGAAAAAAAAAACACAAATGTGAAAAATTGGTGAATATATAATTTTCACTTTATTGACTCAAGATATTTTAGATTTTCATTTAAAAAAAAAATTTGTACAAATGTCTAAGAACATAAATCCACTTTTACATTATGGTGTATTGTGTGTAGATCATTGACACAAAATCTAATTTTAATACATGTTTTAACTTCCAAAGTGTGGAAATAAGTCACAGGGTATGAATAATTTCTGATGTAAACAATTCTAACCCTAGCCCTTGTCTAAAGTAGCTTTTTGAAACTAATCACATTTCTACAATAGCAACCTGAACAGTCAATTCGTTGTTTACTCTTGTGTTGAACATTTTCAAAATATGTTTTCGTATTTCCTTTGTCCGGACTCCATAGATTATTGGATTGACACTCGCTGGTAGAACAATATACATCACTCCTAGAAAGTATTGATGTCAGTTGGAATTTGAATATTCAGATTCCGTGACAGAAAAGTAACGTGCCAATCAAATAAAACACATTATCACCATTAGGTGAGTGCCACACGTGTGAACGCTTTCCATCTGTCCTCCCCTGCTGCTCTACGCAACACAACGTTCAGAATCTTCATGTAGGAGAAAATAATGACGCAAAATATCAATTCCCACAAAACAGATAATCACGGCCAATCCTATCGCATTATTCTTGTCCGTGTTACCACATGCTAGACTAACCAGGGCCATGGTCACAGTAGCAGTGGTTGATGACATTGGAACCACAGAAAGACAGAGAACCAGCGAGCGCAACTAGTACAAACATGATAGAACCACTCCTTATAACAGTGAACAGCAACAGTCTGAGAAACATGGCGGAGTTGAGGATACGAGCGTAGTGCAAAGGGTAGCAGATAGCCACATAGCGGTCCAGCGCCATGGCCAGGAGAATAGTCGACTCTACTGATGACAGGAAGTGAGTGAAAAACATCTGAGTCAAACAGCTGGCCAATGAGATGTCATTCCAGTCAAACAGAAAGCTGAGCAGCATGTTGGGGATAATGACTGTAGCCACCACTATGTCCACCGCCGCCAAACCACATATTAATATATACATGGGGCTGTGGAGACTCTCCATAATTCTAATCACGTAGATCAACAAAGAATTTCCCACCAAGACTAAAATGTAGGTGGTGAAAAACGGTAAGGAAAGTAGTCGTCTGTACTCGTAGATCACTGGGAATCCCACAAAGATGAACCCGTTGTGTGAAAAATTGAATCCCTGGAATTCTTCGATCATTACACTTTGAGTATTGCCAACGAATTGAGATGAAAAACAAAAAAACACAAGGTAAAATGTCAATGTTTTCATTGACACGGTATTTTTCAATCCTCTGATATGTACGAATGGTACACAAATGTCATAATAAACCCACTTGCTGTTGTTCTGGTTTCCGCCCCCCTCGCTGTTTGATCATTGGTCTGTAGAGTGTAATTCGTCGTTGGTTTGTGGAGTGGAACTCTGTGGTCCAATAAATTGACCCACATGAGACTTTATACTCCAAACCAGACATCCCTTGAGACAAGATACTCAACCTCCCTTCTTATATTGAGCTTTATGTACTTTATGACTGCACTGTTTTTTGATTATTAATGTTGTTATTGTCCCTTAACCTCTCTCTGACTCCACCACTTAGTCGTGATCTTTCTTTTTTTCTACTGTATTTATTGACTGTATGTTTTGTTTTACTCCATGTGTAACTCTGTGTTGTTGTATTGTGTCGAACCGCTATGCTTTATCTTGGCCAGGTCGCAGTTGTAAATGAGAACTTGTTCTCAACTTGCCTACCTGGTTAAATAAAGGTTAAATAAAAAAATAAAAAATCTTTATCATGGTTCTTTGAGCAGGATGACGTAACCTGGGTTACAGAAGGGATTACTAGAAAACATTTCTACGTTTACCAGTAAACTACCAGAATTTAGGTAACTTTCAACGTTCATATTTTTATTTATTTTTTAAATAAAATGACATGTAGTGTTCTTTTTGGGTATGTCAGATTACCACAGGTGTCTAATGATCTCTGGTCCTCTGCGTGGCCTTGAACATGGGAAGATATATGGAAAAATAGAATACCAAAAGCTGTGTAAAACATATATAAACCATCTACTTAGTGAATACCATTGGTGTTTAATATGAGAGGTTTCAGCATGAAACATCTTTTACACTTTATTACCGTGAACATGCTGTTTGTTATCCATGTTTTGTTGTCAAACTGGTAGCAATTATTTATTTTTTAAATGTGAAGAGATGCAATGTTGACCTTTCACTAAGCCTCATTCCCATTGGTTACTGTAGTAACCTCAGACAAGATTATCCCGGATATAGCCCATATATCCCCATTCTCAACCACTGGCAAAATCCCCTCACAATGATTTCAAACTGTGTTTCTAATACACAATGAAATAAAACATAGATGATCCCTTGCTAAGCAGGAAACTCTTGCGTATGTTGTGCTAGACCGTCCAATTGCTTCACGGGAACCTGGTAAAAAATTATGTGTAGTGTAGCTAACCACTGAATGGCTCTGAATCCACTGTCATCATGCAGTCAAAGAAAGTTACAAGCACTTTTGGGGGCTAACCAATGCTCTCAAATCGTATCCTGATGTCGACAGCAGATGGGAGTTGTTTTCATAACGTTGCTAACATAGCTAGCTAAAACAAGTAACAGTATATTAAGTGGCTGGCTAGCTAGCCAGCGTTAACAACGTTTTGGTGGTCAATGAGACAGAGTTAGCTAACCAGCTGAACTAGCAAACAAAGTAGCTATACTTTCAGGTTAAACAAAACATCCATCAAAAGGCTCTGTATTTCAGGAATCACTGTAGCAATTACTCCTGTCGCACGGATGAATTATTTAGCCATTTAAACATACCCTCTTGGACAATAAGCTTCAGTGGAGTACATGTACAGACCTGATCTACATAAAAGAGTCAACAGAGACTGTACTTTCTCAAAAAGCTGGGATCTTTTAATGTCGACTGAACTATACTGACTCTGTTTTACAAATCTTTCAGTGAGAGTATTTTCACTTTTTGTATTGTTTGTTGGTTTGGCAATGACACCATCAGCCAGATAAATATGGTGAGAAGGATTATCACCACAGCATGCAAGGTACTTGGTGTCAAACAGACAGGCCTGGATGAGATCTTCAAGGTCAGGGCCCTGCCCAAGGTAAGTCTGTTCGCTGCTCTGGCCCCCCAATGGTGGAGTCACGACGCCAAACAGACAGGCCTGGACCTAGGATAGGATAAGATATTTAAGGTCAGGGCCCTCCCCAAGTTGCTCTGGAGTCAATGACTTAAATGTAAAATGACAGGCCTCCCCAAGGATGAGACAGGCCTGAATGGATCTTTAAGGTCAGGGCCCTCCCCTTAATGTCAGGGCCCTCCCAAAGGTAGACAGGCCTGGATGAGATCTTGGAGTCAAACAGACAGGCCTGGATGAGATCTTTAAAGGTCAGGGCCCTCCCAAGGTACTTGGAGTCAAACAGACAGGCCTGGATGGATGAGGTCTTTCAAAAAAGGCCTATCTTCTCTTGAACCTGGATGAGGTCAGGTGATGGTCAAACAGACAGGCCTATGGACACAGCTATGACAGGCCTGGAAAAGGTCAAATACTATAAATGAATTATTTCAAAAAATATAGGTCTTTATTCCCCAAGGTACTTGGAGTCAAACAGACAGGCCAAATTAGAATAGATTATCTTTAAGGTCATAGATTGCCTGGATGAGATCTTTAGCATTTCTGTTATCACTGAATATTCAGGTAACTTTGGTAAATTACTGGTATCTTTGCAACCCTAAACCTGACTCACCAGTTTGTATTAGGAGACAGAAAGGAGACCATCCCTAACTCTGACACTAACCCAATGTGATGAGAGAGTAGGGAGACCATCACTAACCCAACATGATGAGAGAGTAGGGAGACCATCCATAACCCAACATGATGAGAGAGTAGGGAGACCATCCCTAACCCAACATGATGTAGGGAGACCATCTAAAGGAGACCATCCCTAACATGATGTAGGGAGACCATCCCTAACCCAATGTGATGAGAGAGATATGGGGAGACCATCCCTAACCCAATGTGATGAGAGGAGACCATCCCTAACCCAACATGATGTAGGAGACCATCCATTACCCAACATGATATGAGGAGACCATCCCTAACCCAACATGATGAGAGAGTAGGGAGACCATCCCTAACCCAATGTGATGAGAGAGTAGGGAGACCATCCATAACCCAACATGATGTAGGGAGACCATCCCTAACCTAACATGATGTAGGGAGACCATCCCTAACCCAACATGATGAGAGAGAAGGGAGACCATCCCTAACCCACCATGATATAGGGAGACCATCCATTCCTAACCAACATGATGTAGGGAGACCATCCCTAACCCAACATGATGTAGGGAGACCATCCCTAACCCAACATGATGTAGGGAGACCATCCCTAACCCAACATGATGTAGGGAGACCATCCCTAACCCAATGTGATGAGAAACCATCCCTAACCCAACATGAGTAGGGAGACCATCCCTAACCCAACATGATGAGAGAGTAGGAGACCATCCGTAACCCAACATGATGTAGGGAGACCATCCCTAACCCAACATGATGTAGGGAGACCATCCCTAACCCAACATGATGTAGGAAACCATCCATAACCCAACATGATGTAGGGAGACCATCCCTAACCCAACATGATGTAGGGAGACCATCCCTAACCCAACATGATGAGAGATGTAGGAGACCATCCCTAACCCAACATGACGTGGGGAGACCATCCCTAGGGAGAACTCCAATGTGATGAGAGAGTAGGAGACCATCCCTAACCATCCATAACCCAACATGATGTAGGGAGACCATCCCTAACCCAATGTGATGAGAGAGTAGGGAGACCATCCATAACCCAACATGATGTAGGGGAGACCATCCCTAACCCAACATGATAGGGAGACCATCCCTAACCCAATGTGATGAGAGTAGGAGACCATCCATAACCCAACATGATGTAGGGAGACCATCCCTAACCCAACATGATGTAGGGAGACCATCCCTAACCCAACATGATGAGATGAGTAGGAGACCATCCCTAACCCAATGTGATGAGAGAGTAGGGAGACCATCCATAACCCAACATGATGTAGGAGACCATCCCTAACCCAATGTGATGAGAGAGTAGGGAGACCATCCATAACCCAACATGATGTAGGGAGACCATCCATAACCCAACATGATGAGAGAGTAGGGAGACCATCCATAACCCAACATGATGTAGGGAGACTATCCCTAACCCAACATGATGTAGGGAGACCATCCCTAACCCAACATGATGTAGGGAGACCATCCCTAACCCAACATGATGTAGGGAGACCATCCCTAACCCAACATGATGTAGGGAGACCATCCCTAACCCAACATGATGTAGGGAGACCATCCCTAACCCAATGTGATGAGAGAGTAGGGAGACCATCCATAACCCAACATGATGTAAGGGAGACCATCCCTAACCCAACATGATGTAGGGAGACCATCCATAACCCAACATGATGTAGGGAGACCATCCCTAACCCAACATGATGTAGGGAGACCATCCCTAACCCAATGTGATGAGAGAGTAGGGAGACCATCCCCAACCCAACATGATGTAGGGAGACCATCCCTAACCCAACATGATGTAGGGAGACCATCCCTAACCCAATGTGATGAGAGAGTAGGGAGACCATCCATAACCCAACATGATGTAGGGAGACCATCCCTAACCCAACATGATGTAGGGAGACCATCCTAACCCAACATGATGAGAGAGTAGGGAGACCATCCCTAACCCAATGTGATGAGAGAGTAGGGAGACCATCCATAACCCAACATGATGTAGGGAGACCATCCCTAACCCAATGTGATGAGAGAGTAGGGAGACCATCCATAACCCAACATGATGTAGGGAGACCATCCATAACCCAACATGATGAGAGAGTAGGGAGACCATCCATAACCCAACATGATGTAGGGAGACTATCCCTAACCCAACATGATGTAGGGAGACCATCCCTAACCCAACATGATGTAGGGAGACCATCCCTAACCCAACATGATGTAGGGAGACCATCCCTAACCCAACATGATGTAGGGAGACCATCCCTAACCCAACATGATGTAGGGAGACCATCCCTAACCCAACATGATGTAGGGAAACAATCCCCTAACCCAACATGATGTAGGGAGACCATCCCTAACCCAACATGATGAGAGTAGGAGACCATCCATAACCCAACATGATGTAAGGAGACCATCCCTAACCCAACATGATGAGAGAGTAGGAGACCATCCATAACCCAACATGATGTAGGGAGACCATCCCTAACCCAACATGATGAGAGAGTAGGAGACCATCCATAACCCAACATGATGTAGGGAGACCATCCCTAACCCAACATGATGTAGGGAGACCATCCCTAACCCAATGATGAGAGAGTAGAGACCATCCATAACCCAACATGATGTAAGGGAGACCATCCTAACCCAACATGATGTAGGGAGACCATCCATAACCCAACATGATGTAGGGAGACCATCCCTAACCCAACATGATGTAGGGAGACCATCCCTAACCCAAATGTGATGAGAGAGTAGGGAGACCATCCCCAACCCAACATGATGTAGGGAGACCATCCCTAACCCAACATGATGTAGGGAGACCATCCCTAACCCAATGTGATGAGAGAGTAGGGAGACCATCCATAACCCAACATGATGTAGGGAGACCATCCCTAACCCAACATGATGTAGGGAGACCATCCCTAACCCAACATGATGAGAGAGTAGGGAGACCATCCCTAACCCAATGTGATGAGAGAGTAGGGAGACCATCCATAACCCAACATGATGTAGGGAGACCATCCCTAACCCAATGTGATGAGAGAGTAGGGAGACCATCCATAACCCAACATGATGTAGGGAGACCATCCATAACCCAACATGATGAGAGAGTAGGGAGACCATCCAAAACCCAACATGATGTAGGGAGACCATCCATAACCCAATGTGATGAGAGAGTAGGGAGACCATCCCCAACCCAACATGATGTAGGGAAACCATCCCCAACCCAACATGATGTAGGGAGACCATCCCTAACCCAACATAATATAATATAATATAATAATAATAATAATATATCCCATTTAGCAGACGCTTTTGTCCAAAGCGACTTACAAGTCGGCTGGGGCCACTACTTTTACATATGGGTGGCCCCAGCAGGAATCGAACCCACGACGCTTGGCGTTGCAAGCGCCATGCTCTACCGACTGAGCCACACAGGACAGAACATGATGTAGGGAGACCATCCCTAACCCAACATGATGTAAGGGAGACCATCCATAACCCAACATGATGTAGGGAGACCATCCCCAACCCAACATGATGTAGGGAGACCATCCCTAACCCAACATGATGTAGGGAGACCATCCCTAACCCAACATGATGTAGGGAGACCATCCCTAACCCAATGTGATGTAGGGAGACCATCCCTAACCCAACATGATGAGAGAGTAGGGAGACCATCCCCAACCCAACATGATGTAGGGAGACCATCCCTAACCCAACATGATGTAGGGAGACCATCCTAACCCAACATGATGTAAGGGAGACCATCCCTAACCCAATGTGATGAGAGAGTAGGAGACCATCCCTAACCCAATGTGTAACCCAATGTGATGAGAGAGTAGGGAGACCATCCCCAACCCAACATGATGTAAGGAGACCATCCCTAACCCAACATGATGTAGGGAGACCATCCCTAACCCAACATGATGTAGGGAGACCATCCCTAACCCAACATGATGTAGGGAGACCATCCATAACCCAACATGATGTAGGGAGACCATCCCTAACCCAACATGATGTAGGGAGACCATCCCTAACCCAACATGATGTAGGGAGACCATCCATAACCCAACATGATGTAGGGAGACCATCCCTAACCCAATGTGATGAGAGAGTAGGGAGACCATCCCTAACCCAACATGATGTAGGGAGACCATCCCCAACCCAACATGATGTAGGGAGACCATCCCTAACCCAATGTGATGAGAGAGTAGGGAGACCATCCCCAACCCAATGTGATGAGAGAGTAGGGAGACCATCCCTAACCCAATGTGATGAGAGAGTAGGGAGACCATCCCCAACCCAACATGATGTAGGGAGACCATCCCTAACCCAACATGATGTAGGGGAGACCATCCCCAACCCAACATGATGTAGGGAGACCATCCCTAACCCAACATGATGTAAGGGAGACCATCCATAACCCAACATGATGTAGGGAGACCATCCATAACCCAACATGATGAGAGAGTAGGGAGACCATCCCTAACCCAATGTGATGTTGACATGGTCATTGTCGTTGTTTAATTGGCGCTGTAATGAACATCATAGGTCTGCTACTGCTGCGTCAACACTTGTTATTTACACACTAAATTACCCAGGGGGCATCATGCCGGTCGTACTGGACACAGAGGATGGTAACATCACCAAGAGGCCAATTAGTCAATGAGACAGTGTGACTGGGAGTCAGTGAAGAATTACTCTCTCACCATGACCATTAATTATCAACAATTATTAATGTCCCGTCCTGCGTCTTAGATCATCAACAGCAGCCTTCCTGGAAAAATGTGCTCTGATTTTGTTGTCTGTTGTATTTTATTTGGTGTCAGTTGTCATTCAGGTATATGTGAAACCGTGTCACGTTGTAATTAGGTGTTTAATAACGTATGCGTGCACAATCTTCGTGTATATGTTTGTGAGGTCATAGTGTACATTTTGTTGCGCTTGTTTTCCACTCTTGTAATCTCTACACCCTTTTTTATTCTGCAACGCCTCCAACCACGGAGCAAGTAGTTATGAGGTGACAATCATTTCTTTGCTTTGTCTTAAAATAAATATAGGCATGGGACTCATGATGAGGAGAGTAGGGGACTTAAATTAACTTTTTTTTGGTCAACCAGCCAACTGTAAGGGCAGGCAGATTTAAAAATCTACCAGTCACTTCGATTTGTTTTACGAGTCCAAATATTTTTTGACGCTAAATTTACACAAACAAAACCCCAAAACAGATGAGTATTTTTTGTAATGTTTCTAAAAAAAAGAATACATTTAAATGTATAACTCATAAGACGTAATGTGCTATATTGTTTAATTTCATTTTTTTTTAAATGTATTGTAAACTGAGACTTTTAACAAAAATATCAAAAGATAAGACAAATGTTCACTTGCCCCTTTAAAAGACAGGCGGTAACAAGAGAGATTCTGAGGAGCAGTGTTGTCTTCTCTTCCATTTGCAGTTTAATCTCAAACATTGAAAAACAACCTATCACTCTTAAGTACCAACTCAGTGTTCTTATAGTCAGAGTGTCCTCTCTGATATTAAAAAGTTGGGAGTTTGATCCCCGGGGGCCAAGTCATACCCAAGACTGTAAAAAATGTACAATCTGTTTCTGCTTGGTACTTAGCATTAAGGAGATATATTTGGTCTCTTCCATTTGCAGTTTAATCTCAAACATTGAAAAACAACCTATCACTCTTAACTCAGTGTTCTTATAGTCAGAGTGTCCTCTCTGATATTAAAAAGTTGGGAGTTTGATCCCCGGGGGCCAAGTCATACCCAAGACTGGAAAAAATTGTACAATCTGTTTCTGCTTGGCACTTAGCATTAAGGAGATATATTTGGTGGGTAAGGCCCTGTGGCTCGAGCATCCTGTCCGGGTGGTGTACTTGAACATCAAACACCACCCGCTACAGAAACAGGAAATGGGCTCCTGCTTCGGCTCGCACAAGAAAAAAAGACTCATGCATCACTCTGAACATCAGACTCAACTGATCCCACAAAGATGAATAACAAGGTTTGAAACAAACATCAATTTAAATAAAAAAAAAACTATATTTCCAAGTACAACATGGTTTATTGTATTCAGTACCACACAAGTCAATCATAGTCTATTTTATTACGTGTAAAATATTTAAGCAAGTGAACTGTAATCTCTTTATAACCGTATATGACAGGATGAAAACAGGCAGGAACTAGAAGATACATCAGACTAATAAACAAGCGGAAATCAGGAGGGACAGCGTTCACCCTATAGCCAATGAACGCTGCCATTGCACTTAAATAAGCAACACAAATAACCATTGATATGAGTACTGCAGGTATCAATGGCCTTCTGCCGCAAATCTCCTGATGGTGATTTCAATATAGCTATAAAGATGAGCACATAGGAATACACGATGAATATACAGTCGGTAGTCGGTATGCAGAAGGCCACTATACCTGCAATGTAGTTTCTGGAAACGTTACCACAAGCCAGACTTACCACTGATGTGTGCTCACAAAACTAATGGTACATCGTATTGGACTTACAAAATTTAAGAGGTATTATCAAACCAACCATCACAATAATCACAACACTGTTTTCGAATCACAAACACAGCGTTGAAAATAAGAGAATGAGTCACGTTGATATAGGCGTTGTATCTCAGAGGAAGACACATAGCAACGTAACGATCTATAGCCATCCCCAGTAAGATAGTGGATTGAAAACAGGCACAGTAATGAAGGCAAAACATCTGAACAAGACATTCCTCTCTGGCAATCGAGTTAATGTTAGATAGGAAACTAATCAGCATCCTGGGTACAAAGATCACAGGCACAGCAATGCCCAGAGCTGATATGGCTCCTATAAGGATATACATAGGAGCGTGGAACGTGTGTTGTTTGGTAATCACGAGAATAAGAGCAGAGTTAGCAACTAGAGAGTAAACAAAACCCAAACAGAGAGGGGCGAAGAGAATAGGACGATACTGTAGAAGACTGCCGAATCCATTCAGGTAGAGGGTTTGGTGAGAGACGTTGCTTGGTGAGCTTTCCATGCTAACCTCAGAACCACAAGTCACTACAATGGATAAATCACAAAGAAAACATTTTCACTGGAATGACAGTTTGTTGCAAGAAGAAGTTATATTGTACCTTCATTACATCAGCTTTTATAAATCAACAACACATAGTGACGCAATGCAGATCCAAAACAACAGAACACAGTGACACAATGCAGATCCAAAACAACAGAACATAGTGACGCAATGCAGATCCAAAACAACAGAACACACAGTGACGCAATGCAGATCCAAAACAATAGAACATAGTGACACAATGCAGATCCAAAACAACAGAACATAGTGACGCAATGCAGATCCAAAACAACAGAACATAGTGACGCAATGCAGATCCAAAACAACAGAACATAGTGACGCAATGCAGATCCAAAACAATAGAACACATAGTGACGCAATGCCGATCCAAAACAACAGAACATAGTGACGCAATGCAGATCCAAAACAACAGAACATAGTGACGCAATGCAGATCCAAAACAACAGAACACATAGTGACGCAATGCAGATCCAAAACAACAGAACACAGTGACGCAATGCAGATTCAAAACAACAGAACATAGTGACGCAATGCAGATCCAAAACAACAAAACACAGTGACGCAATGCAGATCCAAAACAACAGAACATAGTGACGCAATGCAGATCCAAAACAACAGAACATAGTGACGCAATGCAGATCCAAAACAACAGAACATAGTGACGCAATGCAGATCCAAAACAACAGAACATAGTGACGCAATGCAGATCCAAAACAACAGAACACATAGTGACGCAATGCCGATCCAAAACAACAGAACATAGTGACGCAATGCAGATCCAAAACAACAGAACATAGTGACGCAATGCAGATCCAAAACAACAGAACACAGTGACGCAATGCAGACCCAAAGCAACAGAACACAGCGACGCAATGCAGATCCAAAACAACAGAACACAACGACGCAATGCAGACCCAAAACAACAGAACACAGTGACACAATGCAGACCAAAACAACAGAACACAGTGACGCAATGCAGATCCAAAACAACAGAACACAGTGACGCAATGCAGATCCAAAACAACAGAACACAGTGACGCAATGCAGATCCAAAACAACAGAACACAGTGACGCAATGCAGACCCAAAACAACAGAACACAGTGATGCAATGCAGATCCAAAACAACAGAACATAGTGACGCAATGCAGATTCAAAACAACAGAACACAGTGACGCAATGCAGATTCAAAACAACAGAACACAGCGACGCAATGCAGACCCAAAACAACAGAACACAGTGACGCAATGCAGATCCAAAACAACAGAACACAGTGACGCAATGCAGATCCAAAACAACAGAACACACAGTGATGCAATGCAGATCCAAAACAACAGAACACACAGTGATGCAATGCAGATCCAAAACAACAGAACACACAGTGATGCAATGCAGATCCAAAACAACAGAACACAGCGATGCAATGCAGATCCAAAACAACAGAACACAGTGACGCAATGCAGATCCAAAACAACAGAATTAATTGGAAAAAGGGAAATATCAGGTCATAAAAGACACAAGAACAGATACATGTTAACATATGAAGCAAAGCACCGTCATCAACATGACCAGGGGTAGGGGTAAGGGTAAGGAGACCTACCTGTGCTGTAGAACACAGCTGGAGAGGCTCTGAATACCAGACGGGGTAAGGGGTAGGAGGCTCTGAATACCAGACGGGGTTAGGGGTAGGAGGCTCTGAATACCAGACGGGGTTAGGGTGTAGGAGGCTCTGAATACCAGACGGGGTTAGGGGTAGGAGGCTCTGAATACCAGACGGGGTTAGGGGTAGGAGGCTCTGAATACCAGCAACTCTTCACCTCCCGCTTTGCCTCCTGCTTAAATCTCCTTCTAACCCTAACCCTTAAATACCCTTCCCTCCCGTCCCCTGGTAAAGTGTTGGGCCATTGCTGTAATACAGATGTCCACACAGGAGTCCAATCATACTGGCCAAAACACTGTGTACCAACAGCATGTTGTGATGACGTGATATTTAGGCCAAAATAGGTGAGTACACACAGTTCTCATGAGAATCCAAAGGTGAAGCTAGGGGCTGGACAGCATGTCCTGACGGACAGATGCGAACGTATTGCATTCACTAACAAGACTGAGGATGTACAGAGCGGTTTTGAATAATGTCATGTGTACTAACACTAGAATTAACTCTAACCTCTACACTTTACAGTGCATGATATACAGCATGAGATTTACCCAGAAAACCAACAAAGACAACATATTACACCAAAAACAAACATGTTAGTGTCAATGAGTTCTAGAATGAGTTGAGTTGTGTTGGTTGTGAGGTAGTTACGACCAATTAGTTCTAGAATGAGTTGAGTTGTGTTGGTTGTGAGGTAGTTACGACCAATTAGTTCTAGAATGAGTTGAGTTGTGTTGGTTGTGAGGTAGTTACGACCAATGAGTTCTAGCATGAGTTGAGTTGTGTTGGTTGTGAGGTAGTTACGACCAATTAGTTCTAGAATGAGTTGAGTTGTGTTGGTTGTGAGGTAGTTACGACCAATGAGTTTTAGCATGAGTTGAGTTGTGTTGGTTGTGAGGTAGTTACGAACAATGAGTTCTAGCATGAGTTGAGTTGTGTTGGTTGTGAGGTAGTTACGACCAATTAGTTCTAGAATGAGTTGAGTTGTGTTGGTTGTGAGGTAGTTACGACCAATTAGTTCTAGAATGAGTTGAGTTGTGTTGGTTGTGAGGTAGTTACGACCAATTAGTTCTAGAATGAGTTGAGTTGTGTTGGTTGAGAGGTAGTTACGACCAATTAGTTCTAGAATGAGTTGAGTTGTGTTGGTTGTGAGGTAGTTACGACCAATTAGTTCTAGAATGAGTTGAGTTGTGTTGGTTGTGAGGTAGTTACGACCAATTAGTTCTAGAATGAGTTGAGTTGTGTTGGTTGTGAGGTAATTCGACCAATGAGTTCTAGCATGAGTTGAGTTGTGTTGGTTGTGAGGTAGTTACGACCAATTAGTTCTAGCATGAGTTGAGTTGTGTTGGTTGTGAGGTAGTTACAACCAATTAGTTCTAGAATTAAACAAATCAAAATATATTTTATATTGTAGATCTTCAAAGTAGCCAGCCTTTGCCTTGATGACAGTTTTCACACTCTTGGCATTCTCTCAACCAGCTTCATGAGGTAGTCACCTGGAATGCATTTCAATTAACAGGTGTGCCATGTTAAAAGTTCATTTCTGGAATTGATTTCCTTCTTAATGCATTTGAGCCAATCAGTTGTGTTGTGACAAGGTAGGGGTGGTATACAGAAGATAGCCCTTTTTGGTAAAAAAAAAAATATAAGTCTATATTATGGCAAAAACAGCTCAAATAAGCAAAGAGAAACGACAGTCCATCATTACTTTAATACATGAAGTTCAGTCAATCTGGAAAAGTTCAAGAACTTTGAAAGTTTCTTCAAGTACAGCCACAAAAACCATCAAACGCTATAATAAAACTGGCACTCATGCAGACCGTCACAGGAAAGGAAGACCCAGAGTTGCCTCTGCTGCAGAGGATACGTTCATTAGTTACCAGCCTCAGAAATTGCAGCCCAAATAAGTTGCAGCCCAAGCTGCTCATCATTACGTACACCTGTCACCATCATTACGTGCATCAGCGCTCATTGGACTCACCTAGACTCCATCACGTTTTGATTGCCTTCCCTATGAAAATCTGGGAATATGTAGCCAAGGAAACATTTCTGGATGGTCTCAGGGAATGGAAAAACAGTTAGGATGGGAGACTTTTAAAAGGAGATTGAGTGAGGTAGCTGCAAATATGTTCAATGAGCAACTAATAAGCATTTAGACTCGAGAACCTCACAAGTTTGACAAAATGACCTTACATCTTTCAGGCTAATACAGTCGTGGCCAAAAATTTGAGAATGACACAAATATTAATTTTCAACGTCTGCTGCCTCAGTTTGTGTGATGGCAATTTGCATATACTTCAGAATGTTATGAAGAGTGATCAGATGAATTGCAATTAATTGCAAAAGTCTCTCTTTGCCATGCAAATGAACTGAACCCCAAATAAACATTTCCACTGCATTTCAGCTTGCCACAAAAGGACCAGCTGACATCATGTCAGTGATTCTCTCGTTAACACAGGTGTGAGTGTTGACGAGGACAAGGCTGGAGATCATTCTGTCATACTGATTGAGTTCGAAAAACAGACTGGAAGCTTCAAAAGGAGGGTGGTGCTTGGAATCATTGTTCTTTACTCTGTCAACCATGGTTGTCTGCAAGGAAACACGTGCCGTCATCATTGCTTTGCACAAAAAGGGCTTCACAGGCAAGGATATTGCTGCCAGTAAGATTGGACCTAAATCAACCATTTATCGGATCATCAAGAATTTCAAGGAGAGCTGTTCAATTGTTGTGAAGAAGGCTTCAGGGCGCCCAATAAAGTCCAGCAAGCGCCAGGACCGTCTTGGTGATGAACTAATTGATTATGCAAGAATGGGCTGCGAAGTGGCCCAGAAGATAATTGACAGCATGCTAGGGCGGATTGCAGAGGTCTTGAAAAAGAAGGGTCAACACTGCAAATATTGACTCTTTGCATCAACTTCCTGTAATTGTCAATAAAAGCCTTTGACATTTATGAAATGCTTGTAATTATACTTCAGTATTCCATAGTAACATCTGACAAAAATATCTAATCAGCAAACTTTGTGAAAATTTATATTTGTGTCATTCTCCAAACTTTGGCCACGACTGTACAGCTATATACTTACTTTTGTAGCTCTTCATGAGCAGCAAGATTTCTATAAGTAGGGAGGCCTAACTCCAAGTTTAGCTGGAATTTATCCCGGAAGGATTTCAGAAATGTGATTGTTTGCGACATTGGCCTATGTCTTGTCTTGCGCTGCGCATAATATCCGATCTCAACAAGGATTGGATAATTGTTTAAAGGAAAGGTTCACCCATTTTGAATTCAATATTGTTGTGTTTTTTTCATCTCTGAGGGATGTTCTATTGATTCCCTGGGTCATTTCATGTTTTTATGTGTATCTGAGTTATTGGCGTTTTCAAACAAGAAATGTGTAATTTAACAGAGGGTCGAGCACACGTGTCCTATTTGTCTGCCTCTTTAGTCCAGGGTGCATTGCATGGTGCCGTTGCCGGATATATTATAGAAAGGAGATAGAATTCAATGATTGAAGGAACGTATAACGCCCACCCCAGCAGACTGTCAACCAATCGCGTTCACGTTGTCATGCTGCGTCACGCATTTGTTAAGCTAATCGTCACGCAATCGCTTCTCAAAGTCAGTGTATAGGTCGAGAAAGGTGCCCTCGAACGTACGTAATGTCTCGATTCCAAAGCTATACGATACTACAGATAGCAAGTTCATTTTCTCACATCTCGGAAAAGATTTGTAACGTCGTACTTCATTGTTAATGAAATTTGTGCTAATGGTGGGTTTTTGAGCTAGTGCCAAATAGACTCAATTGCGTTGAGATCTGGTGACTGAGAGGGCCATGGCGTATAGCTTACATGGTTTTCATGCTCAATCAAACCACTCATTGGCCGATGGATAGAGGCATTGTCATCCTATGGGGGCATTGCCAAGGTTGGCAAAATAATGGCCTGACTGGCATTTTTATACATGACCCTAAGCATGATGGGATGTAACTTGCTTAATTAACGGAGGAACCTCACCTGTGTGGAAGCACCTGTTTTCAATACACTTTGTATCCCTCATTTCCTCAAGGGTTTCCATTATTTTGGCAGTTACCTATAAATTGCATTTGAACTGTGCCTTATAGTTCATCTAAGTCCTCAAAATATTTCGATTTTGTTTTCTACAATATAGGTAACGCCATCACCACACTCAATCGCTACCTCGTCAATACTGTGTAGGTTTGAGAGAGAGAGATCTGGTGGATGAGAAAGGTTTGACAGAGAGAGAGAGAGAGAGAGAGAGAGAGAGAGAGAGATCTGGTGGATGAGATGGTGGTCAACATGTCCCTTGTGTTAACCACGTCAACATGTCCCTTGTGTTAACCACGTCAACATGTCCCTTGTGTTAACCACGTCAACATGTCCCTTGTGTTCACCACATCAACATGTCCCTTGTGTTCACCACGTCAACATGTCCCTTGTGTTAACCACATCAACATGTCCCTTGTGTTAACCACGTCAACGTGTCCCTTGTGTTAACCACGTCAACGTGTCCCTTGTGTTAACCACGTCAACATGTCCCTTGTGTTAACCACGTCAACATGTCCCTTGTGTTAACCACGTCAACATGTCCCTTGTGTTAACCACGTCAACATATCCCTTGTGTTAACCACGCCAACATGTCCCTGTGTTAACCACGTCAACATGTCCCTTGTGTTAACCACGTCAACATGTCCCTTGTGTTAACCACGTCAACATGTCCCTTGTGTTAACCACGTCAACATATCCCTTGTGTTAACCACGTCAACATGTCCCTTGTGTTAACCACGTCAACATGTCCCTTGTGTTAACCACGTCAGCATGTCCCTTGTGTTAACCACGTCAGCATGTCCCTTGTGTTAACCACGTCAACATGTCCCTATATATATAGTAAACTACTCCTGACCAGTAGGCCCTGGAAAAGTGCAGGTCTGGGAGGAGATCCCTCAGGAGACCATCCGCCACCTCATCAGGAGCATGCCCAGGCGTTGTAGGGAGGTCATACAGGCATGTGGAGGCCACACACACTACTGAGCCTCATTTTGACTTGTTTTAAGGACATTACATCAAAGTTGGATCAGCCTGTAGTGTGGTTTTCCACTTTAATTTTGAGTGTGACACCAAATCCAGACCTCCATGGGTTGATAAATTTGAATTCCATTGATAATTTTTGTGTGATTTTGTTGTCAGCACATTCAACTATGTAAAGAAAAAAGTATTTAATAAGAATATTTCATTCATTCAGATCTAGGATGTGTTATTTTAGTGTTCCCTTTATTTTTTTGAGCAGTGTATATAGTAAACTAGTCCTGGCCCTGGAAAAGTGCACACAATAAAGCAATAGGAAGCATTGTGGGATGTAACCTTTCTGTCCCCAGTACTGACAAGGTGACACTCTGGTACTACGATCTGGGCAGGTATCCACAAAGCTTCTCAGAGCAGAAGGGATGATCTAGGACCTGTCCATGTAATCTTCTTGATTAGGATCTGAAATTCAATACCTTTTCCTAGATCAGCTGTTCTTCTCTGAGTAGCGGCCACGGAGGGAACACACGCCACGTTCTCTGCTGTCACCTAGTGGTGTAAAAGAGACATTACACTGTCTCTACACTGTCACTAACATTACCCTGTCTCTGCACTGTCACTAACATTACCCTGTCACTAACATTACCCTGTCTCTGCACTGTCACTAACATTACCCTGTCTCTGCACTGTCACTAACATTACCCTGTCTCTACACTGTCACTAACATTACCCTGTCGCTAACATAACCCTGTCTCTACACTGTTACTAACATTACCCTGTCTCTACACTGTCACCAGCATTACCCTGTCTCTACACTGTCACTAACATTACCCCGTCTCTACACTGTCATGAGCATTACCCTGTCTCTACACTGTCACTAACATTACCCTGTCACTAACGTTACACTGTCACTAACATTACACTGTCTCTACACTGTCACTAACATTACACTGTCTCTACACTGTCACCAACATTACCCTGTCACTAACATTAAATCAAATCGAATCAAATCAAATTTATTTATATAGCCCTTCGTACATCAGCTGATATCTCAAAGTGCTGTACAGAAACCCAGCCTAAAACCCCAAACAGCAAGCAATGCAGGTGTAGAAGCACGGTGGCTAGGAAAAACTCCCTAGAAAAGCCAAAACCTAGGAAGAAACCTAGAGAGGAACCAGGCTATGTGGGGTGGCCAGTCCTCTTCTGGCTGTGCCGGGTAGAGATTATAACAGAACATGGCCAAGATGTTCAAATGTTCATAAATGACCAGCATGGTCGAATAATAATAAGGCAGAACAGTTGAAACTGGAGCAGCAGCACGGCCAGGTGGACTGGGGACAGCAAGGAGTCATCATGTCAAGTAGTCCTGGGGCATGGTCCTAGGGCTCAGGTCAGTTGAAACTGGAGCAGCAGCACGGCCAGGTGGACTGGGGACAGCAAGGAGTCATCATGTCAGGTAGTCCTGGGGCATGGTCCTAGGGCTCAGGTCCTCCGAGAGAGAGAAGGAGAGAATTAGAGAACGCACACTTAGATTCACACAGGACACCGAATTGACAGGAGAAGTACTCCAGATATAACAAACTGACCCCAGCCCCGACACATAAACTACTGCAGCATAAATACTGGAGGCTGAGACAGGAGGGGTCAGGAGACACTGTGGCCCCCACCCGAGGACACCCCCGGACAGGGCCAAACAGGAAGGATATAACCCCACCCACTTTGCCAAAGCACAGCCCCCACACCACTGGAGGGATATCTTCAACCACCAACTTACCATCCTGAGACAAAGCTGAGTATAGCCCGCAAAGATCTCCGCCACGGCACAACCCAAGGGGGGCGCCAACCCAGACAGGATGACCACATCAGTGAATCAACCCACTCAGGTGACGCACCCTCCAGGGACGGCATGAGAGAGCCCCAGCAAGCCAGTGACTCAGCCCCCGTAATAGGGTTAGAGGCAGAGAATCCCAGTGGAAAGAGGGGAACCGGCCAGGCAGAGACAGCAAGGGTGGTTCGTTGCTCCAGAGCCTTTCCGTTCACCTTCCCACTCCTGGGCCAGACTACACTCAATCATATGACCCACTGAAGAGATGAGTCTTCAGTAAAGACTTAAAGGTTGAGACCGAGTTTGCGTCTCTGACATGGGTAGGCAGACCGTTCCATAAAATTGGAGCTCTATAGGAGAAAGCCCTGCCTCCAGCTGTTTGCTTGGAAATTCTAGGGACAATTAGGAGGCCTGCGTCTTGTGACCGTAGCGTACGTGTAGGTATGTACGGCAGGACCAAATCAGAGAGATAGGTAGAGCAAGCCCATGTAATGCTTTGTAGGTTAGCAGTAAAACCTTGAAATCAGCCCTTGCTTTGACAGGAAGCCAGTGTAGGGAGGCTAGCGCTGGAGTAATATGATCAAATTTTTGGGTTCTAGTCAGGATTCTAGCAGCCGTATTTAGCACTAACTGAAGTTTATTTAGTGCTTTATCCGGGTAGCCGGAAAGTAGAGCATTGCAGTAGTCTAACCTAGAAGTGACAAAAGCATGGATTAATTTTTCTGCATCATTTTTGGACAGAAAGTTTCTGATTTTTGCAATGTTACGTAGATGGAAAAAAAGCTGTCCTTGAAATGGTCTTGATATGTTCTTCAAAAGAGAGATCAGGGTCCAGAGTAACGCAGAGGTCCTTCACAGTTTTATTTGAGATGACTGTACAACCATTAAGATTAATTGTCAGATTCAACAGAAGATCTCTTTGTTTCTTGGGACCTAGAACAAGCATCTCTGTTTTATCCGGAGTTTAAAAGTAGAAAGTTTGCTGCCATCCACTTCCTTATGTCTGAAACACATGCTTCTAGCGAGGGCAATTTTGGGGCTTCACCATGTTTCATTGAAATGTACAGCTGTGTATCATCCGCATAGCAGTGAAAGTTAACATTATGTTTTCGAATAACATCCCCAAGAGGTAAAATATATAGTGAAAACAACAGCGGTCCTAAAACGGAACCTGAGGAACACCGAAATTTACAGTTGATTTGTCAGAGGACAAACCATCCACAGAGACAAACTGATATCTTTCCGACAGATAAGATCTAAACCAGGCCAGAACTTGTCCGTGTAGACCAATTTGGGTTTCCAATCTCTCCAAAAGAATGTGGTGATCGATGGTATCAAAAGCAGCACTAAGGTCTAGGAGCACGAGGACAGATGCAGAGCCTCGGTCCGATGCCATTAAAATGTCATTTACCACCTTCACAAGTGCCGTCTCAGTGCTATGATGGGGTCTAAAACCAGACTGAAGCATTTCATATACATTGTTTGTCTTCAGGAAGGCAGTGAGTTGCTGAGCAACAGCCTTTTCTAAGATTTTTGAGAGGAATGGAAGATTCGATATAGGCCGATAGTTTTTTATATTTTCTGGGTCAAGGTTTGGCTTTTTCAAGAGAGGCTTTATTACTGCCACTTGTAGTGAGTTTGGTACACATCCGGTGGATAGAGAGCCGTTTATTATGTTCAACATAGGAGGCCAAGCACAGGAAGCAGCTCTTTCAGTAGTTTAGTTGGAATAGGGTCCAGTAAGCAGCTTGAAGGTTTAGAGGCCATGATTATTTTCATCATTGTGTCAAGAGATATAGTACTAAAACACTTGAGCGTCTCTCTTGATCCTAGGTCCACGCAGAGTTGTGCAGACTCAGGACAACTGAGCTTTGAAGGAATACGCAGATTTAAAGAGGAGTCTGTAATTTGCTTTCTAATAATCATAATTTTTTCCTCAAAGAAGTTCATGAATTTATCACTGCTAAAGTGAAAGTCATCCTCTTGGGGAATGCTGCTTTTTAGTTAGCTTTGCGACCGTATCAAAAAGGAATTTTGGATTGTTCTTATTGTCCTCAATTAAGTTAGAAAATAGGATGATCGAGCAGCAGTAAGGGCTCTTCGGTACTGCACGGTACTGTCTTTCCAAGCTAGACGGAAGACTTCCAGTTTGGTGTGGCGCCATTTCCGTTCCAATTTTCTGAAGCTTGCTTCAGAGCTAGGGTATTTTCTGTGTACCAGGGAGCTAGTTTCTTATGAGAAATGTTTTAGTTTTTAGGGTGCAACTGCATCTAGGGTATTGCGCAAGGTTAAATTGAGTTCCTCAGTTAGGTGGTTAACTGATTTTTGTCCTCTGGTGTCATTGGGTAGACAGAGGGAATCTGGAAGGACATCAAGGAATCTTTGGGTTGTCTGTGAATTTATAGCACGACTTTTGATGTTCCTTGGTTGGGGTCTGAGCAGATTATTTGTTGCAATTGCAAACGTAATAAAATGGTGGTCAGATAGTCCTGGATTATGAGGAAAACATTAAGATCCACAACATTTATTCCATGGGACAAAACTAGGTCCAGCGTATGACTGTGACAGTGAGTGGGTCCAGAGACATGTTGGACAAAACCCACTGAGTCGATGATGGCTCCGAAAGCCTTTTGGAGTGGGTCTGTGGACTTTTCCATGTGAATATTAAAGTCACCAAAGATTAGAATATTATCTGCTATGACTACAAGGTCCGATAGGAATTCAGGGAACTCAGTGAGGAACGCTGTATATGACCCAGGAGGCCTGTAAACAGTAGCTATAAAAAGTGATTGAGTAGGCTGCATAGATTTCATGACTAGAAGCTCAAAAAGACGAAAACGCCATTTTTTTTGTAAATTGAAATTTGCTATCGTAAATGTTAGCAACACCTCCGCCTTATGGATGCACGGGGGATATGGTCACTAGTGTAGCCAGGAGGTGAGGCCTCATTTAACACAGTAAATTCATCAGGCTTAAGCCATGTTTCAGTCAGGCCAATCACATCAAGATTATGATCAGTGATTAGTTCATTGACTATAATTGCCTTTGAAGTAAGGGATTGGCAATTACATTACCCTGTCTCTACACTGTCATGAGCATTACCCTGTCTCTACACTGTCACTAACATTACCCTGTCACTGTTACTGTCACTAACTACACTGTCACTAACATTACCCTGTCTCTGCACTGTCACTAACATTACCCTGTCTCTACACTGTCACTAGCATTACCCTGTCTCTACACTGTCACTAACATTACCCCGTCTCTGCACTGTCACTAACATTACCCTGTCTCTGCACTGTCACTAACATTACCCTGTCACTAACATTACCCTGTCTCTGCACTGTCACTAACATTACCCTGTCTCTGCACTGTCACTAACATTACCCTGTCTCTACACTGTCACTAACATTACCCTGTCGCTAACATAACCCTGTCTCTACACTGTTACTAACATTACCCTGTCTCTACACTGTCACCAGCATTACCCTGTCTCTACACTGTCATTAACATTACCCCGTCTCTACACTGTCACGAGCATTACCCTGTATGTCTCTACACTGTCACTAACATTACCCTGTCACTAACATTACCCTGTCTCTACACTGTCACTAACATTACCCTGTCTGTCTCTACACTGTCACTAACATTACCCTGTCTCTACACTGTCACTAACATTACCCTGTCACTAACATTACACTGTCTCTACACTGTCACTAACATTACCCTGTCACTAACATTACCCTGTCACTAACATTACCCTGTCTCTACACTGTCACTAACATTACCCTGTCTCTACACTGTCACTAACATTACCCTGTCACTAACATTACACTGTCTCTACACTGTCACTAACATTACATTGTCTGTCTACACTGTCACTAACATTACCCTGTCTGTCTCTACACTGTCACTAACATTATCTGTCTCTACACTGTCACTAACATTACCCTGTCTCTACACTGTCACTAACATTAACCCGTCTCTGCACTGTCACTAACATTACCCCGTCTCTGCACTGTCACTAACACTACCCCGTCACTAACATTACCCTGCCTCTACACTGTCACTAGCATTATCCTGTCTCTACACTGTCACTAACATTACCCTGTCACTACACTGTCACTAACATTACACTGTCTGTCTCTACACTGTCACTAACATTACCCTGTCTGTCTCTACACTGTCACTAACATTACCTGTCTCTACACTGTCACTAACAGTACCCTGTCTCTACACTGTCACTAACATTACCCTGTCTCTACACTGTCACTAGCATTACACTGTCTGTCTCTACACTGTCACTAACATTACCCTGTCTCTACACTGTCACTAACATTACCCTGTCTGTCTCTACACTGTCACTAACATTACCCTGTCTGTTTCTACACTGTCACTAACATTACCCTGTCACTAACATTACCCCGTCTCTACACTGTCACTAACATTACCCTGTCTGTCTCTACACTGTCACTAACATTACACTGTCTCTACACTGTCACTAACATTACCCTGTCTGTCTCTACACTGTCACTAACATTACCCCGTCTCTACACTGTCACTAACATTACCCTGTCTGTCTCTACACTGTCACTAACATTACCCTGTCTGTCTCTACACTGTCACTAACATTACCCTGTCTGTCTCTACACTGTCACTAACATTACCCTGTCTGTCTCTACACTGTTACTAACATTACACTGCCTCTACACTGTCACTAACATTACACTGTCTCTACACTGTCACCAACATTACCCTGTCTCTACACTGTTACTAACATTACACTGTCTCTACACTGTCACTAACATTACCCTGTCTGTTTCTACACTGTCACTAACATTACCCTGTCACTAACATTACACTGTCTGTCTCTACCCTGTCACTAACAT
The DNA here is from genome assembly GCF_036934945.1 of Oncorhynchus masou masou. Taxonomy (NCBI): domain Eukaryota; kingdom Metazoa; phylum Chordata; class Actinopteri; order Salmoniformes; family Salmonidae; genus Oncorhynchus; species Oncorhynchus masou. Next base: position 86,197,225 of record NC_088220.1, on the reverse strand, counting down.
TACCCCGTCTCTACACTGTCACTAACATTACCCTGTCTGTTTCTACACTGTCACTAACATTACCCTGTCACTAACATTACCCCGTCTCTACACTGTCACTAACATTACCCTGTCTGTCTCTACACTGTCACTAACATTACATTGTCTGTCTCTACACTGTCACTAACATTACCCTGTCTGTCTCTACACTGTCACTAACATTACCCTGTCTGTCTCTACACTGTCACTAACATTATCCTGTCACTAACATTACCCTGTCTGTCTCTACACTGTCACTAACATTACCCTGTCACTAACATTACATTGTCTGTCTCTACACTGTCACTAACATTACCCTGTCTGTCTCTACACTGTCACTAACATTACCCTGTCTGTCTCTACACTGTCACTAACATTATCCTGTCACTAACATTACCCTGTCTGTCTCTACACTGTCACTAACATTACCCTGTCACTAACATTACCCCGTCTCTACACCGTCTCTAACGTTACATTGTCTCTATGCCATTTGGGATACACACTGTAATATGTGAGAAGCTGTCTACTGTCACAAGTCATTGCAGGTGCTGTGGTATCTCTCATCTCCTAAAGGAGACGGACTGTGTATTGTACAGTTAGTGGTATCTCTCATCTCCTAAAGGAGACGGACTGTGTATTGTAGTTAGTGGTATCTCTCATCTCCTAAAGGAGACGGACTGTGTATTGTACAGTTCAGTGTCACTATCATCTTAAGGGAGACGGACTGTGTATTGTACAGTTAGTGGTATCTCTCATCTCCTAAAGGAGACGGACTGTGTATTGTAGTTAGTGGTATCTCTCATCTCCTAAAGGAGACGGACTGTGTATTGTAGTTAGTGGTATCTCTCATCTCATAAAGGAGACGGACTGTGTATTGTACAGTTAGTGGTATCTCTCATCTCCTAAAGGAGACGGACTGTGTATTGTACAGTTAGTGGTATCTCTCATCTCCTAAAGGAGACGGACTGTGTATTGTACAGTTAGTGGTATCTCTCATCTCTTAAGGGAGACGGACTGTATATTGTACAGTTAGTGGTATCTCTCATCTCCTAAAGGAGACGGACTGTGTATTGTAGTTAGTGGTATCTCTCATCTCCTAAAGGAGACGGACTGTGTATTGTAGTTAGTGGTATCTCTCATCTCTTAAAGGAGACGGACTGTGTATTGTACAGTTAGTGGTATCTCTCATCTCATAAAGGAGACGGACCGTGTATTGTACAGTTAGTGGTATCTCTCATCTCCTAAAGGAGACGGACTGTGTATTGTACAGTTAGTGGTATCTCTCATCTCCTAAAGGAGACGGACCGTGTATTGTACAGTTAGTGGTATCTCTCATCTCCTAAAGGAGACGGACCGTGTATTGTACAGTTAGTGGTATCTCTCATCTCCTAAAGGAGACGGACCGTGTATTGTACAGTTAGTGGTATCTCTCATCTCCTAAAGGAGACGGACTGTGTATTGTAGTTAGTGGTATCTCTCATCTCCTAAAGGAGGCGGACTGTGTATTGTAGTTAGTGGTATCTCTCATCTCATAAAGGAGACGGACTGTGTATTGTACAGTTAGTGGTATCTCTCATCTCCTAAAGGAGACGGACTGTGATTGTACAGTTAGTGGTATCTCTCATCTCCTAAAGGAGACGGACTGTGTATTGTACAGTTAGTGGTATCTCTCATCTCCTAAAGGAGACAGACTGTGTATTGTAGTTAGTGGTATCTCTCATCTCTTAAAGGAGACGGACTGTGTATTGTACAGTTAGTGGTATCTCTCATCTCCTAAAGGAGACGGACTGTGTATTGTAGTTAGTGGTATCTCTCATCTCCTAAAGGAGACGGACTGTGTATTGTACAGTTAGTGGTATCTCTCATCTCCTAAAGGAGACAGACTGTGTATTGTACAGTTAGTGGTATCTCTCATCTCATAAAGGAGACGGACTGTGTATTGTACAGTTAGTGGTATCTCTCATCTCATCATAACAACTCTGGTCTACACCATGGTCTTAGTTAGGCAGTGGTGGGAAAAGTAGTTAATTTGTCATACTTGCATTAAAGTAAAGATACCTAAACAGAAAATGACTCAAGTAAAAGTTTCCCAGTAAAATACCACTTGAGGAAAAGTTTCCCAGTAAAATACCACTTGAATGAAAGTTTCCCAGTAAAATACCACTTGAGTGAAAGTTTCCCAGTAAAATACCACTTGAGGAAAAGGCTAAAAGTATCTGGTTTTAAAATATACTTAAAAATACAGTGGTAGAAAAAGTATTGAAACTTCATACTTAAAGTAAAAGTACACAGTAAAAGTACATCTTATTCATCAAATTCCTGATATTGAGTAAACCTAGACGGCACGATTTCCATATTATTTTGAATTACGGACAGACAGGGGCACATTCCAACCCTCAGACATCCTTTCCCAAACACAGTATTTGGTGTTTCGCGAGTCCGACCAGATCAGAGGCAGTAGGGATGACAAAGCGTTATATATCTGTATAGAATTCTACACGTAACGAGTAGTTTTAGTCGCCAGGGAAACCGTATGCAGTATCCATTATTTTCTTTAGGAATGTAACGGAGTAAAAGTAAAAGATAAAGATATAAAAAATATATATATAAATAGTCAAAAATATAAATAGTCAAGTACAGATACCCCCCCCCAAAAAACGACTTAAGTAGTACTTTTAAAGTCGTTTGACTTAAGTACTTTACACCACTGTAGGCAGGTGACATACATAGTGTTGCTGACATGCTGTGTTTTCTCTCAGGCTAGGTCTATAGGGGTCTGTGTGTTTTGGGTCAAACAAAACCCAGTGTTCCGTCCCACGTGACACCCTATTCCCTACATAGATCCCTGTTTAGGGAATAGGGTGTGATTTGGGACGCGGACTAAATGTCACCTCTGTTTACATTAACAACAGTTGACAGTATCTATTATATGTAGTTACAAAAACAGCTGTTCTGTCCCTTTTTAGACTGATCTGTGTCTAATTCAACAGGCAGACTAAACGGCTGGCCCTCATCAACGCTCTGGAGACAAGCTATCTGTTCGTCCTCGGGTTTATCGACTGAGAAAGGGTGAAACTGGCCCTCATCAACGCTCTGGAGACAAGCTATCTGTTCGTCCTCGGGTTTATCGACTGAGAAAGGATGAAACTGGCCCTCATCAACGCTCTGAAGACAAGCTATCTGTTCGTCCTCGGGTTTATCGACTGAGAAAGGGTGAAACTGGCCCTCATCAACACTCTGGAGACAAGCTATCTGTTCGTCCTCGGGTTTATCGACTGAGAAACGATGAAACATGGACAAGAAAACAATAGAAAAATAGCCAAAGACAGAACAGTCCCCCACTGCAATGCAATGTATCATTACTAATGGAGAACGGTATGTTTTAATGAGGCAAGTCAGTTCAGAACATTTATTTTTATTTTTATAATGACGGCCTACATCGGCCAAACTCGGACGACGCTGGGCCAATTGTAGGCCGCCCTATGGGGACTCCCAATCACGTGCCTTAGACGTCACACAGCCAAAACTGTCCCAAACACTGAACACTCCACACAGCCAAAACTGTCCCAAACACTCCGCACAGCTATAACTGTCCCAAACACTGAACATATTACAGTTTTACCAGAATACCAAAACAGACAATTAACTTTTCAAAAACATAAAACAACAGATACATTTGTTAAGGTACAGTGAGTATCAGCCGATAACTGGTCTCTTTGCAGTCTATTCAGATGTACACACCAACACTGCTTCCACTGCGGTGAGACTGCGATGTTTGAACTCTGGAGCCCTTATACCCGATAAAAACAGGATTCTGAGGTACGGCTTGAAAACTGGAGTTGTGTGAAACGGACAGGTTTCCCGGATGACTGTAGGAGTATGGATTCGTCTGTTGACTACCGGTATATGTGGTATACGGAGCGGTCAGGTGGTTGTAGGAGTACGGAGTCTGTTGGCTGATGTATAGGGAGTTAGCCAGAGTGGACAGGCTGCTGACGTAGTTGGAGCTGTTAGAGGTGGAGGGATGGTGTCCGGCAACATGACGTCCATTGCCATGGTGATAGACCAACGGCCCAACGTTCTCCACCGAGCTCGAGTCATACACAGCAGCAGGAGGGTTCATGACGACCCCTTGTTGTCCATAAGGAACGTTATGAAGAATCGGAGCTTGGCGGTGTTGGTATGCATCGAAGCTGTGACTTTGTTGGCGGTTCAGACCGGGCTGGCGGTGAGCTCTCACGCTAAGAACGCTGGAGATGGGATGGTAGCGCATCAGAGTGGGTTTGTTGATCCTGTTGGCTGGGTGATAGATATCGAACGCGGCTTTGTTGGAGTGGATGCGGCGACAGAGGAAGAGAAGCCCAGAGGTCAGGAGGAAGGCTCCGGTCACCCAACCGATGTAGAGAGCCTCTCCCAACTCCCTGCGCTGGGCGTCGATCAGCAAAGGGTTATAGAAGTCACGGATTATGGCGTGAGCCGTCCAGGAGACTGGGATGAACACACAGATAGAGGCCAGTAACTGCATGCCTCCAGCCACCATAAGGATGAGGCTCTTAACGCGGTCGTTGTCCTGGATGCAGGAGGTACAACGCATCCCTGCTAGAGCCCCCAGTAGACCCATCCCTGAGAGAGCCAGAGAGCAGCACATCAAGCCCCTGGCAGCCTGTGGAAGAGAAGACCAATACATACTGTAGCACATCAACACATTATCTAGCTACCTCTTCAAGACGTTCCGATCGCTTGGTGGAACGGGCTAAGGTTGAAAGTCGCTGAACCCAGGTTCGAGACCCGGTAGGAGCTACTGCCCATATTCGCTACAATACAGAAAGTAAAGTTTACCTAAATAGGTTTTAAAATTTGTTCATGATTGACATGATTTCATATTGTTCGTCCCAAATGGCACCCTATTCCCTGCACTACTTTTGGCCGGGACCCATAGGGTGCCACAGGCACTACATAAGGAAAAGGGTGCAATTTGGGACACACCCATAAAGTAATCATACCTGCAGGTCTGCGGGGAGATACAGCAGAGAGTCGTACACTTTACACTGCATCCTGATGTTGGCCTGTCTATAGCAGTTCATCCACAGGCCCTCCCAGCGCGTCTCCATGACGATGATGTTCTCTCCGATGAAGGCCGTAACCTTCCACATGGGCATCCCGGTGACGGCGGCAGCTCCGATCAGACCCACCAGTCCTGCGCACAGCGCCGCGATCTCAGACACGCCCTGGAACATCACGTCGTCCGTTGTTAAGGGTCCAGAGAAACAATCAGGGTCCAAACGAACTCTCAGAGTCCTCCTGACAAAGAAACCTTAGTGACAGTTGACTCCCAAATTCTCACAGTCCTCCTGACAAAGAAACCTTAGTGACAGTTGACTCCCAAATTCTCACAGTCCTCCTGACAAAGAAACCTTAGTGACAGTTGACTCCCAAATCTAATTTTCTCTTATGTTTTCAGACCTCAGAAAAGGTCTAAGTTGGAGATGAGTCCATGTCCCCCATACAATGTCCCAAAACAAATGAAAATCCTGTACGGTTGGAGTCGTATCCGAGGCAGAGAGGTGACCTTTCCTTTTCTCAGCTTTGATGGTGAAGGATGAGACAGACAATAGCACTGGGTGTTGGGTAACTACTGTCTGTTATGGGAGAGAAACTCTGCTCTCTCCTGGTTGGCTTATAGGATCAGGGTACAAAGGAGGACCTGTGAGGACTGCCTGTGTGCGGGAATTGTCTAGTACAGTAGTTCATTGGTTCACCCACTTGTTGATGTTTTCATAGCCAACACATCCACTCAATTACACATTATACCATTGGAGCTTAACACAGTAGATAGCTGTGTTACCATTGGAGCTTAATACAGTAGATAGCTGTGTTACCATTGGAGCTTAACACAGTAGATAGCTGTGTTACCATTGGAGCTTAATACAGTAGATAGCTGTGTAACCATTGGAGCTTAATACAGTAGATAGCTGTGTAACCATTGGAGCTTAACACAGTAGATAGCTGTGTTACCATTGGAGATTAACACAGTAGATAGCTGTGTTACCATTGGAGCTTAACACAGTAGATAGCTGTGTTACCATTGGAGATTAACACAGTAGATAGCTGTGTTACCATTGGAGATTAACACAGTAGATAGCTGTGTTACCATTGGAGCTTAATACCGTAGATAGCTGTGTTACCATTGTCTGATTTAGAGAAAATAAATACAAAATAAAGGTTACACACAACATTTAATGTAAGACAACCAAACAGTTTCATTTAACAAGTCCTACATTATTTAACAAAATATTTAGTCAAGCTTGAGCTTCCATCCCACCATCATAGGGAGTTTCCATCTCTCACCACAGGGAGCTTCCATCTCACCACCATAGGGAGCTTCCATCTCACCACCATAGGGAGCTTCCATCTCTCACCACCACAGGGAGCTTCCATCTCTCACCACCATAGGGAGCTTCCATCTCTCACCACCATAGGGAGCTTCCTTTCTCACCACCATAGGGAGCTTCCATCTCACCACCATAGGGAGCTTCCATCTCACCACCATAGGGAGCTTCCATCTCACCACCATAGGGAGCATCCATCTCACCACCACAGGGAGCTTCCATCGCACCACCATAGGGAGCTTCCATCCCACCATCATAGGGAGTTTCCATCTCTCACCACAGGGAGCTTCCATCTCACCACCACAGGGAGCTTCCATCTCACCACCATAGGGAGCTTCCATCTCACCACCATAGGGAGCTTCCATCTCTCACCACCACAGGGAGCTTCCATCTCACCACCATAGGGAGCTTCCATCTCTCACCACCATAGGGAGCTTCCATCTCTCACCACCATAGGGAGCTTCCATCTCTTACCACCACAGGGAGCTTCCATCTCTCACCACAGGGAGCTTCCATCTCACCACCACAGGGAGCTTTCATTTCACCACCATAGGGAGCTTCCATCTCACCACCATAGGGAGCTTCCTTTCTCACCACCATAGGGAGCTTCCATCTCACCACCATAGGGAGCTTCCATCTCACCACCATAGGGAGCTTCCATCTCACCACCATAGGGAGCTTCCATCTCACCACCACAGGGAGCTTCCATCTCACCACCACAGGGAGCTTCCATCTCATCACCATAGGGAGCTTCCATCTCACCACCATAGGGAGCTTCCATCTCTCACCACCATAGGGAGCTTCCATCTCACCACCATAGGGAGCTTCCATCTCTCACCACCATAGGGAGCTTCCATCTCTCACCACCATAGGGAGCTTCCATCTCACCACCAAAGGGAGCTTCCATCTCTCACCACCATAGGGAGCTTCCATCTCTCCACCATAGGGAGCTTCCATCTCACACCACCACAGGGAGCTTCCATCTCTCACCACCATAGGGAGCTTCCATCTCTTACCACCACAGGGAGCTTCCATCTCTCACCACAGGGAGCTTCCATCTCACCACCACAGGGAGCTTTCATCTCACCACCATAGGGAGCTTCCATCTCACCACCATAGGGAGCTTCCATCTCACCACCATAGGGAGCTTCCATCTCTCACCACCATAGGGAGCTTCCATCTCTCACCACCATAGGGAGCTTCCATCTCTCACCACCATAGGGAGCTTCCATCTCTCACCACCATAGGGAGCTTCCATCTCTCACCACCATAGGGAGCTTCCATCTCTCCACCATAGGGAGCTTCCATCTCACCACCACAGGGAGCTTCCATCTCACACCACCACAGGGAGCTTCCATCTCACACCATAGGGAGCTTCCATCTCACACCACAGGGAGCTTCCATCTCTCACCACCATAGGGAGCTTCCATCTCTTACCACCATAGGGAGCTTCCATCTCACCACCATAGGGAGCTTCCATCTCACCACCATAGGGAGCTTCCATCTCACCACCACAGGGAGCTTCCATCTCACCACCACAGGGAGCTTCCATCTCACCACCATAGGGAGCTTCCATCTCTCACCACCATAGGGAGCTTCCATCTCACCACCATAGGGAGCTTCCATCTCACCACCACAGGGAGCTTCCATCTCACCACCATAGGGAGCTTCCATCTCACCACCATAGGGAGCTTCCATCTCTCACCACAGGGAGCTTCCATCTCACCACCATAGGGAGCTTCCATCTCACCACCACAGGGAGCTTCCATCTCTCACCACCACATGGAGCTTCCATCTCTCACCACCATAGGGAGCTTCCATCTCTCACCACCATAGGGAGCTTCCATCTCACCACCATAGGGAGCTTCCATCTCACCACCACAGGGAGCGTCCATCTCACCACCACAGGGAGCGTCCATCTCACACCATAGGGAGCGTCCATCTCACCACCACAGGGAGCGTCCATCTCACACCATAGGGAGCTTCCATCTCACCACCACAGGGAGCTTCCATCTCACCACCATAGGGAGCTTCCATCTCACCACCACAGGGAGCTTCCATCTCTCACCACCATAGGGAGCTTCCATCTCACCACCATAGGGAGCTTCCATCTCACCACCATAGGGAGCTTCCATTTCACCACCATAGGGAGCTTCCATCTCACCACCATAGGGAGCTTCCATCTCACCACCATAGGGAGCTTCCATTTCACCACCATAGGGAGCTTCCATCTCACCACAATAGGGAGCTTCCATCTCACCACCATAGGGAGCTTCCATCTCACCACCACAATAGGGAGCTTCCATCTCACCACCATAGGGAGCTTCCATCTCACCACCACAATAGGGAGCTTCCATCTCACCACCATAGGGAGCTTCCATCTCTCACCACCAAAGGGAGCGTCCATCTCACCACCATAGGGAGCTTCCATCTCACCACCACAGGGAGCTTCCATCTCTCACCACCATAGGGAGCTTCCATCTCACCACCATAGGGAGCTTCCATCTCACCACCGTAGGGAGCTTCCATTTCACCACCATAGGGAGCTTCCATCTCACCACAATAGGGAGCTTCCATGTCACCACCATAGGGAGCTTCCATCTCACCACCACAATAGGGAGCTTCCATCTTTCACCACCATAGGGAGCTTCCATCTCTCACCACCAAAGGGAGCTTCCATCGCACCACCATAGGGAGCTTCCATCTCTCACCACCATAGGGAGGAGAGGAACCCATCTCCCCATTTGTTCCTGACAAGTCAGCAGCTACTCCTCCTGGGGTTTATTATGGATCCCCATTTGTTCCTGACAAGTCAGCAGCTACTCCTCCTGGGGTTTATTATGGATCCCCATTTGTTCCTGACAAGTCAGCAGCTACTCCTCCTGGGGTTTATTAGGGATCCCCATTTGTTCCTGCCAAGTCAGCAGCTACTCTTCCCGGGGTCCAGCAAAAAAAAAAAAAGGTATTTTTTTACCCCTTTTTCTTCCCAATTTCCTGGTATCCAAATGATAGTTACAGTCTTGTCTCATCGCTGCAACTCCCGTACAGACTCGGGAGAGGTGAAGGTCGAGAGCAGTGAGTTCTCCGAAACACAATCCAACCAAGCCGCACTGCTTCTTGACACGATTCCCACTTATCCCGGAAGCCATCCGCACCAATGTGTCAGAGGAAACACCGTACAGCTGGCTACCGTGTCAGCGTACACTGCGCCCAGCCCGCCACAGGAGTCGCTAGTGCATGATCGAACCAGGGCATCCCTGCCGACCAAACCCACCGCTAACCCGGACGACGCTGGGCCGATTGTGCGCTGTTCCATGCGTCTCCCGGTCGCGTCCGGCTGTGACAGAGCCTGGACTCAAATCCAGAATTTTTAGTGGCACAGCTAGCACTGCGATGCAGTGCCTTAGACCACTGCACCACTTGGGAGGGCCCCTGGGGTCCAGCAAAATCAAGGCAGTTATACATTCCCCAAAGATTACACAACATTTTACGTGTGTGCCCTCAGGCCCCTAGTCTATTACCACATATCTACAACACAAAGTCCATGTGTACGTGTGTGTATAGTTCGTATGTTATTGTGTGTTTGTATGTATGTTTGTGTTGCTTCACAGTCCCTGCTGTTCAATAAAGGTGTATTTTTTTTTTTAAATCAAATTTTACTGCAGTCATGGCTCGATGTAGTACTGTCCAGCTCCCATAGTCTGTTCTGGACTTGGGGACTGTGAAGAGACCTCTGGTAGCATGTCTTGTGGGGTATGGATGGGTGTCTGAGTTGTGTGCCAGTAGTTCAAACAGACAGCTCGGTTCATTCAACATGTCAATACCTCTCATAAAGACAAGTAGTGATGAAGTCAATCTCTCCTCCAGTTTGAGCCAGGAGAGATTGACATGCATATTATTAATGTTAGCTCTCTGTGTATATCCAAGGGCCAGCTGTGCTGCTCTGTTCTCAGCCGATCATCAGTCATTTGTGTAAGTACTGATCAGACAGGGTTGTTTTTTTTACATGGATGATATATTGGAAATAATATACGACAATTATTTGAAACAATTTGAAAATGTGATTGATAAATTATGACTGGAATTTATATAGAAATGCCTGGATTACTTTAATTTTGGTGAATCTCTGATAGGATCGGTTAAAATTATGTACAGAAACCCCAGATGCAAAATAGTAAATAATGGTAACAATAATAATAGTAATAATAGTAACAACTTCTCAGAAAGTATTGAGCTTTTAAGAGGAGAAAAACAAGGCTGTCCGTTGTCTCCATATCTATTTATTATGGCCATTGAAATGCTGGCTATTAAAATTTGATCCATCAAGGAGTCAGAAATCCAGGGGATAAAAACTAAAGTGTCAATGTTTGCCAATTTACTCTATTTTTTTCTCAATCGGGATCCCTGCACAGTCTCATTAAAGATCTTGATCACTTTTCTAGCCTCTCTGGATTAAAACCTAATTATAACAAGTGTACCATATTACGTATTGGATCATAAAAAAAATACAGCGTTTACACTACCTTGTAGTTTACCAATAAAATGGGCGGATGGGGAAGTAGACATACTTGGTATTCACATCTCAAAAATATATAAATTAACTTACCACAATTAATTTTAATAGAAAGTTAGCAAAAATAGATAAGATTCTGCAACCATGGAGAGGTAAGAAAGGCAAATACTTGTTTATTATGGAAAAATCATATTGATTAACTCTTTGGTCCTATCACAGTTTACTGACTGACTAATGGTCCTATCACAGTTTACTGACTGACTAATGGTCCTATCACAGTTTACTGACTGACTAATGGTCCTATCACAGTTTACTGACTGACTAATGGTCCTATCACAGTTTACTGACTTACTAATGGTCCTATCACAGTGTATTTATTTTATTTATTTACTAATGGCACTGCCTACTCCAAATGACTCATTTTTTAAAATCAGATTAAAAATATTTCATTTTATTTGGAATGCTAAACCAGACTAAATTATGTATTATATATATTATAATTATTTATAATAATATTTATAAGATTATATTTATATAATAAATGTGACTTATTATAGCTTTAAACCTTTCACTAAAAGCTTCACTCATACATAAATGATTGTCACGTGTGTTCCTTCTCTGGCCTCAAGGTCATCAGGTTGTTGTTAATTATTGAGCACACCCGTCACCATCTTTTAGCGCGTCAGCGCCTAATGATAATCACCTGGACTCCATCACCTCCTTGATTACCTGCCCTATTTATGTCACTCCCTTTGGTTCCTTCCCCAGGTGTTAATGTTTCTTGTTGTGTATTATGTTCCGTTTATTTATTAAATATTCACTCCCGGGAACTTGCTTCCCGACTTTCAGCGTTATATTTAAACCCAAAATGGTTTGGGAGGCTAAAATGACTAAATATTAAAGCGTTAAATCACTAAAAGCTTCACTCATACATAAGTTATACTTAAACCCCAAATGGTTCTCCAGTAGATCATTAAGAAAGACTCATCCTTTGTTCAAAAATGGCCTTTTAGCACTTATACAGATTACAACTTCTCATTTCCGACTAATTGAAAATAAAAATGTTGTTTAAAGTATTGCCCTTTCTTTAACAAGCCATACAAAGCTGGTTACAATTTCAGTTTTTTCCTCCAGAAAAGATAGAACAAATTGTCTCTGCTCTGCTCAGTTTCACCTGTCCTTGTGATTGTCTCCACCCCACTCCAGGTGTTGTTTATTATCCCCGGTGTATATATCCCTGTGTTTCCTGTCTCTCTGTGCCAGTATGTCTTGTCAACCACTGGTTTTCCTAGCTAATTTTGGTATTGCCTCTATGTAGCTGGTATCTGGTCACAGGTTCAGGAATTTTTTATTTCAATTTTTTATTTTGCCTTTATTTAACAAGGTAGGCTAGTTGAGAACAAGTTCTCATTTGCAACTGCGACCTGGCCAAGATAAAGCATAGCAGTGTGAACAGACAACAACACAGAGTTACACATGGAGTAAACAATTAACAATAACACAGTAGAAAAAAAGAGAGTCTATATACATTGTATAAAAAGGCATGAGGAGGTAGGTGAATAATTACAATTTTGCAGATTAACACTGGAGTGATAAATGATCAGATGGCCGTGTACAGGTAGAGATATTGGTGTGCAAAAGAGCAGGAAAGTAAATAAATATAAACAGTATGGGGATGAGGTAGGTAAAAATGGGTGGGCTATTTACAGATAGACTATGTACAGCTGCAGCGATCGGTTAGCTGCTCAGATAGCAGATGTTTGAAGTTGGTGAGGGAGATAAGTCTCCAACTTCAGCGATTTTTGCAATTCGTTCCAGTCACAGGCAGCAGAGAACTGGAATGAAAGGCGGCCAAATGAGGTGTTGGCTTTAGGGATGATCAGTGAGATACACCTGCTGGAGCGCGTGCTACGGGTGGGTGTTGCCATCGTGACCAGTGAACTGAGATAAGGAGGAGCTTTACCTAGCATGGACTTGTAGATGACCTGGAGCCAGTGGGCCTGGCGACGAATATGTAGCGAGGGCTAGCCGACTAGAGCATACAGGTCGCAGTGGTGGGTGGTATAAGGTGCTTTAGTAACAAAACGGATGGCACTGTGATAAACTGCATCCAGTTTGCTGAGTAGAGTATTGGAAGCTATTTTGTAGATGACATCGCCGAAGTCGAGGATCGGTAGGATAGTCAGTTTTACGAGGGTAAGTTTGGCGGCGTGAGTGAAGGAGGCTTTGTTGCGGAATAGAAAGCCGACTCTAGATTTGATTTTAGATTGGAGATGTTTGATAAGAGTCTGGAAGGAGAATGGTTAAAGAAATCACAACCTGCACTTAAAATGAACCAAACAAATAGCAGCGTTGGCTGATTTGGACAGCCATTGTCAGTCAATATTTAATATAATAATACTCGTAGGAAAGGTTTTCATCTTTAGCTCACAATCTGTGGATACTATACGATTAGAAAGGTTAAAAACGTATGTCAAACATCACAGCACAATTGAAAAATATATGGCACAGGGAAACCAAACGAGGCTGGTCTGTGTTGATAGGTGGGATGGGCTGAGAGTGGATGAGGGGTGGGATTAAAGAGCTTATGTCCGGTATTGTATTTTTGTTATGTAACTGTTTTTGATAAAAGTTCCTCTGAAAGAGAGGTCGAGGGGTTAAGAAATATAAATAGAATAATGCTGATAGTCTGTTGTCAATTTGTTTACTGTGAAATAGCATTGTTTCTGGTCAAACACCATTTTTTCCAAACGTTTACTTAGGGTTGGTAACAGGCTGATTGGTCGGCTGTTTGAGCCAGTAAAGGGGGCTTTACTATTCTTAGGTAGAGGAATGACTTTAGCTTCCCTCCAGGCCTGAGGGCACACACTTTCTAGTAGCTTAAGTTGAAGATATGGCAAATAGGAGTGGCAATATCGTCCACTATCATCCTCAGTAATTTTCCATCCAAGTTGTCAGACCCGGTGGCTTGTCATTGTTGATAGACAACAATACTTTTTTCACCTCTTCCACACTCACTTTACAGAATTCAAAATTACAACGCTCGTCTTTCATAATTTGGTCAGATATACGTAGATGTGTAGTGACAATGTTTGTTGCTGGCATGTCATTGCTAATCTTGCCAATTAAAAAAATAATGAAAGTTTTTGGCAGTATCATTGGATTTTGTGATAAATGAGCCATCTGATTCAATAAATGATGGAGTGGAGTTTTCCTTTTTTGCCCAAAATTTCATTTAAGGTGCTCCAATCTTTTTACAATCATTCTTTATGTCATTTATCTTTGTTTCATAGTGTAGTTTCTTCTTCTTTTTATTCAGTTTAGTCACATGATTTTCTCAATTTGCATTACGAATGCCAGTCAGTTGTACAGCCAGACCTATTTGCCATTCCTGTCAGATGTGTGCAGCGAAGTCAGGTGCAGGAGAGCAGAGATCTGTGAACAGCAAAAGTGCAAAACAGTCACAAGAATTATGTTTAACAATAAACATCTTAGGTTTAACATGGGAGAAAAACAAGCCAGTCTGGCGCGTCAACAATACACACGTAACACAAACAATCTTACACAAAGACATGATGGGGAACAGAGGAATAAATACATGTAGTTTGATTGGGGGAATGAAAACCAGGTGTGCAGGGAACAAGACAAAACAAATGGATACATGGAAAATGGATCAGCGATGGCTAGAAGGCCGGTGACGTCGACCGCCGAATGAACAAGGAGAGGAGCCGACTTCGGAGGAGGTCGTGACAATTCCTTTTGCCTCATCCCTCTCAATCATACAGTTTTTCAATTCCTCATCAATCCACAGGGAATTAACAGTTTTTGCAGTCATGTTCTTAATGGGTGCGTGCTTGTTAGAAACTGGGATAAGCAATTCATAAATGTGTCAAGTGCAGCGTCTGGTTGCTCCTCATTACACACCACAGACCAGCACATATTATTTACATCATCAACATATGAATCACGACAAAACCTGTTGTATGCCCTCTTATACACTATATTATGCCCAGCCTTTAGTTTGGTTTTCCTAGATATGGCTACTATATTGTGATCACTACATCCTATGGATTTGGATACGGCTTTAAAGCACATTTCTGCAGCATTAGTAAAGATGTGATTGATACATGTTAATGATTTCATTCCTGTGCTGTTTGTAACTACCCTGGTAGGTTGACTGATAAGCTGAACCAGGTTGCAGGCACTAGTTACAGTTTGAAGCTTTCTCTTGAGTGGGCAGCTTGATGAAATCAAGTCAATATTTAAATCACCCAGAAAATATACCTCTTTATTGTTAGCAGTTGATGTTACTCTTCAATAACACAGACCCCAAAGCAAATCAGGGGGAGGAAAGTAGGTTTATTCAAAGAGAACCAATCATGTGGGGAGGTAGATGGGAGATGTTCATTCTCCCCTGTCCTCAGTGATTCTCTCCACAGAACAAATCATGTGGGGAGGTAGATGGGAGATGTACATTCGCCCCTGTCCTCAGTGATTCTCTCCACAGAACAAAGAGACAGGATGTAGTTTATATAATATAGTTTATATTTATATAACCCAGCCCTAGCCTGTCGTCGACCAATTAGAAATTCTTGCAATAAAACTGGGCCAATGGCCAAATAACAAGTATCCTATTTCAGATTCAATGTATAAACAATTTGGACCAATGAGAACTTGCCATGTGTCAAGGGATCAGGAGACAGGCGCAGGAATGCGTAGTAGGGTTTTTTTTATTTCCCAAATGACAGCGTTCCGTGTAAAGGCACTGGGACGAAGACCAAACAAACACGTATACAAAACACAGGGTAGAAACCCAAACAAAAGAGTGAGGAGTACCTCGAATAAACACGTGGGACGAGACCCGTAATCATCTGCACGTGGCATGAAAGCCAGGTTGGAGTCATTAAAACTCGTTTTTCAACCACTCCACAAATTTCTTGTTAACAAACTATAGTTTTGGCAAGTCGTTTAGGACATCTACTTTGTGCGTGACACAAGTAAATTTTCCAACAATTGTTAACAGACAGATTATTTCACTTATAATTCACTGTATCACAATTCCTGTGGGTCAGAAGTTTACATACACTAAGTTGACTGTGCCTTTAAACAGCTTGGAAAATTACAGAAAATTATGTCATGGCTTTGGAAGCTTCTGATAGGCTAATTGACATGATTTGAGTCAATTGGAGGTGTACCTGTGGATGTATTTTAAGGCCTACCTTCAAACTCAGTGCCTCTTTGCTTGACATCATGGGAAAATCAAAAGAAATCAGTCAAAAAAAATTGTAGACCAGACAGAAGTCTGGTTCATCCTTGGAGCAAAGAAGAAGCCACTGCTCCAAAACCGCCATAAAAAAGCCAGACTACGGTTTGCAACTGCACAAGGGGACAAAGATCGTACTTTTTGGAGAAATGTCCTCTGGTCTGATGGAACAAAAATAGAGCCGTTTGGCCATAATGGCCATCGTTATGTTTAGAGGGAAAAGGGGGAGGCTTGCAAGCAGAAGAACACCATCCCAACCGTGAAGCACGGGGGTGGCAGGAGAGATTGGTGCATTTCACAAAACAAATGGCGTCATGAGGAAGAAAAATTATGTGGATATATTGAAGCAACATCTCAAGACATCAGTCAGGAATTTGAAGCTTGATCACAAATGGGTCTTCCAAATGGACAATGACCCAAAGCATACCTCCATAGTTGTGGCAAAATGGCTTAAGGACAACAAAGTCAAGGTATTGGAGTGGCCATCACAAAGCCCTGACCTCAATCCCGTAGGAAATGTGTGGGCAGAACTGAAAAAGCGTGTGCGAGCAAGGAGGCCTACAAACCTGACTCAGTTACACCAGCTCTGTCAGAAGGAATGGGTCATAATTCACCCAACTTGTTGTGGGAAGCTTGTAGAAGTCTACCTGAAATGTTTGACCCAAGTTAAACAAATTAAAGGCAATGCTACCAAATACTAATTGAGTGTATGTACATTTCTGACTCACTGTGAATGTGATGAAATAAATAAAAGCTGAAATAAATCATTCTCTCTACTATTATTCTGATATTTAACATTTTTTAAATAAAGTGGTGATCCTAACTGACCTAAAACAGTTTTACTAGGATTAAATGTCAGGAATTGTGTTATTTGGATAAGGTGTATGTTAACTTCCGACTTCAACTGTCAACTGTTCAGCTGTCTCAGTGCTAACAGTATAAATCTGGTTCATAGGCACATTATTTCTGCATACAATAGTTGTAGGATCAGCAGAGGCATTCAAGGCAGTTAGAGGGACATAAATTCAAATCCAAATCAAAAATATTTATATAGCCCTTCTTACATCAGCTGATATATCAAAGTGCTGTACAGATACCCAGCCTAAAACCCCAAACAGCAAGCAATGCAGGTGTAGAAGCACGGTGGCTAGGAAAAACTCCCTAGAAAAAACTCCCTAGAAAGGCCAGAACCTAGGAAGAAACCTAGCGAGGAACCAGGCTATGAGAGGTGGCCAGTCCTCTTCTGGCTGTGCCGGGTGGAGATTATAACAGAACATGACCAAGATGTTCAAATGTTCATAGATGACCAGCATTGTCAAATAATAATAATCACAGTAGTTTTCGAGTGTGCAACAAGTCAGCACCTCAGGAGTAAATGTCAGTTGGCTTTTCATAGTCGATCATTGAGAGTATCTCTACCGCTCCAGCTGTCTCTAGAGAGTTGAATACAGCAGGTCTGGGACAGGTAGCACGTCCGGTGAACAGGTCAGGGTTCCATAGCCGCAGGCAGAACAGTTGAAACTGGAGCAGCAGCATGGCCAGGTGGACTGGGGACAGCAAGAAGTCATCAGGCCAGGTAGTCCTGAGGCATGGTCCTAGGGCTCAGATCCTCCGAGAGAGAGAAAGAAAGAAAGAGAGAAAGAGAGACAATTAGAGAGAGCATACTTAAATTCACACAGGACACCGGATAAGACAGAAGTACTCTAGATATAACAAACTGACCCTAGCCTTCACAAATAAACTAATGCAGCATAAATACTGGAGGCTGAGACAGGAGGGGTCAGGAGATACTGTGGCCTCATCCGATGATACCCCCCGGACAGGGCCAAACAGGCAGGATATAACCCCACCCACTTTGCCAAAGCACACTTTGCCAAAGCACACCCCACCCACTTTGCCCCCACACCACTAGAGGGATATCTTCAACCACCAACTTACCATCCTGAGACAAGGCCGAGTATAGCCCACAAAGATCTCTGCCACGGCACAACCCAAATTAAGTTACTTACATTGTGTCTACCAACGCCCCTGGGATAATGTACATTTGCTAAAGCATTATGATGACTCAACGACACAATGGTAGGGAGTAACCAAACTGGGCTCTATGATGACTCAGCGACACAATGGTAGGGAGTAACCAAACTGGGCTTTATGATGACTCAACGACACAATGGTAGGGAGTAACCAAACTGGGCTTTATGATGACTCAACGACACAATGGTAGGGAGTAACCAAACTGGGCTTTATGATGACTCAACGACACAATGGTAGGGAGTAACCAAACTGGGCTTTATGATGACTCAACGACACAATGGTAGGGAGTAACCAAACTGGGCTTTATGATGACTCAACGACACAATGGTAGGAGTAACCAAACTGGGCTTTATGATGACTCAACGACACAATGGTAGGGAGTAACCAAACTGGGCTTTATGATGACTCAACGACACAATGGTAGGGAGTAACCAAACTGGGCTTTATGATGACTCAACGACACAATGGTAGGGAGTAACCAAACTGGGCTTTATGATGACTCAACGACACAATGGTAGGGAGTAACCAAACTGGGCATTATGATGACTCAACGACACAATGGTAGGGAGTAACCAAACTGGGCTTTATGATGACTCAGCAACACAATGGTAGGGAGTAACCAAACTGAGCTTTATGATGACTCAACGACACAATGGTAGGGAGTAACCAAACTGGGCTTTATGATGACTCAACGACACAATGGTAGGGAGTAACCAAACTGGGCTTTATGATGACTCAACGACACAATGGTAGGGAGTAACCAAACTGGGCTTGGGTTAAATAAAATAAAATGTTATTTGTCAAATGTGCAAAATACAACAGGTGTAGACCTTACAGTGAAATGCTTACTTACAAGCCCTTAACCAACAATGCACTTAAAAATAAGTATTCGGTAAAAAAATAAAAAAATAAAAGTAACAAATAATTAAAGAGCAGCAGTAAAATAACAGTACGAGGTTATATACAGGGTGTTACAGTACAGAGTCAATGTGGAGGCTATATACAGGGTGTTACGGTACAGAGTCAATGTGGAGGCTATATACAGGGTGTTACGGTACAGAGTCAATGTGGAGGCTATATACAGGGTGTTACGATACAGAGTCAATGTGGAGGCTATATACATGGTGTTACGGTACAGAGTCAATGTGGAGGCTATATACAGGGGGTACCGGTACAGAGTCAATGTGGAGGCTATATACAGGGTGTTACGGTACAGAGTCAATGTGGAGGCAATATACAGGGGGTACCGGTACAGAGTCAATGTGGAGGCTATATACAGGGTGTTACGGTACAGAGTCAATGTGGAGGCAATATACAGGGGGTACCGGTACAGAGTCAATGTGGAGGCTATATACAGGGTGTTACGGTACAGAGTCAATGTGGAGGCTATATACAGGGGGTACCGGTACAGAGTCAATGTGGAGGCTATATACAGGGTGTTACGGTACAGAGTCAATGTTGAGGCTATATACAGGGTGTCACGATACAGAGTCAATGTGGAGGCTATATACAGGGTGTTACGGTACAGAGTCAATGTGGAGGCTATATACAGGGTGTTACGGTACAGAGTCAATGTGGAGGCAATATACAGGGGGTACCGGTACAGAGTCAATGTGGAGGCTATATACAGGGTGTTACGGTACAGAGTCAATGTTGAGGCTATATACAGGGTGTTATGGTACAGAGTCAATGTGGAGGCTATATACAGGGGTACCGGTACAGAGTCAATGTGGAGGCTATATACAGGGGGTACCGGTACAGAGTCAATGTGGAGGCTATATACAGGGGTACCGGTACAGAGTCAATGTGGAGGCTATATACAGGGGGTACCGGTACAGAGTTAATGTGGAGGCTATATACAGGGTGTTACGGTACAGAGTCAATGTGGAGGCTATATACAGGGGGTACCGGTACAGAGTCAATGTGGAGGCTATATACAGGGTGTTACGGTACAGAGTCAATGTGGAGGCAATATACAGGGGGTACCGGTACAGAGTCAATGTGGAGGCTATATACAGGGTGTTACGGTACAGAGTCAATGTGGAGGCTATATACAGGGGGTACCGGTACAGAATCAATGTGGAGGCTATATACAGGGTGTTACGGTACAGAGTCAATGTTGAGGCTATATACAGGGTGTTACAGTACAGAGTCAATGTGGAGGCTATATACAGGGTGTTACGGTACAGAGTCAATGTGGAGGCTATATACAGGGTGTTACGGTACAGAGTCAATGTGGAGGCTATATACAGGGTGTTACGGTACAGAGTCAATGTGGAGGCAATATACATGGGGTACCGGTACAGAGTCAATGTGGAGGCTATATACAGGGTGTTACGGTACAGAGTCAATGTGGAGGCTATATACAGGGTGTTACGATACAGAGTCAATGTGGAGGCTATATACAGGGTGTTACGGTACAGAGTCAATGTGGAGGCTATATACAGGGGTACCGGTACAGAGTCAATGTGGAGGCTATATACAGGGTGTTACGGTACAGAGTCAATGTGGAGGCAATATACAGGGGGTACCGGTACAGAGTCAATGTGGAGGCTATATACAGGGTGTTACGGTACAGAGTCAATGTGGAGGCAATATACAGGGGGTACCGGTACAGAGTCAATGTGGAGGCTATATACAGGGTGTTACGGTACAGAGTCAATGTGGAGGCAATATACAGGGGGTACCGGTACAGAGTCAATGTGGAGGCTATATACAGGGTGTTACGGTACAGAGTCAATGTGGAGGCTATATACAGGGGGGTACCAATGTGGAGGTACAGAATCAATGTGGAGGCTATATACAGGGTGTTACGGTATAGAGTCAATGTTGAGGCTATATACAGGGTGTTACGGTACAGAGTCAATGTGGAGGCTATATACAGGGTGTTACGGTACAGAGTCAATGTGGAGGCTATATACAGGGTGTTACGGTACAGAGTCAATGTGGAGGCTATATACAGGGTGTTACGGTACAGAGTCAATGTGGAGGCAATATACATGGGGTACCGGTACAGAGTCAATGTGGAGGCTATATACAGGGTGTTACGGTACAGAGTCAATGTTGAGGCTATATACAGGGTGTTACGGTACAGAGTCAATGTGGAGGCTATATACAGGTGGTACCGGTACAGAGTCAATGTGGAGGCTATATACAGGGGGTATCGGTACAGAATCAATGTGGAGACTATATACAGGGGGTACCGGTACAGAGTCAATGTGGAGGCTATATACAGGGGGTACCGGTACAGAGTCAATGTGGAGGCTATATACAGGGGGTACCGGTACAGAGTCAATGTGGAGGCTATATACAGGGGGTACCAGTACAGAGTCAATGTGGAGGCTATATACAGGGGGTACCAGTACAGAGTCAATGTGGAGGCTATATACAGGGGGTACCGGTACAGAGTCAATGTGGAGGCGATATACAGGGTGTTATGGTACAGAGTCAATGTGGAGGCTATATACAGGGTGTTACAGTACAGAGTCAATGTGGAGGCTATATACAGGGTGTTATGGTACAGAGTCAATGTGGAGGCTATATACAGGGGGTACCGGTACAGAGTCAATGTGGAGGCTATATACAGGGTGTTATGGTACAGAGTCAATGTGGAGGCTATATACAGGGTGTTACGGTACAGAGTCAATGTGGAGGCAATATACAGGGTGTTATGGTACAGAGTCAATGTGGAGGCTATATACAGGGGGTACCGGTACAGAGTCAATGTGGAGGCTATATACAGGGGGTACCGGTACAGAGTCAATGTGGAGGCTATATACAGGGGGTACCGGTACAGAGTCAATGTGGAGGCTATATACAGGGGTACCGGTACAGAGTCAATGTGGAGGCTATATACAGGGGGTACCAGTACAGAGTCAATGTGGAGGCTATATACAGGGTGTTATGGTACAGAGTCAATGTGGAGGCTATATACAGGGTGTTACGGTACAGAGTCAATGTGGAGGCTATATACAGGGTGTTATGGTACAGAGTCAATGTGGAGGCTATATACAGGGGGTACCGGTACAGAGTCAATGTGGAGGCTATATACAGGGTGTTATGGTACAGAGTCAATGTGGAGGCTATATACAGGGTGTTACGGTACAGAGTCAATGTGGAGGCAATATACAGGGTGTTATGGTACAGAGTCAATGTGGAGGCTATATACAGGGGGTACCGGTACAGAGTCAATGTGGAGGCTATATACAGGGGGTACCGGTACAGAGTCAATGTGGAGGCTATATACAGGGTGTTACGGTACAGAGTCAATGTGGAGGCTATATACAGGGTGTTACGGTACAGAGTCAATGTGGAGGCTATATACAGGGGGTACCGGTACAGAGTCAATGTGGAGGCTATATACAGGGGGTACCAGTACAGAGTCAATGTGTAGACTATATACAGGGAGTACCGGTACAGAGTCAATGTGGAGGCTATATACAGGGGGTACCGGTACAGTGTCAATGTGGAGACTATATACAGGGAGTACCGGTACGGAGTCAATGTGGAGGCTATATACAGGGGGTACCGGTACAGAGTCAATGTGGAGGCTATATACAGGGTGTTACGGTACAGAGTCAATGTGGAGGCTATATACAGGGTGTACCGGTACAGAGTCAATGTGGAGGCTATATACAGGGGGTACCGGTACAGAGTCAATGTGGAGGCTATATACAGGGTGTTACGGTACAGAGTCAATGTGGAGGCTATATACAGGGAGTACCGGTACGGAGTCAATGTGGAGGCTATATACAGGGGGTACCAGTACAGAGTCAATGTGGAGACTATATACAGGGAGTACCGGTACGGAGTCAATGTGGAGGCTATATACAGGGTGTTACGGTACAGAGTCAATGTGGAGGCTATATACAGGGTGTACCGGTACAGAGTCAATGTGGAGGCTATATACAGGGGGTACCGGTACAGAGTCAATGTGGAGGCTATATACAGGGTGTTACGGTACAGAGTCAATGTGGAGGCTATATACAGGGGGTACCGGTACAGAGTCAGTGTGGAGGCTATATACAGGAGGTACCGGTACAGAATCAATGTGGAGACTATATACAGAGGGTACCGGTACAGAGTCAATGTGGAGGCTATATACAGGGTGTTACGGTACAGAGTCAATGTGGAGGCTATATACAGGGTGTTACGGTACAGAGTCAATGTGGAGGCTATATACAGGGTGTTACGGTACAGAGTCAGTGTGGAGGCTATATACAGGGTGTTATGGTATGGACTCAATGTGCCGGTTAGTGGAGGTAATTGAGGTAATATGTACATGTCGGTAGAGCTAAAGTGACTATGTATAGATAACAACAGAGAGTAGCAGTGGTATAGAAGAGGGGGGGGGTGCAAATAGTCTGAAACATCAATTTATTATACATTTATTGGAGAAAAGTATAGAAACCAGATAATAAAATGTCATTGAGTAATTCAGCAAAAGCCTGTATATATTCCAGAAGCTGAAAGACTAATCTCAACTTTTAAAATTAAATTAAAATAACTTTTCACTTAAGATTACTGTATTTGTTATCCAAAATGACTTGCAAATCCTGACCTCATTCTAGATGTTTCTGTTTTGTTCTGTTTGTTTTGAAGTGGAACCTCCCAAGGTGCACAGGCCCCAAGTCCTCTGTTCCACCCAAGTGGTATTTCAGGACGGTCTCCAGTCGGTCTTAACCTCCCAAGGTGCACAGGCCCCAGGGAGTCGTCAAAAGATGTTAACCAATGGAGTTCGTATGTCAACAAAGTCCCCAGAGAATTGTCTAATGATGGTAGCCAATGCAACGAACCCATTACTGTGCCACTGCTCTTCAAAACACATTGGCAGAGATGTCTATGAAGAGCATCACAGTCAGCTACATATCTTACAATAGGAGATACTTTTGTTCAACCAGCTACTTTACGAGTGAAAATCATAAGATAAAACATTTCAGTGAATATAGGTAGTGTGTATATATATATATATATATATATATATATATATATATATATATATAACATACATTGGTGTTGACGTTGTTGTGTGCTCTGTGCAGTGAATCTAGGTCATTACACATGTTACCTCCTTAGTTACAGTAGGTGTTACATAACATGTCGTTTTTTATCATGGTTCTGCGTCCCAAATGTCAAACTATCACCTATATAGTGCACTACTTTTGACCAGAATCCTATGGGGCCCTGCTCAAAAGTAGTGCACTATATAGTAGTGCCTACGGGACACGCTGCATACGGGACATGCTGCCTACTGGACATGCTGCCTACTGGACATGCTGCCTACTACGGGACATGCTGCCTACTACGGGACACGCTGCCTACTACGGGACACGCTGCCTACGGGACATGCTGCCTACTACGGGACACGCTGCCTACGGGACATGCTGCCTACGGGACATGCTGCCTACAGGACACGCTGCCTACAGGACATGCTGCCTACTGGACATGCTGCCTACAGGACACGCTGCCTACAGGACATGCTGCCTACTACGGGACATGCTGCCTACTGGACATGCTGCCTACGGGACATGCTGCCTACTACGGGACATGCTGCCTACTACGGGACATGCTGCCTACTGGACATGCTGCCTACTACAGGACATGCTGCCTACTACGGGACATGCTGCCTACTGGATACGCTGCCTACCCCGCTCCTCCGCTCTCTCCACTGGCTTCCAGTTGAAGCTCGCATCCGCTACAAGACCATGGTGCTTGCCTACGGAGCTGTGAGGGGAACGGCACCGCAGTACCTCCAGGCTCTGATCAGGCCCTACACCCAAGCAAGGGCACTGCGTTCATCCACCTCTGGCCTGCTCGCCTCCCTACCATTGAGGAAGTACAGTTCCCGCTCAGCCCAGTCAAAACTGTTCGCTGCTCTGGCCCCCCAATGGTGGAACAAACTCCCTCACGACGCCAGGACAGCGGAGTCAATCACCACCTTCCGGAGACACCTGAAACCCCACCTCTTCAAGGAATACCTAGGATAGGATAAGTAATCCTTCTCACCCCCCCCTTAATGATTTAGATGCACTATTGTAAAGTGGCTGTTCCACTGGATGTCAGAAGGTGAATTCACCAATTTGTAAGTCGCTCTGGATAAGAGCGTCTGCTAAATGACTTAAATGTAAATGTAAATGCTGCCTACTACAGGACATGCTGCCTACTACGGGACATGCTGCCTACTACGGGACATGCTGCCTACTACGGTACATGCTGCCTACTACGGGACATGCTGCCTACTACGGGACATGCTGCCTACTATGGGACATGCTGCCTACTATGGGACATGCTGCCTACTACGGGACATGCTGCCTACGGGACATGCTGCCTACTACAGGACATGCTGCCTACTACGGGACATGCTGCCTACTACGGGACAAGCTGCCTACAGGACATGCTGCCTACTACAGGGCATGCTGCCTACAGGACATGCTGCCTACTACGGGACATGCTGCCTACTACGGGACATGCTGCCTACAACGGGATATGCTGCCTACTACGGGACATGCTGCCTACTACTGGACATGCTGCCTACTACAGGACATGCTGCCTACTACAGGACATGCTGCCTACAGGACATGCTGCCTACTACAGGACATGCTGCCTACTGGACATGCTGCCTACTACAGGACATGCTGCCTACTGGACATGCTGCCTACTACGGGACATGCTGCCTACAGGACATGCTGCCTACGGGACATGCTGCCTACTACAGGACATGCTGCCTACTGGACATGCTGCCTACTACAGGACATGCTGCCTACTGGACATGCTGCCTACTACAGGACATGCTGCCTACTGGACATGCTGCCTACTACTGGACATGCTGCCTACTACGGGACATGCTGCCTACAGGACATGCTGCCTACGGGACATGCTGCCTACTACAGGACATGCTGCCTACTGGACATGCTGCCTACTACAGGACATGCTGCCTACTACAGGACATGCTGCCTACTGGACATGCTGCCTACAACGGGATATGCTGCCTACTACGGGATATGCTGCCTACTACGGGACATGCTGCCTACTACTGGACATGCTGCCTACTACGGGACATGCTGCCTACTACGGGACATGCTGCCTACTACGGGACATGCTGCCTACTACTGGACATGCTGCCTACTACAGGACATGCTGCCTACTACGGGACATGCTGCCTACTACGGGACATGCTGCCTACTACTGGACATGCTGCCTACTACAGGACATGCTGCCTACTACAGGACATGCTGCCTACTGGACATGCTGCCTACAGGACATGCTGCCTACTACGGGATATGCTGCCTACTACGGGACATGCTGCCTACTACTGGACATGCTGCCTACTACGGGACATGCTGCCTACTACGGGACATGCTGCCTACTACTGGACATGCTGCCTACTACAGGACATGCTGCCTACTACGGGACATGCTGCCTACTACTGGACATGCTGCCTACTACAGGACATGCTGCCTACTACGGGACATGCTGCCTACTACAGGACATGCTGCCTACTACTGGACATGCTGCCTACTACAGGACATGCTGCCTACTACGGGATATGCTGCCTACTACTGGACATGCTGCCTACTACAGGACATGCTGCCTACTACGGGACATGCTGCCTACTACGGGACATGCTGCCTACAGGACATGCTGCCTACTGGACATGCTGCCTACTACGGGACATGCTGCCTACTACAGGACATGCTGCCTACTACAGGACATGCTGCCTACTACAGGACATGCTGCCTACTACAGGACATGCTGCCTACTACAGGACATGCTGCCTACTACAGGACATGCTGCCAACTACAGGACATGCTGCCTACTGGACATGCTGCCTACTACAGGACATGCTGCCAACTACAGGACATGCTGCCTACTACAGGACATGCTGCCTACTACAGGACATGCTGCCTACTGGACATGCTGCCTACTGGACACGCTGCCTACGTCTACCACCACCTGAATGGTTATGGGTCTGAATTAATAACTGCTATAGTCTACCACCATCTGAATGGTTATGGGTCTGAATTAATAACTGCTATATTCTACCACCACCTGAATGGTTATGGGTCTGAATTAATAACTGCTATAGTCTACCACCATCTGAATGGTTATGGGTCTGAATTAATAACTGCTATAGCCTACCACCATCTGAATGGTTATGGGTCTGAATTAATAACTGCTATAGCCTACCACCATCTGAATGGTTATGGGTCTGAATGGTTATGGGTCTGAATTAATAACTGCTATAGTCTACCACCATCAGAATGGTTATGGGACTGAATTAATAACTGCTATAGTCTACCACCATCTGAATGGTTATGGGTCTGAATTAATAACTGCTATAGCCTACCACCATCTGAATGGTTATGGGTCTGAATTAATAACTGCTATAGCCTACCACCATCTGAATGGTTATGGGTCTGAATGGTTATGGGTCTGAATTAATAACTGCCATAGTCTACCACCATCTGAATGGTTATGGGTCTGAATTAATAACTGCTATAGTCTACCACCATCTGAATGGTTATGGGTCTGAATTAATAACTGCTATAGTCTACCACCATCTGAATGGTTATGGGTCTGAATTAATAACTGATATAGTCTACCACCATCTGAATGGTTATGGGTCTGAATGGCTATGGGTCTGAATTAATAACTGCTATAGTCTACCACCATCTGAATGGTTATGGGTCTGAATTAATAACTGCTATAGTCTACCACTATCTGAATGGTTATGGGTCTGAATTAATAACTGCTATAGTCTACCACCATCTGAATGGTTATGGGTCTGAATGGTTATGGGTCTGAATTAATAACTGCTATAGTCTACCACTATCTGAATGGTTATGGGTCTGAATTAATAACTGCTATAGTCTACCACCATCTGAATGGTTATGGGTCTGAATGGTTATGGGTCTGAGTTAATAACTGCTATAGTCTACCACCATCTGAATGGTTATGGGTCTGAATTAATAACTGCTATAGTCTACCACCATCTGAATGGTTATGGGTCTGAATTAATAACTGCTATAGTCTACCACCATCTGAATGGTTATGGGTCTGAGTTAATAACTGCTATAGTCTACCACTATCTGAATGGTTATGGGTCTGAATTAATAACTGCTATAGTCTACCACCATCTGAATGGTTATGGGTCTGAATTAATAACTGCTATAGTCTACCACCATCTGAATGGTTATGGGTCTGAATGGCTATGGGTCTGAATTAATAACTGCTATAGTCTACCACCATCTGAATGGTTATGGGTCTGAATTAATAACTGCTATAGTCTACCACCATCTGAATGGTTATGGGTCTGAATGGTTATGGGTCTGAATTAATAACTGCTATAGTCTACCACCATCTGAATGGTTATGGGTCTGAATTAATAACTGCTATAGTCAACCACCATCTGAATGGTTCTGGGTCTGAATGGTTATGGGTCTGAATTAATAACTGCTGTAGCCTACCACCATCTGAATGGTTATGGGTCTGAATTAATAACTGCTATAGTCTACCACCATTTGAATGGTTATGGGTCTGAATTAATAACTGCTATAGTCTACCACCATCTGAATGGTTATGGGTCTGAATTAATAACTGCTATAGTCTACCACCATCTGAATGGTTATGGGTCTGAATTAATAACTGCTATAGTCTACCACCATCTGAATGGTTATGGGTCTGAATTAATAACTGCTATAGTCTACCACCATCTGAATGGTTATGGGTCTGAATTAATAACTCATTTAAAGCAATGACATTCGAGTGATAGACAGTTCTTAATTGCAGCTGCAGAGTTTTAAAACAATCTTTTCAATTAAAAAATAAGGGGATCCCTGAAAACCAGATGGAGATGGGTAAATGAAACACCTATTCAGTCCTTATATTACCCTAGCATAGGGTACGCTGTCCTACCTTCACAAGAAAAATAGTTACCATGATGAGATGATAAGCCTACATGCATTGTGAACTGCGCACCATACTGACATGAGCGGTCTGTCCCCACCCTGCGCGTTGAGGATTCATCATGCAGAGGCCATAGAGAAGCCAGACTTAGACATTGCTTTTCCATTTGGTACAACAGAGTAAGCTGTATGTTGTGTTGTGGTACAACAGAGCAAAGCTGTATGTTGTGTTGTGGTACAACAGAGTAAAGCTGTATGTTGTGTTGTGGTACAACAGAGTAAAGACTGTTTTATGGTCACTCTGACAGAGCTCCAGAGTTCCTCTGTAGAGATGGGAGAACCTTCCAGAAGAGCAACCATCTCTGCAGCACTCCACCATTCAGGCCTTTATGGTAGAGTGGCCAGACTGAAGCCATTCCTTAGCCAAAAGGCACATGACAGCCCGCTTGGAGTTTACCGAAAGGCACTAAAAAGACTCTCAGGCCATGAGAAACAAGATTCTCTGGTCTGTTGAAACCAAGATTGAAGTCTTTTGCCTGAATGCCAAGTGTCACGTCTGGAGAAAACCTAGCACTATCTGTGAAGCATAGTGGTGGCAGCATCATACTGTGGGGATGTTTTTCAGCGGCTGGGACTAGGAGACTAGTCAGGATCGAGGGAAAGATGAAAGGAGCAAAGTACAGAGAGATCCTTGAAACCTGCTCCAGAGCTCTCAGGACCTCAGACTGGAGTGAAGGTTCACCTTCCAACAGGACAACAACCCTAAGCACACAGCCAAGAGAATGCAGGTGTAGCTTAGGGACAAGTCTCTGAATGTCCTTGAGTGGCCCAGCCGGAACCCGGAGTTGAACTCGATTGAACATCGCTGGAGAGACCTGAAAATAACTGTGCAGTGACAATCCCCATCCAACCTGACAGAGCTTGAGAGGATCTGCAGAGAAGAATGGGAGAAATTCCCCAAATACAGGTGTGCCAAGCTTTTAGCGTCATACCCAAGAAGACTCGAGGCTGTAATCCCTGCCAAAGGTGCTTCAACAATGTACTGAGTAAAGGGTCTGAATACTTACGTAAAATGTGAGTTTTTTATTTTTATATACATTTGCTAGCTGTTTACTACAGATCTGTAGCTCTGAGGCCAGGCAGGTTAACAGTACTCAGCACTGCTGCTGCCAGCTGATTAGCTGGGTTATTGCTACAGATCTGTAGCTCTGAGGCCAGCTGATTAGCTAGCTGTTTACTACAGATAATAGCTGGGTTATTGCTACAGATCTGTAGCTAGCTGTTTACTACAGATCTGTAGCTCTGAGGCCAGCTAGCTGTTTACTCCCTAAAAGCTAGCTGTTTACTACCTAATAGCTGGGTTATTGCTACAGATCTGTAGCTAGCTGTTTACTACCTAATAGCTGGGTTATTGCTACCTAATAGCTGGGTTATTGCTACCTAATAGCTGGGTTATTGCTACCTAATAGCTGGGTTATTGCTACCTAATAGCTGAGTTATTGCTACCTAATAGCTGAGTTATTGCTACCTAATAGCTGGGTTATTGCTACCTAATAGCTGGGTTATTGCTACCTAATAGCTGGGTTATTGCTACCTAATAGCTGGGTTATTGCTACCTAATAGCTGGGTTATTGCTACCTAATAGCTGGGTTATTGCTACCTAATAGCTGGGTTATTACTACCTAATAGCTGGGTTATTACTACCTAATAGCTGGGTTATTGCTACCTAATAGCTGGGTTATTACTACCTAATAGCTGGGTTATTGCTACAACGCGGATCCTTTTGGACCTCATCACTTTTTGGTGAAAAAAAGTGTACGTTCATAAATATAATGTAGCCTAACAGGTTGAAAATGTATGAGTGGGACACACAGAAAAATGTGTTTATAAAGGGTTGTTTTCTTAAAGGAAGTGCCATTAGGGACTGAGCCACGATGACAAGGAGGAGAAGAGGAGGGGAGGGGCTGAGAGGGAGAGAAAACAGGAAGAGAAACTGAAAACCAGTAGGACCTGTTGGGTCAGTCTGACATCATCAACAGGTTTTCAAACGTAAACACACAGCACTCTCTACCTACAGAGAACAAACTACCATGACCAGGGGAATCACACACCAGTCTCTACCTACAGAGAACAAACTACCATGACCAGGGGAATCACACACCAGTCTCCACCTACAGAGAACTACCTGACTGACTCAAAACTACCAGAACAACTAAATTAAACATGAGCATTACACCTGTGGAATGGTATCAGGAAGGCTACAGTGTATAACTAACTATACACTACTGCACAGCTTTTCACCCGTGAGGGGTTATTTTTGGCAACACAATAGGGATCTTTAAGGGACACAGTAAGATGACAGTATATCACGGTCTCGTTCATTGACCGCTGGTCTAGAAATCAACGGGAGAAAAGAGGTATTTACTATGAGGGGCGTCAGGTAGCCTAGTGGTTTAGAGCGTTGGGCCAGTAACTGAAAAGGTTGCTGGATTGAATCGCCGAGCCGACAAGGTAAAAATCTGTTGTTCTCCCCTACTGTTCCTCCGGTCATTGTGAATAATAATTTGTCGAGTTAAATAAAAGGTTAAATAAAATATTTACTCGTGACAACTTTCAACACTTAACGGGAACTGATCTGAAAACAAGGCCCGGCATCTTACAACTAAAGCTTTGAAAGGATGTGACCTTTCTCAGGATTGAAATATCTTGGAGAGGTTTATGTGTTCATCGAGGTTGGAGCTTTGGACAGGATCAGGTCTAAACCAGGATTATATCAGAGCAGAAATTATTTAGGGTCCTTGGATCAGGTCTAAACCAGAATTATATACGAGCAGAAATTAGTTATTTACTTTGGATCAGGTCTAAAATCATATACTGGTCACAAGTTTCAGGTGGAAAGACGTTTTTGACAGACAGCCCTAAAACTGGACACCGAGCCCCATCTGCTGTTTGTAAATGGTATTACACGTTATGGAGCCAAACGTTACACACATCCTGTAAACAGATTAAGTTAACAATAATTAAAAAAAATATCAAAAAATAATCTATTTTAATCAATAATTGTTGACAGTGAAACCATTCCCTCCATGTTTCTTATTGCCTACACAATGCAGTACTTTCAACCAGAGTCTTATGTGACCTGGACAACAGTAGTGTCCTTAATAGGGAAATGGTTGCCATTTGGGACAGACACTATATAAATTATAATCTTGCAGACTCAAATTGTCTCTCCTCTCCTCGAGCCACATCCCATTAAGTCCCGCCCAGACTCCTGTCTCTCTCTCCACTCATGTCTCTCCTGTATCTCTCCACTCCTCTCTCTCACCACTCCTGTCTCTCCATCCTCTCCA
The DNA here is from genome assembly GCF_036934945.1 of Oncorhynchus masou masou. Lineage (NCBI taxonomy): Eukaryota > Metazoa > Chordata > Actinopteri > Salmoniformes > Salmonidae > Oncorhynchus > Oncorhynchus masou. Next base: position 86,164,754 of record NC_088220.1, on the reverse strand, counting down.
CTCCTCTCTCTCTCTCCACTCCTGTCTCTCCATCCTCTCCACTCCTCTCTCTCACCACTCCTGTCTCTCCATCCTCTTCATTCCTCTCTCCCTCTCCACTCCTGTCTCTCCATCCTCTCCACTCTCTCTCTCTCCACTCCTGTCTCTCCATCCTCTTCATTCCTCTCTCCCTCTCCACTCCTGTCTCTCCATCCTCTCTCTCTCTCCACTCCTGTCTCTCCATCCTCTTCATTCCTCTCTCCCTCTCCACTCATTCCTCTCTCCCTCACCACTCCCGTCTCTCCAACCTCTTCATTCCTCTCTCCCTCTCCACTCCTGTCTCTCCATCTTCATTCCTCTCTCCCTCTCTACTCATTCCTCTCTCCCTCTCCACTCCTGTCTCTCCATCTTCATTCCTCTCTCCCTCTCTACTCATTCCTCTCTCTCTCTCCACTCCTGTCTCTCCATCCTCTTCATTCCTCTCTCCCTCTCCACTCCTGTCTCTCCATCCTCTCCACTCCTCTCTCTCCACTCCTGTCTCTCCATCCTCTTCATTCCTCTCTCCCTCTCCACTCCTGTCTCTCCATCCTCTCTCTCTCTCCACTCCTGTCTCTCCATCCTCTTCATTCCTCTCTCCCTCACCACTCCCGTCTCTCCAACCTCTTCATTCCTCTCTCCCTCTCCACTCCTGTCTCTCCATCTTCATTCCTCTCTCCCTCTCTACTCATTTCTCTCTCCACTTGTCTCTCCATCCTCTCCACTCATTTCTCTCTCCACTCCTGTCTCCATCCTTTCCACTCCTGTCTCCATCCTCTCCACTCATTTCTCTCTCCACTCCTGTCTCTCCATCCTTTCCACTCCTGCCACAGCCCAGGCCTCAACAACACTCTATAATGTAGTGCTGCAGTCCTGTTCCCCCTCTGCTGTCTCCTCTCTTCCACTGCACTGTGTGGAACGGACACACTCCCACCCACCCTGTCACTGTCAATTACCCCTGTTCCATAGATCAGTTCTGGACTCCATCAAGCCACTGATCAGCCGTGTTAGTTAGGTGAGTGATATGGTGTGTTTGTGCGAGTGCCTGCGCAAGTGTCTATGAGGAGTGACAGGTTGCTAACGCAGGCCAGCCAGGGTGACTCCCCTGTCAACATAACGTCTGTGTCCGCAGGACAGCCTGTTCCCTATTAAGTGCACTATGTAGAGAATAGGTAGCCATTTGGGTCAGAATCTTGTCTTCACAAGGACTCAAATATAGTAGGGGAGGACAGGGATAGGTTGGGTTTAATGGCATATGTTTTTGTCCAAGGAAAACAACGGTACATGAATCTCTTGCCGCACATAGCCCTGATCTGTCCCTTTAGTCGTTAGAGGAGATTGACAAGGAGGGATGGGCTCAGGGAGGGGAAACCACGGTTGCTCGTTGTTTTCATACAGTGGGGCAAAAAAGTATTTAGTCAGCCACCAATTGTGCAAGTTCTCCCACTTAAAAAGATGAGAGAGGCCTGTAATTTTCATCATCGGTACACTTCAACTATGACAGACAAAATGAGAAAAAAATTCCAGAAAATCACATTGTAGGATTTTTAATGAATGTATTTGCAAATTATGGTGGAAAATAAGTATTTGGTCAATAACTAAAGTTTATCTCAAATACTTTGTTATATACCCTTTGTTGGCAATGACAGAGGTCAAACGTTTTCTGTAAGTCTTCACAAGGTTTTCACACTGTTGCTGGTATTTTGGTCCATTCCTCCATGCAGATCTCCTCTAGAGCAGTGATGTTTTGTCGCTGTTGCTGGGCTACACGGACTTTCAACTCCCTCCAAAGATTTTCTATGGGGTTGAGATCTGGAGACTGGCTAGGCCACTCCAGGACCTTGAAATGCTTCTTACGAAGCCACTCCTTCGTTGCCCGGGCGGTGTGTTTGGGATCATTGTCACGCTGAAAGACTCAGCCACGTTTCATCTTCAATGACCTTGCTGATGGAAAGAGGTTTTCACTCAAAATCTTATGATACATGGCCCCATTCATTCTTTCCTTTACACGGATCAGTCGTCCTGGTCCCTTTGCAGAAAAACAGCGCCAAAGCATGATGTTTCCACCCCCATGCTTCACAGTAGGTATGGTGTTCTTTGGATGCAACTCAGCATTCTTTGTCCTCCAAACACGACGAGTTGAGTTTTTACCAAAAAGTTCTATTTTGGTTTCATCTGACCATATGACATTCCCCCAATCTTCTTCTGGATCATCCAATGCTCTCTAGCAAACTTCAGACGGGCCTGGACATGTACTGGCTTAAGCTGGGAGACACGTCTGGCACTGCAGGATTTGGGATTTTTGCTCACCGTTCTTGTGATCATTTTAATCCCACGGGGTAAGATCTTGCGTGGAGCCCCAGATCGGGGGAGATTATCAGTGGTCTTGTATGTCTTCCATTTCCTAATAATTGCTCCCACAGTTGATTTCTTCAAACCAAGCTGCTTACCTATTGCAGATTCAGTCTTCCCAGCCTGGTGCAGGTCTACAATTTTGTTTCTGGTGCCCTTTGACAGCTCTTTGATCTTGGCCATAGTGGAGTTTGGAGTGTGACTGTTTGAGGTTGTGGACAGGTGTCTTTTATACTGATAACAAGTTCAAACAGGTGACATTAATACAGGTAACGAGTGGAGGACAGAGGAGCCTCTTAAAGAAGTTACAGGTCTGTGAGAGCCAGAAATCTTGCTTGTTTATAGATGACCAAATACTTATTTTCCACCATAATTTGAAAATAAATTCATAAAAATCCTACAATGTGATTTTCTGGATTTTTTTCTTCATTTTGTCTGTCATAGTTGAAGTGGACCTATGACGAAAATTACAGGCCTCTGTCATATTTTTAAGTGGGAGAACTTGCACAGTTGGTGGCTGACGAAATACATTTTTGCCCCACTGTAAGTGCCAAGCAAATACACTGCAATACACCTCCCTCCTCTCCTCTTCAGTGTCCCTCTCCACCTCCCTCCTCTCCTCCCCTCTCCACCTCTCCACCTCCCTCCTCTCCTCCCCTCTCCTCTCCACCTCTCTCCTCTCCTCCCCTCTCCTCTCCACCTCCCTCCTCTCCTCCCCTCTCCTCTCCACCTCCCTCCTCTCCTCCCCTCTCCTCTCCACCCTCTCCTCTCCCTCCCCTCTCCTCTCCACCTCCCTCCTCTCCTCCCCTCTTCAGTGTCCCTCTCCACCTCTCTCCTCCCCTCTCCTCTCCACCTCTCCTCTCCACCTCCCTCCTCTCCTCCCTCTCCTCTCCACCTCTCTCCTCTACTCTCCTCTCCACCTCCCTCCTCTCCTCCCCTCCCCTCTTCAGTGTCCCTCTCCACCTCCATCCTCTCCTCTTCAGTGTCCCTCTCCTCTCCACCTCCCTCCCTCTCCTCTCCACCTCTCTCCTCTCCTCCCCTCTCCACCTCCCTCCTCTCCTCCCCTCTCCTCTTCAGTGTCCCTCTCCACCTCCCTCCTCTCCTCCCCTCTCCTCTTCAGTGTCCCTCTCCACCTCCCCCCTCTCCTCTTCAGTGTCCCTCTCCACCTCCCTCCTCTCCCCCTCTCCTCTTCAGTGTCCCTCTCCACCTCCCTCCTCTCCTCTTCAGTGTCCCTCTCCGCCTCCCTCCTCTCCTCCCCTCTCCTCTTGTGTCCCTCTCCACCTCCACATCCCTCTCCACCTCCCCGTCCCTCTCCACCTCCCTCTCCTCCTCCACGTCCCTCCCCACCTCCCTCTCCTCCTCCACGTCCCTCCCCATCTCCCTCTCCTCCTCCACGTCCCTCTCCAACTCCCCGTCCCTCTCCACCTCCCCGTCCCTCTCCACGTCCCTCTCCTCCTCCACGTCCCTCTCCACCTCCACGTCCCTCTCCTCCTCCAAGTCCCTCTCCACCTCCACATCCCTCTCCACCTCCACCACCTCCTCCTCCACGTCCCTCTCCACCTCCCTCTCCTCCTCCACGTCCCTCTCCACGTCCCTCTCCTCCTCCACGTCCCTCTCCTCCTCCACGTCCCTCTCCTCCTCCACGTCCCTCTCCTCCTCCACGTCCCTCTCCACCTCCCTCTCCTCCACGTCCCTCTCCACCTCCCTCTCCACCTCCACGTCCCTCTCCACCTCCACGTCCCTCTCCTCCTCCACGTCCCTCTCCTCCTCCACGTCCCTCTCCTCCTCCACGTCCCTCTCCACCTCCACGTCCCTCTCCTACTCCACGTCCCTCTCCTCCTCCACGTCCCTCTCCTCCTCCATGTCCCTCTCCACCTCCCTCTCCTCCTCCATGTCCCTCCCCATCTCCCTCAAGTACCTCCCCATCTCCCTCTCCTCCTCCACGTCCCTCTCCACCTCCCCGTCCCTCTCCCCGTCCCTCTCCTCCTCCACGTCCCTCTCCACCTCCACGTCCCTCTCCTCCTCCACCTCCACCTCCTCGTCCCTCTCCACCTCCACGTCCCTCTCCACCTCCACGTCCCTCTCCACCTTCACGTCCCTCTCCTCCTCCACGTCCCTCTCCTCCTCCACGTCCCTCACCTCCTCCACGTCCCTCTCCACCTCCACGTCCCTCTCCACCTCCACGTCCCTCTCCACCTCCACGTCCCTCTCCTCCTCCACGTCCCTCTCCACCTCCACGTCCCTCTCCACCTTCACGTCCCTCTCCTCCTCCACGTCCCTCTCCTCCTCCACGTCCCTCACCTCCTCCACGTCCCTCTCCACCTCCACGTCCCTCTCCACCTCCACGTCCCTCTCCACCTCCACGTCCCTCTCCACCTCCACGTCCCTCTCCTCCTCCACGTCCATCTCCACCTTCACGTCCCTCTCCACCTCCACGTCCCTCTCCTCCTCCACGTCCCTCTCCACCTCCACCTCCCTCTCCTCCTCCACGTCCCTCTCCACCTCCACCTCCCTCTCCACCTCCACGTCCCTCTCCCCCTCCACGTCCCTCTCCTCCTCCACGTCCCTCTCCACCTCCACGTCCCTCTCCACCTCCACGTCCCTCTCCACCTCCTCGTCCCTCTCCACCTCCACGTCCCTCTCCTCCTCCCTCTCCACCTCCACCTCCCTCTCCTCCTCCACGTCCCTCTCCTCCTCCACGTCCCTCTCCACCTCCACGTCCCTCTCCTCCTCCACATCCCTCTCCACCTCCCTCTCCACCTCCACGTCCCTCTCCACCTCCACGTCCCTCTCCTCCTCCACGTCACTCTCCTCCTCCACGTCCCTCTCCACCTCCCTCTCCACCTCCACGTCCCTCTCCTCCTCCACGTCCCTCTCCTCCTCCACCTCCCTCTCCACCTCCCTCTCCTCCTCCACATCCCTCTCCACCTCCCTCTCCACCTCCACGTCCCTCTCCACCTCCACGTCCCTCTCCTCCTCCACGTCCCTCTCCTCCTCCACGTCCCTCTCCACCTCCACGTCCCTCTCCACCTCCACGTCCCTCTCCTCCTCCACGTCCCTCTCCACCTCCACGTCCCTCTCCTCCTCCACATCCCTCTCCTCCTCCACCTCCCTCTCCTCCTCCACGTCCCTCTCCACCTCCTCTCCACCTCCACGTCCCCTCTCCACCTCCACGTCCCTCTCCACCTCCACGTCCCTCTCCTCCTCCACGTCCCTCTCCTCCTCCACGTCCCTCTCCTCCTCCACGTCCCTCTCCTCCTCCACGTCCCTCTCCACCTCCACGTCCCTCTCCTCCTCCTCCACGTCCCTCTCCACCTCCACGTCCCTCTCCACCTCCACGTCCCTCTCCACCTCCACGTCCCTCTCCTCCTCCACGTCCCTCTCCTCCTCCACCTCCCTCTCCACCTCCCTCTCCTCCTCCACGTCCCTCTCCACCTCCCTCTCCTCCTCCACGTCCCTCTCCACCTCCACGTCCCTCTCCACCTCCACGTCCCTCTCCACCTCCACGTCCCTCTCCACCTTCACGTCCCTCTCCTCCTTCACGTCCCTCTCCTCCTCCACGTCCCTCTCCTCCTCCACGTCCCTCTCCTCCTCCACGTCCCTCACCTCCTCCACGTCCCTCTCCACCTCCACGTCCCTCTCCACCTCCACGTCCCTCTCCACCTCCACGTCCCTCTCCACCTCCACGTCCCTCTCCACCTCCACGTCCCTCTCCACCTCCACGTCCCTCTCCACCTTCACGTCCCTCTCCACCTCCACGTCCCTCTCCACCTCCACGTCCCTCTCCTCCTCCACGTCCCACTCCACCTTCACGTCCCTCTCCTCCTCCACGTCCCTCTCCACCTCCACGTCCCTCTCCACGTCCCTCTCCTCCTCCACGTCCCTCTCCACCTCCACCTCCCTCTCCTCCTCCACGTCCCTCTCCACCTCCACCTCCTCGTCCCTCTCCACCTCCACATCCCTCTCCACCTCCCTCTCCTCCTCCACGTCCCTCTCCCCCTCCACGTCCCTCTCCTCCTCCACGTCCCTCTCCACGTCCCTCTCCACCTCCACGTCCCTCTCCACCTCCACGTCCCTCTCCACCTCCTCGTCCCTCTCCACCTCCACCTCCCTCTCCTCCTCCACGTCCCTCTCCTCCTCCACGTCCCTCTCCACCTCCACGTCCCTCTCCTCCTCCACGTCCCTCTCCACCTCCCTCTCCACCTCCACGTCCCTCTCCACCTCCACGTCCCTCTCCTCCTCCACGTCCCACTCCACCTTCACGTCCCTCTCCTCCTCCACGTCCCTCTCCACCTCCACGTCCCTCTCCACGTCCCTCTCCTCCTCCACGTCCCTCTCCACCTCCACCTCCCTCTCCTCCTCCACGTCCCTCTCCACCTCCACCTCCTCGTCCCACTCCACCTCCACATCCCTCTCCACCTCCCTCTCCTCCTCCACGTCCCTCTCCCCCTCCACGTCCCTCTCCTCCTCCACGTCCCTCTCCACGTCCCTCTCCACCTCCACGTCCCTCTCCACCTCCACGTCCCTCTCCTCCTCCACGTCCCTCTCCTCCTCCACCTCCCTCTCCACCTCCCTCTCCTCCTCCACGTCCCTCTCCACCTCCCTCTCCTCCTCCACGTCCCTCTCCACCTCCACGTCCCTCTCCACCTCCCTCTCCTCCTCCACGTCCCTCTCCACCTCCACGTCCCTCTCCACCTCCACGTCCCTCTCCACCTCCACGTCCCTTTCCACCTCCACGTCCCTCTCCACCTCCACGTCCCTCTCCACCTCCCTCTCCTCCTCCACGTCCCTCTCCTCCTCCACGTCCCTCTCCACCTCCACGTCCCTCTCCACCTCCCTCTCCACGTCCCTCTCCACCTTCACGTCCCTCTCCACTTTCACGTCCCTCTCCTCCTCCACGTCCCTCTCCTCCTCCACGTCCCTCTCCTCCTCCACGTCCCTCTCCACCTCCACGTCCCTCTCCTCCTCCACGTCCCTCTCCTCCTCCACGTCCCTCTCCTCCTCCACGTCCCTCTCCTCCTCCACGTCCCTCTCCACCTCCACGTCCCTCTCCACCTCCACGTCCCTCTCCTCCTCCACGTCCCTCTCCTCCTCCACGTCCCTCTCCTCCTCCACGTCCCTCTCCTCCTCCACGTCCCTCTCCACCTCCCTCTCCACCTCCACGTCCCTCTCCACCTCCACGTCCCTCTCCACCTCCACGTCCCTCTCCACCTCCACGTCCCTCTCCACCTCCCACTCCACGTCCCTCTCCACCTCCACGTCCCTCTCCACCTCCACGTCCCTCTCCACCTCCACGTCCCTCTCCACCTCCACGTCCCTCTCCACCTCCACGTCCACGTCCCTCTCCACCTCCACGTCCCTCTCCACCTCCACGTCCCTCTCCACCTCCACGTCCCTCTCCACCTCCACGTCCCTCTCCACCTCCCTCTCCTCCTCCACGTCCCTCTCCTCCTCCACGTCCCTCTCCACCTCCACGTCCCTCTCCACCTCCCTCTCCACGTCCCTCTCCACCTTCACGTCCCTCTCCACTTTCACGTCCCTCTCCTCCTCCACGTCCCTCTCCTCCTCCACGTCCCTCTCCACCTCCACGTCCCTCTCCACCTCCACGTCCCTCTCCACCTCCACGTCCCTCTCCTCCTCCACGTCCCTCTCCACCTCCACGTCCCTCTCCACCTCCACGTCCCTCTCCTCCTCCACGTCCCTCTCCTCCTCCACCTCCCTCTCCACCTCCCTCTCCTCCTCCACGTCCCTCTCCTCCTCCACGTCCCTCTCCTCCTCCACGTCCCTCTCCTCCTCCACGTCCCTCTCCTCCTCCACGTCCCTCTCCACCTCCACGTCCCTCTCCACCTTCACGTCCCTCTCCTCCTCCACGTCCCTCTCCTCCTCCACGTCCCTCTCCACCTCCACGTCCCTCTCCACCTCCACGTCCCTCTCCTCCTCCACGTCCCTCTCCTCCTCCACGTCCCTCTCCACCTCCACGTCCCTCTCCTCCTCCACGTCCCTCTCCTCCTCCACGTCCCTCTCCACCTCCACGTCCCTCTCCACCTCCCGTCCCTCTCCACCTCCACGTCCCTCTCCACCTCCACGTCCCTCTCCACCTCCCTCTCCACGTCCCTCTCCACCTCCACGTCCCTCTCCACCTCCACGTCCCTCTCCACCTCCACGTCCCTCTCCACCTCCACGTCCCTCTCCACCTCCACGTCCCTCTCCACCTCCACGTCCCTCTCCACCTCCACCTCCACGTCCCTCTCCACCTCCACGTCCCTCTCCACCTCCCTCTCCTCCTCCACGTCCCTCTCCTCCTCCACGTCCCTCTCCACCTCCACGTCCCTCTCCACCTCCACCTCCACGTCCCTCTCCACCTCCACCTCCACGTCCCTCTCCACCTTCACGTCCCTCTCCACCTTCACGTCCCTCTCCTCCTCCACGTCCCTCTCCTCCTCCACGTCCCTCTCCACCTCCCTCTCCTCCTCCACCTCCCTCTCCACCTCCACGTCCCTCTCCACCTCCCTCTCCACCTCCACGTCCCTCTCCACCTCCACGTCCCTCTCCTCCTCCACGTCCCTCTCCTCCTCCACGTCCCTCTCCACCTCCACGTCCCTCTCCTCCTCCACGTCCCTCTCCTCCTCCACGTCCCTCTCCTCCTCCACGTCCCTCTCCTCCTCCACGTCCCTCTCCACCTCCACGTCCCTCTCCACCTCCACGTCCCTCTCCTCCTCCACGTCCCTCTCCTCCTCCACGTCCCTCTCCTCCTCCACGTCCCTCTCCTCCTCCACGTCCCTCTCCACCTCCACGTCCCTCTCCACCTCCACGTCCCTCTCCACCTCCACGTCCCTCTCCTCCTCCACCTCCCTCTCCACCTCCACGTCCCTCTCCACCTCCCTCTCCACCTCCACGTCCCTCTCCACCTCCACGTCCCTCTCCTCCTCCACGTCCCTCTCCTCCTCCACGTCCCTCTCCTCCTCCACGTCCCTCTCCTCCTCCACGTCCCTCTCCACCTCCACGTCCCTCTCCACCTCCACGTCCCTCTCCTCCTCCACGTCCCTCTCCACCTCCACGTCCCTCTCCACCTCCCTCTCCTCCTCCACGTCCCTCTCCTCCTCCACCTCCCTCTCCACCTCCCTCTCCTCCTCCACCTCCCTCTCCTCCTCCACGTCCCTCTCCACCTCCACGTCCCTCTCCACCTCCACGTCCCTCTCCACCTCCACGTCCCTCTCCACCTCCACGTCCCTCTCCTCCTTCACGTCCCCTCTCCACCTCCACGTCCCTCTCCTCCTCCACGTCCCTCTCCACCTCCACGTCCCTCTCCACCTCCACGTCCCTCTCCTCCTCCACATCCCTCTCCACCTCCACGTCCCTCTCCACCTCCACGTCCCTCTCCACCTCCACGTCCCTCTCCACCTCCACGTCCCTCTCCACCTCCCTCTCCACGTCCCTCTCCACCTTCACGTCCCTCTCCACCTTCACGTCCCTCTCCTCCTCCACGTCCCCTCTCCTCCTCCACGTCCCTCTCCACCTCCACGTCCCTCTCCACCTCCACGTCCCTCTCCTCCTCCACGTCCCTCTCCACCTCCACGTCCCTCTCCACCTCCCTCTCCTCCTCCACGTCCCTCTCCTCCTCCACCTCCCTCTCCACCTCCCTCTCCTCCTCCACGTCCCTCTCCACCTCCCTCTCCTCCTCCACGTCCCTCTCCACCTCCACGTCCCTCTCCACCTCCACGTCCCTCTCCACCTCCACGTCCCTCTCCTCCTTCACGTCCCTCTCCACCTCCACATCCCTCTCCTCCTCCACGTCCCTCTCCACCTCCACGTCCCTCTCCACCTCCACGTCCCTCTCCTCCTCCACATCCCTCTCCACCTCCACGTCCCTCTCCACGTCCCTCTCCACCTCCACGTCCCTCTCCACCTCCACGTCCCCTCTCCACCTCCACGTCCCTCTCCACCTCCACGTCCCTCTCCACCTCCACGTCCCTCTCCACCTCCACGTCCCTCTCCTCCCTTCACGTCCCTCTCCACCTCCACATCCCTCTCCTCCTCCACGTCCCTCTCCACCTCCACGTCCCTCTCCACCTCCACGTCCCTCTCCTCCTCCACCTCCCTCTCCACCTCCACGTCCCTCTCCACGTCCCTCTCCACCTCCACGTCCCTCTCCACCTCCACGTCCCTCTCCACCTCCACGTCCCTCTCCACCTCCACGTCCCTCTCCACCTCCACGTCCCTCTCCACCTCCACGTCCCTCTCCACCTCCACGTCCCTCTCCTCCTCCACGTCCCTCTCCTCCTCCACGTCCCTCTCCTCCTCCACGTCCCTCTCCTCCTCCACGTCCCTCTCCTCCTCCACGTCCCTCTCCTCCTCCACGTCCCTCTCCACCTCCACGTCCCTCTCCACCTCCACGTCCCTCTCCACCTCCACGTCCCTCTCCTCCTCCACCTCCCTCTCCACCTCCACGTCCCTCTCCACCTCCCTCTCCACCTCCACGTCCCTCTCCACCTCCACGTCCCTCTCCTCCTCCACGTCCCTCTCCTCCTCCACGTCCCTCTCCTCCTCCACGTCCCTCTCCTCCTCCACGTCCCTCTCCACCTCCACGTCCCTCTCCACCTCCACGTCCCTCTCCTCCTCCACGTCCCTCTCCACCTCCACGTCCCTCTCCACCTCCCTCTCCTCCTCCACGTCCCTCTCCTCCTCCACCTCCCTCTCCTCCTCCACCTCCCTCTCCTCCTCCACGTCCCTCTCCACCTCCACGTCCCTCTCCACCTCCACGTCCCTCTCCACCTCCACGTCCCTCTCCACCTCCACGTCCCTCTCCTCCTTCACGTCCCTCTCCACCTCCACGTCCCTCTCCTCCTCCACGTCCCTCTCCACCTCCACGTCCCTCTCCACCTCCACGTCCCTCTCCTCCTCCACGTCCCTCTCCACCTCCACGTCCCTCTCCACCTCCACGTCCCTCTCCACCTCCACGTCCCTCTCCACCTCCACGTCCCTCTCCACCTCCCTCTCCACGTCCCTCTCCACCTTCACGTCCCTCTCCACCTTCACGTCCCTCTCCTCCTCCACGTCCCTCTCCTCCTCCACGTCCCTCTCCACCTCCACGTCCCTCTCCACCTCCACGTCCCTCTCCTCCTCCACGTCCCTCTCCACCTCCACGTCCCTCTCCACCTCCCTCTCCTCCTCCACGTCCCTCTCCTCCTCCACCTCCCTCTCCACCTCCCTCTCCTCCTCCACGTCCCTCTCCACCTCCCTCTCCTCCTCCACGTCCCTCTCCACCTCCACGTCCCTCTCCACCTCCACGTCCCTCTCCACCTCCACGTCCCTCTCCTCCTTCACGTCCCTCTCCACCTCCACATCCCTCTCCTCCTCCACGTCCCTCTCCACCTCCACGTCCCTCTCCACCTCCACGTCCCTCTCCTCCTCCACATCCCTCTCCACCTCCACGTCCCTCTCCACGTCCCTCTCCACCTCCCTCTCCTCCTCCACGTCCCTCTCCTCCTCCACCTCCCTCTCCACCTCCCTCTCCTCCTCCACGTCCCTCTCCACCTCCCTCTCCTCCTCCACGTCCCTCTCCACCTCCACGTCCCTCTCCACCTCCACGTCCCTCTCCACCTCCACGTCCCTCTCCTCCTTCACGTCCCTCTCCACCTCCACATCCCTCTCCTCCTCCACGTCCCTCTCCACCTCCACGTCCCTCTCCACCTCCACGTCCCTCTCCTCCTCCACATCCCTCTCCACCTCCACGTCCCTCTCCACGTCCCTCTCCACCTCCACGTCCCTCTCCACCTCCACGTCCCTCTCCACCTCCACGTCCCTCTCCACCTCCACGTCCCTCTCCACCTCCACGTCCCTCTCCACCTCCACGTCCCTCTCCTCCTCCACGTCCCTCTCCTCCTCCACGTCCCTCTCCTCCTCCACGTCCCTCTCCTCCTCCACGTCCCTCTCCACCTCCACGTCCCTCTCCACCTCCACGTCCCTCTCCTCCTTCACGTCCCTCTCCACCTCCACGTCCCTCTCCTCCTCCTCGTCCCTCTCCACCTCCACGTCCCTCTCCACCTCCACGTCCCTCTCCTCCTCCACATCCCTCTCCACCTCCACGTCCCTCTCCACCTCCACGTCCCTCTCCACGTCCCTCTCCACCTCCACGTCCCTCTCCACCTCCACGTCCCGCTCCACCTCCACGTCCCACTCCACCTCCACGTCCCTCTCCACCTCCCTCTCCACGTCCCTCTCCACCTTCACGTCCCTCTCCACCTTCACGTCCCTCTCCACCTTCACGTCCCTCTCCTCCTCCACGTCCCTCTCCTCCTCCACGTCCCTCTCCACCTCCCTCTCCTCCTCCACGTCCCTCTCCACCTCCCTCTCCACCTCCACGTCCCTCTCCACCTCCACGTCCCTCTCCACCTCCACGTCCCTCTCCACCTCCCTCTCCTCCTCCACGTCCCTCTCCTCCTCCACGTCCCTCTCCACCTCCACGTCCCTCTCCACCTCCACCTCCACGTCCCTCTCCACCTCCACCTCCACGTCCCTCTCCACCTTCACGTCCCTCTCCACCTTCACGTCCCTCTCCTCCTCCACGTCCCTCTCCTCCTCCACGTCCCTCTCCACCTCCCTCTCCTCCTCCACCTCCCTCTCCACCTCCACGTCCCTCTCCACCTCCCTCTCCACCTCCACGTCCCTCTCCACCTCCACGTCCCTCTCCTCCTCCACGTCCCTCTCCTCCTCCACGTCCCTCTCCACCTCCACGTCCCTCTCCTCCTCCACGTCCCTCTCCTCCTCCACGTCCCTCTCCTCCTCCACGTCCCTCTCCTCCTCCACGTCCCTCTCCACCTCCACGTCCCTCTCCACCTCCACGTCCCTCTCCTCCTCCACGTCCCTCTCCTCCTCCACGTCCCTCTCCTCCTCCACGTCCCTCTCCTCCTCCACGTCCCTCTCCACCTCCACGTCCCTCTCCACCTCCACGTCCCTCTCCACCTCCACGTCCCTCTCCTCCTCCACCTCCCTCTCCACCTCCACGTCCCTCTCCACCTCCCTCTCCACCTCCACGTCCCTCTCCACCTCCCGTCCCTCTCCTCCTCCACGTCCCTCTCCTCCTCCACGTCCCCTCTCCTCCTCCACGTCCCTCTCCTCCTCCACGTCCCTCTCCACCTCCACGTCCCTCTCCACCTCCACGTCCCTCTCCTCCTCCACGTCCCTCTCCACCTCCACGTCCCTCTCCACCTCCCTCTCCTCCTCCACGTCCCTCTCCTCCTCCACCTCCCTCTCCACCTCCCTCTCCTCCACCACCTCCCTCTCCTCCTCCACGTCCCTCTCCACCTCCACGTCCCTCTCCACCTCCACGTCCCTCTCCACCTCCACGTCCCTCTCCTCCTTCACGTCCCTCTCCACCTCCACGTCCCTCTCCACCTCCACGTCCCTCTCCTCCTCCACGTCCCTCTCCACCTCCACGTCCCTCTCCACCTCCACGTCCCTCTCCACCTCCACGTCCCTCTCCACCTCCACGTCCCTCTCCACCTCCACGTCCCTCTCCACCTCCCTCTCCACGTCCCTCTCCACCTTCACGTCCCTCTCCACCTTCACGTCCCTCTCCTCCTCCACGTCCCTCTCCTCCTCCACGTCCCTCTCCACCTCCACGTCCCTCTCCACCTCCACGTCCCTCTCCTCCTCCACGTCCCTCTCCACCTCCACGTCCCTCTCCACCTCCCTCTCCTCCTCCACGTCCCTCTCCTCCTCCACCTCCCTCTCCACCTCCCTCTCCTCCTCCACGTCCCTCTCCACCTCCCTCTCCTCCTCCACGTCCCTCTCCACCTCCACGTCCCTCTCCACCTCCACGTCCCTCTCCACCTCCACGTCCCTCTCCTCCTTCACGTCCCTCTCCACCTCCACATCCCTCTCCTCCTCCACGTCCCTCTCCACCTCCACGTCCCTCTCCACCTCCACGTCCCTCTCCTCCTCCACATCCCTCTCCACCTCCACGTCCCTCTCCACGTCCCTCTCCACCTCCACGTCCCTCTCCACCTCCACGTCCCTCTCCACCTCCACGTCCCTCTCCACCTCCACGTCCCTCTCCACCTCCACGTCCCTCTCCACCTCCACGTCCCTCTCCACCTCCACGTCCCTCTCCACCTCCCTCTCCACGTCCCTCTCCACCTTCACGTCCCTCTCCTCCTCCACGTCCCTCTCCACCTCCCTCTCCTCCTCCACGTCCCTCTCCACCTCCCTCTCCACCTCCACGTCCCTCTCCACCTCCACGTCCCTCTCCTCCTTCACGTCCCTCTCCACCTCCACGTCCCTCTCCTCCTCCACGTCCCTCTCCACCTCCACGTCCCTCTCCACCTCCACGTCCCTCTCCTCCTCCACATCCCTCTCCACCTCCACGTCCCTCTCCACCTCCACGTCCCTCTCCACGTCCCTCTCCACCTCCACGTCCCTCTCCACCTCCACGTCCCTCTCCACCTCCACGTCCCTCTCCACCTCCACGTCCCTCTCCACCTCCCTCTCCACGTCCCTCTCCACCTTCACGTCCCTCTCCACCTTCACGTCCCTCTCCACCTTCACGTCCCTCTCCTCCTCCACGTCCCTCTCCTCCTCCACGTCCCTCTCCACCTCCCTCTCCTCCTCCACGTCCCTCTCCACCTCCCTCTCCACCTCCCGTCCCTCTCCACCTCCACGTCCCTCTCCACCTCCACGTCCCTCTCCACCTCCACGTCCCTCTCCACCTCCACCTCCCACTCCACCTCCACGTCCCTCTCCACCTCCACGTCCCTCTCCACCTCCACGTCCCTCTCCACCTCCACGTCCCTCTCCACCTCCACGTCCCTCTCCACCTCCCTCTCCTCCTCCACGTCCCTCTCCACCTCCACGTCCCTCTCCACCTCCACGTCCCTCTCCACCTCCCTCTCCACGTCCCTCTCCACCTTCACGTCCCTCTCCACCTTCACGTCCCTCTCCTCCTCCACGTCCCTCTCCTCCTCCACGTCCCTCTCCACCTCCCTCTCCTCCTCCACGTCCCTCTCCACCTCCCTCTCCACGTCCCTCTCCACCTTCACGTCCCTCTCCACCTTCACGTCCCTCTCCTCCTCCACGTCCCTCTCCTCCTCCACGTCCCTCTCCACCTCCCTCTCCTCCTCCACGTCCCTCTCCACCTCCCTCTCCACCTCCACGTCCCTCTCCACCTCCACGTCCCTCTCCACCTCCACGTCCCTCTCCACCTCCACGTCCCTCTCCACCTCCACGTCCCTCTCCACCTCCCTCTCCACGTCCCTCTCCACCTTCACGTCCCTCTCCACCTCCACGTCCCTCTCCACCTCCACGTCCCTCTCCACGTCCCTCTCCACCTCCACGTCCCTCTCCACCTCCACGTCCCTCTCCACCTCCACCTCCACGTCCCTCTCCACCTCCCTCTCCTCCTCCACGTCCCTCTCCACCTCCACGTCCCTCTCCACCTCCACGTCCCTCTCCACCTCCACGTCCCTCTCCACCTCCACGTCCCTCTCCACCTCCACGTCCCTCTCCACCTCCACGTCCCTCTCCACCTCCACGTCCCTCTCCACCTCCACCTCCACGTCCCTCTCCACCTCCCTCTCCTCCTCCACGTCCCTCTCCACCTCCACGTCCCTTTCCACCTCCACGTCCCTCTCCACCTCCACGTCCCTCTCCACCTCCACGTCCCTCTCCACCTCCACGTCCCTCTCCACGTCCCTCTCCACCTTCACGTCCCTCTCCTCCTCCCTGTCCCTCTCCACGTCCCTCTCCACCTTCACGTCCCTCTCCACCTTCACGTCCCTCTCCTCCTCCCTGTCCCTCTCCACGTCCCTCTCCACCTTCACGTCCCTCTCCACCTTCACGTCCCTCTCCACCTCCACGTCCCTCTCCTCCTCCCTGTCCCTCTCCACGTCCCTCTCCACCTTCACGTCCCTCTCCACCTTCACGTCCCTCTCCTCCTCCACATCCCTCTCCACCTCCCTGTCCCTCTCCACCTCCACGTCCCTTTCCTCCTGCCTGTCCCTCTCCTCTTTGCCTATCCTCCTGCCTGTCCTCCTCTCCCCCTCCCTGTCCTCTCCACCTCCCCCTCCCTTTCCTCCTGCCTGTCCCTCTCCTCCTGCCTGTCTCTCTCCTCCCTCCTCTCTGTCCCTCTCCTCCTCCTCCCTGTCCTCCTCCGCCTTAGTCTTGCCCCTCCAGAGACCTGACCCGTTCTTTTCATTTTCCTCCTGGCTGTAAGCAGGACAATCACGCTGCTACAGTTTGGCAGCTTCTCAATGAGACAGGTTGGCCTCGTGTTCAGAATGGCCCCATGCAACAGACCTCCTCTCACCTCTGGCTCCCATCTATCTCTCTCTTTTCATCCCTCACTGACTGTGCTTGCCCGAGCATGTCTGACTGCAGCGGCTGCTCTGAGGTCTTGAAAGTCAGTTTTCAGCGGTTCTGCTTTTCACCTGCTGTTCTGAAACGGTGTGGTCTTCTCTTTATCACAGTCTGTGTGGTCTTCATCACGGTGTGTGTGTGGTCTTCATCACGGTGTGTGTGGTCTTCATCACGGTGTGTGTGTGTGGTCTTCATCACGGTGTGTGTGTGGTCTTCATCACGGTGTGTGTGTGGTCTTCATCACGGTGTGTGTGTGGTCTTCATCACGGTGTGTGTGGTCTTCATCACGGTGTGTGTGTGGTCTTCATCACGGTGTGTGTGTGGTCTTCATCACGGTGTGTGTGTGGTCTTCATCACGGTGTGTGTGTGGTCTTCATCACGGTGTGTGTGTGGTCTTCATCACGGTGTGTGTGTGGTCTTCATCACGGTGTGTGTGTGGTCTTCATCACGGTGTGTGTGGTCTTCATCACGGTGTGTGTGTGGTCTTCATCACGGTGTGTGTGTGGTCTTCATCACGGTGTGTGTGGTCTTCATCACGGTGTGTGTGGTCTTCATCACGGTGTGTGTGGTCTCATCATCGGTGTGTGTGTGGTCTTCATCACGGTGTGTGTGTGGTCTTCATCACGGTGTGTGTGTGGTCTTCATCACGGTGTGTGTGGTCTTCATCACGGTGTGTGTGTGGTCTTCATCACGGTGTGTGTGTGGTCTTCATCACGGTGTGTGTGTGGTGTGGTCTTCATCACGGTGTGTGTGGTCTTCATCACGGTGTGTGTGGTCTTCATCACGTGTGTGTGTGGTCTTCATCACGGGTGTGTGTGGTCTTCATCACGTGTGTGTGTGGTCTTCATCACGTGTGTGTGTGGTCTTCATCACGGTGTGTGTGTGGTCTTCATCACGGTGTGTGTGTGGTCTTCATCACGGTGTGTGTGTGGTCTTCATCACGGTGTGTGTGTGGTCTTCATCACGGTGTGTGTGTGGTCTTCATCACGGTGTGTGTGTGGTCTTCATCACGGTGTGTGTGTGGTCTTCATCACGGTGTGTGTGGTCTTCATCACGGTGTGTGTGGTCTTCATCACGGTGTGTGTGGTCTTCATCACGGTGTGTGTGTGGTCTTCATCACGGTGTGTGTGTGGTCTTCATCACGGTGTGTGTGTGGTCTTCATCACGTGTGTGTGTGGTCTTCATCACGGTGTGTGTGTGGTCTTCATCACGGTGTGTGTGTGGTCTTCACGGTGTGTGTGTGGTCTTCATCACGGGTGTGTGTGGTCTTCATCACGGTGTGTGTGGTCTTCATCACGGTGTGTGTGGTCTTCATCACGGTGTGTGTGTGGTCTTCATCACGGTGTGTGTGTGGTCTTCATCACGGTGTGTGTGTGGTCTTCATCACGGTGTGTGTGTGGTCTTCATCACGGTGTGTGTGTGGTCTTCATCACGGTGTGTGTGGTCTTCATCACGGTGTGTGTGTGGTCTTCATCACGGTGTGTGTGTGGTCTTCATCACGGTGTGTGTGTGGTCTTCATCACGGTGTGTGTGTGGTCTTCATCACGGTGTGTGTGTGGTCTTCATCACGGTGTGTGTGGTCTTCATCACGGTGTGTGTGTGGTCTTCATCACGGTGTGTGTGGTCTTCATCACGGTGTGTGTGTGGTCTTCATCACGGTGTGTGTGGTCTTCATCACGGGTGTGTGGTCTTCATCACGGTGTGTGTGGTCTTCATCACGTGTGTGTGTGGTCTTCATCACGGTGTGTGTGTGGTCTTCATCACGGTGTGTGTGTGGTCTTCATCACGGTGTGTGTGGTCTTCATCACGGTGTGTGTGTGTCTTCATGTGTGTGGTCTTCATCACGGTGTGTGTGTGGTCTTCATCACGGTGTGTGTGGTCTTCATCACGGTGTGTGTGGTCTTCATCACGGTGTGTGTGGTCTTCATCACGGTGTGTGTGTGGTCTTCATCACGGTGTGTGTGTGGTCTTCATCACGGTGTGTGTGTGGTCTTCACGGTGTGTGTGTGGTCTTCATCACGGTGTGTGTGGTCTTCATCACGGTGTGTGTGGTCTTCATCACGGTCTTCATGTGTGTGGTCTTCATCACGGTGTGTGTGGTCTTCATCACGGTGTGTGTGGTCTTCATCACGGTGTGTGTGTGGTCTTCATCACGGTGTGTGTGTGGTCTTCATCACGGTGTGTGTGGTCTTCATCACGGTGTGTGTGGTCTTCATCACGGTGTGTGTGGTCTTCATCACGGTGTGTGTGGTCTTCATCACGGTGTGTGTGTGGTCTTCATCACGGTGTGTGTGGTCTTCATCACGGTGTGTGTGGTCTTCATCACGGTGTGTGTGTGGTCTTCATCACGGTGTGTGTGTGGTCTTCATCACGGTGTGTGTGGTCTTCATCACGGTGTGTGTGGTCTTCATCACGGTGTGTGTGTGGTCTTCATCACGGGTGTGTGGTCTTCATCACGGTGTGTGTGGTCTTCATCACGGTGTGTGTGTGGTCTTCATCACGGTGTGTGTGGTCTTCATCACGGTGTGTGTGGTCTTCATCACGGTGTGTGTGTGGTCTTCATCACGGTGTGTGTGGTCTTCATCACGGTGTGTGTGTGGTCTTCATCACGGTGTGTGTGGTCTTCATCACGGTGTGTGTGGTCTTCATCACGGTGTGTGTGTGGTCTCACAGAGGAAGATGTTTCTCAGAATGAGCTTTCCCCCCAGACATGTCTGGGCACATTGGACATAAATGTTTATTTTCTCTCTGTCTCTCGACAAAACGGTTCTCTACAACATTTCACAGTCCATCGATACCCACTAGAAGCTGAAGCTGATCCAAACCATGACTGAAAACAACCGTACAGTGCTGTAAATGACAAGTAGGAAACCAATTTATTTGATATGATAAACACATTATAATATTTACATACACAGTAATAAAAATGCAGTCTTAGTAGCACAATGGGTTGTTTCACAAGTATTATAATTATTCATATTATTATTATTGGAGGATTTATGTTTACACATATTCGCCATTTTGATTGAGGGAGGGGGGTCCTGTTGTGGTGGCAAATATCATCAACACCAATTCACTAGATGAATAAATAAAATCAAGGCTATTGATAGTGCATTATCGGTGGTGAACAAACAGAGAAATGCGAGATTTAATTTCTTAACAGAAAAAAAATATTGAATGCATGTACAAGTTGTCCACAGCAAAAATGTGCACGAAGAGTTTGTGAATACTAAAGAGTTAGTATTCACAAAGACAATGTGAATAATTGTGAATACTAAGATAATGTAGTAATCAGAACCGGTGGAATGAAGAGCCGTAAAGGAACATGGTTGACCAACAAAAAAACAAGACGAAAAAAGATTACAAATGAATAATATGACAATTCAAGTAAAACAGGATTTTGTTAACTTAAAAACACAATTCCCTTCGCCTCAGTGAAGACTGGGTAAATAAAACATCATTCTTCTCTTCTATGTCATCAGAGAACAAACCAAATAGTTGTAAGACTAAAAAGCTAGCCTGGTTTCGGTTTTTCAAAACAGGAAGTCAAAATTATATACACGAACGAAGAAAGTAAAAATTGCTAAAAAAAAAACGCATCTGTGTTGCTAGAATAAAAATGAAAAACACACACCTATTAGTAAACTTTGCAAGACTTGACTCGGCTGTCCTCAAACTTTGGATCTGTGGAAGGATTCAGATAATATACTATGGTACAAAAGTTGTCAGACGAGGTTCAGTCCAACATACTATGGGGAGTCGCACTCTCGCGACTTCGGTTGAAGGATCTACGATCGCGCCTGACAGGGCCGACGAAATCCGCGCTTCCCTGGAAGCTCCGACTTCCCACAGGTGAAGCTCGGATTCATACCTTCAATTATTCCGCTCAGCACATCCTAACAACCTTCCGACCCCTGACCCCTAACCCTGACCCACAGCACATCATAACAACCTTCCGACCCCTGACCCCTAACCCTGACCCACAGCACATCATAACAACCTTCCGACCCCTGACCCCTAACCCTGACCCACAGCACATCATAACAACCTTCCGACCCCTGACCCCTAACCCACAGCACATCATAACAACCTTCCGACCCCTGACCCCTAACCCTGACCCACAGCACATCATAACAACCTTCCGACCCCTGACCCCTAACCCTGACCCACAGCACATCATAACAACCTTCCGACCCCTGACCCCGACCCACAGCACATCATAACAACCTTCCGACCCCTGACCCCTAACCCTGACCCACAGCACATCATAACAACCTTCCGACCCCTGACCCTGACCCACAGCACACCTTGATGTGAACAGGAACCGATTCAGGCTACTAAAACAAACAATTATAAAGTGAGACGTTACATGGCGCCAACTAAAAACTGTCCCCCAGTCACACGGTTATAGTATTTCTCTGAAAGATCATTTCTGAGTAGTTTGTCTCGGGCTTGGAGCATGCTCAGGTGGCCCTCCCTCCAACCAGTCAGTCAGTGTGCCCATCGCCACGTACTGCGGGCGAACTCCCTAAAAATACATGTCGAATTCTTGAGGAAGTTTCGTGTTACCGATGGCAACTTTCCCTTCCCAGATGCAGACACATCGGCTGGGACTGAGGTGCAGGAAGCGGAGAGAGACTTGGGGCTGTTGTCGGGAAACAGGTGGAACTAGCATTAACACAGGGGGATAAGTGAGACGGTTGGTTACATACAGGGCCCAGGGTTTGGATGACGACTTGGGTGTCTCTTGACTGCTCCGGGAGTTTCTCGGATGACGAAGAGGACTTAGTTCTGGGGCCGCAACCTCCACACGCTACGGGAATAGAGGTACCAGAACTGTGCCGCAGGGCGGCGATGCATTTGGAGATGACGTGGCCGTGTTCAACCCCCCCGCGGCAGAAGTCATCAAGGATCGGTGGGAAGTACCTGACCCCACAGTCAAGTGCCACCTACCCCTTTCCAGATTTCATAGAAGAACTGACACCAACAACTGTCCAACCCTGAATTAGCTAAACCAGTGTCCTGGCTATATTCCCAATCTGCCCTTCATACCATCATGGCCACCTAATCATCCCTGAGCTTCCAATTGACTCATTCATCCCCCCTACTCTCTCCTGTAACTATTCCCCAGGTCATTGCTGTGAATGAGAACGTGTTCTCAGCCAACTGACCTGGTAAAATAAGAGTTGAATAAAAAAAAGATGCCGCGTGGGTGGGGCCCCCTTTCAACGATCTGGGGGGTAGGCCCCCTTTCAACGATCTGGGTGGGTAGGGCCCCCTTTCAACGATCTGGGTGGGTGGGGTCCCCTTTCAACGATCTGGGTGGGTGGGGCCCCCTTTCAACGATCTGGGTGGGTGGGGCCCCCTTTCAACGATCTGGGTGGGTGGGTGGGGCCCCCTTTCAACGATCTGGGTGGGTGTGGCCCCCTTTCAACGATCTGGGTGGGTGGGTGGGGCCCCCTTTCAACGATCTGGGTGGGTGGGGCCCCCTTTCAACGATCTGGGTGGGTGGGTGGGGCCCCCTTTCAACGATCTGGGTGGGTGGGTGGGGCCCCCTTTCAACGATCTGGGTGGGTGGGCGCCCCCTTTCAACGATCTGGGTGGGTGGGCCCCCATCTTTTCAAAGAGACTTACCCTGAACTTCTGACAGTGTACTGCTGTTGACCAGATATGAAGAGGTTCTGTTGTCTATGAATTTAATATCACTCACTCACTCACTCACTTCGCTCGCTCACTTCGCTCACTTCGCTCACCTCACTCACCTCACTCACCTCACTCACTCACTCACTTGGCAGCGCTGTACGCATCCCCCTCTGGAGTCTGGTGGATCTGAATACCCTGGCCTTCAAAGCCTCCCTGCTCATGGCTCGGGGATCTCCCGCGCGTTATCCGTACACCCTTCACTGTACTCAGTCCCCCCCCCTGAGCGACTCTTAAGGTGAACTTGCATCCAAATGCGCCCTTTTCTCCGACATGTCCTACAGATCCTTAGCTTTTGAGCTATTTCCCTTTTCACCCTCCTCTGTTTGCTTTCTGAAGAGCAACGGAGGTTACATGCCGTGTGTCCGGTGCGAACTTCACTTCACGTATATTGAACGGTCCTGGGATATCTGGTCATGTGACCAGCATATTGTTTTTTTTCTCTGTTTTGCTAATCCAGCAGGACGCTCTCTAAGCAGAGTCTCTCCCACTGGATTGTGGGGGATCTCTCTCTGGCATTTAGCAGCAAGGCGTTACCTAGCGCGGTGTACGTGCCCACTCCACCGGGAGTCTGGCAACGTGTTTCGGCCGTTGTTTAAAGCGTTGACTTTAGGAGATAGTTGGGCATCACCACACACTTGTGAGGTTTTATCGCCTGGATGTCACACAGTGTGCTTACGGCTGGGACAAGGGGACGTCACTAGGCAGCGCACCGTGTGACTGCCGCATTTGGTGGGGTCAGGTTCGTTAGGGTTGGCTTGGGGAGGGATTATATTTCCCCCATAGTATGTTGACTGTCTGGAAGGGAACATAACGTTATGACTATAACTGCTGTTTTCTGAAGGAGGGAAACGAGGTACAACACCTGTTTGGCCCAGCTCCGCCCGTTCCTGGGCTCGGTAAAGAGCGGTATTAAGTTGAAGGAATTAATCTGAGCCTCACGCTCATCACCTGTGGAAGGCGTGGCTTCCAGCAAGGAGAGGATGTAAATAGGGCTAGGATTCTAGGATTCTAGATCCTTCACCCTGAAGAGCGACTCCCCATAGTGTGTTGTACCTCGTTTCCCTCCTTCTTGGAACAGTAGTTATCGTCACAACGCTGCGTTTCATGTGTTCAAAACAAATACGCACACTTGACAACAATGTGCAGGAACCTATAGTACCCCCTGGTATCTGCCCCAATGTGCAAACCATGCCAAGCAACAGTATTGATTAGGGTCCATGATTGTACTGTCGGACAGTGAGCCAGCCAGCCAGCAAGTCAGTCTCTCACAGTTTGACCTCCACATCACCATATGATTGGATAAGACCCCTCCATGTCTCCGTATGATTGGTTGATTCAATAAGACCCCTCCCTGTATTCCAGTATTGCTCCCATTGGAGGGCTTCAGTTTGTGTATCTGTACACAACAAGGCATTCAAGTACACTGACAAGGAGTCGATATAGCAGCTTGAAGTAGCTGTGCCATGCATATCTATGCACATGTAATATTGATGGGTGGGGTTTGATTGCTTACTGATTATTTCTTGAAGCTCATGGATGCTTCCCAAATGGCACCCTTTAGACCACGGCCCTATAGAACCCTATTCCCTACATATAGTGCACTACTTTAGACCAGGGCCCTATAGAACCCTATTCCCTATATATAGCGCACTACTTTAGACCAGGGCCCTATTCCCTATAAAGTGCACTGCTTTAGACAGGGCCCTATTCCCTATATAGTGCACTACTTTAGAACAGAGCCCTATTCTCTATATAGTGCATTACTTTAGTCCAGGGCCCTATAGAGCCCTATTCCCTATATAGTGCACTGCTTCAGACAGGGCCCTATAGAACCCTATTCCCTATATAGTGCACTGCTTCAGACAGGGCCCTATTCCCTATATAGTGCACTACTTTCAACCAGAACTTTATGGGCCCCAAATAGGGAAAAGGGTGCCATTTGTAACTCATATAAAGCTCTCTGTCTGAGTGGTGAGACACACTGTCTGTAACTATCCGCTGATCTTGTACTCTAGCTCTGTAGTGTCTGACCCCCTGAGACCGGGGGACAGTTCTCCCTGCGTAGCCAGATGTCCTCACATTCCTCCCCAGCCCCCTGGTCATCCACACTCATCCCAGCTAGGCCACACTGCTTCCCCAGGTGGGAAAGTCTCATCCCTGGGGTGGTGGTCCCCATGGCTCCCTGGGGCAGGGGGTGTTTAGGGCCCCTCTCTTGGCCTTCCTCTCCCAGGGACAGGGCCCCGATAGGCCCATCTAGGTCGGTGTTGGACAGTGATTCAGTGTAGGGTCCTCTGACAGACAGGCAGAAATCATCATCATCACCACTAAGGATCTCTGTTTCTTTCACGTCTCCTCCTCCTTTCACCTCCGCCTCCTGCTCCGCCTCGTAGCGCTCCAGGTCCATCTGCTCCTCCACCCAGCGGTCTGTATCCCCCCGTTCCCGTCCCCGTCCATCAGGCTCTTCGGAAGCCAGTGGAGACAGAGGGGACTCCAGGTCCGGCTCGCCGTCGAAGACGATGTCTGTGTCGATAGTGAAACGGTTCCTCACCAGTTTCCTCCGGCCCAGGGTCCTCGCCGGGTCTGACGCTGCAGAGGGAAGAGAAACACACATCAACGTTTCCAGTGGGATGAATGGATTAGATAACAACGTCAATAGATCACATATAAAATATACACCACGTAAGCTAGCTGTTAAGCGGTTACCTGCTTTAAATCACACTGACACAAGCACACAGACGACCCACGTCCAATCACATAATCCACAATCCCATCCCACCCCCCACATGCCTCATCCCTGCCGACAGCACCTACCTGCTCTGTTCATGGCAGGTCTGGCTCCCTTCAGGGCACAGAGGCGTTTGCCTCCGAAGGGGACATACTGCTGGTTGGGGGGTAGAGACTCGGTCTTCATCAGTTGACGTCGTTGTTTATCTCTCAGGATGGAGTGGACTGTCTTCAGGAAGTCCTTCTTACTGTCCACAGAACTGGACGAAAGAGAGATTTAGAAAGATTTGGCATGGGGTTCCCAGATCCTCAAAAAGTTATACAGCTGCACCATCGAGAGCATTCAGACAGGTTGCATCATCGCCTGGTACGGCAACTGCTTGACCTCCGACCGTAAGACGCTACAGAGGGTGGTGCATATGGCCCAGTACATCACTGGAGCAGGGCTTCCTGCCATACAGGATCTATATACCAGGCGGTGTCAGAGGAACCTAAAGTCATATACTGTTCTCTCTGTTACTGCACGGCAAGCGGTACCAGAGCACCAAGTCTAGGTCCAAAGGGCTCCTTAACAGCTTCTAATCCAAGCCATAAGACTGATGAACAATTAATCAAATGGCCACCTGGACTATTTACATTGACCCCCCCCCCCCCTTTCCCCCTTTCTGTTTTTACACTGCTGCTACTCACTGTTTATTATCTATGTAGAATTACCTCGACTAACCTGTATCCCCACACATTGACTCTGTACCGACACCCCCTGTATATAGCCTCCACATTGACTCTGTACCGGTACCCCCTGTATATAGCCTCCACATTGACTCTGTACCGACACCCCCTGTATATAGCCTCCACATTGACTCTGTACCGACACCCCCTGTATATAGCCTCCACATTGACTCTGTACCGGTACCCCCTGTATATAGCCTCCACATTGACTCTGTACCGACACCCCCTGTATATAGCCTCCACATTGACTCGGTACCGGTACCCCCTGTATATAGCCTCCACATTGACTCTGTACCGGTACCCCCTGTATATAGCCTCCACATTGACTCTGTACCGGTACCCCCGGTATATAGCCTCCACATTGAATCTGTACCAGTACAACCTGTATATAACCTCCACATTGACTCTGTACCGGTACCCCCTGTATATAGCCTCCACATTGACTCTGTACCGGTACTCCCCTGTATATAGCCTCCACATTGACTCGGTACCGGTACCCCCTGTATATAGCCTCCACATTGACTCTGTACCAGTACCCCCTGTATATAGCCTCCACATTGACTCTGTACCGTAACACCCTGTATATAGCCTCCACATTGACTCTGTACCGGTACCCCCTGTATATAGCCTCCACATTGACTCTGTACCGTAACACCCTGTATATAGCCTCCACATTGACTCTGTACCGTAACACCCTGTATATAGCCTCCACATTGACTCTGTACCGTAACACCCTGTATATAGCCTCCACATTGACTCTGTACCAGTACCCCCTGTATATAGCCTCCACATTGACTCTGTACCAGTACCCCCTGTATATAGCCTCCACATTGACTCTGTACCGTAACCCCCTGTATATAGCCTCCACATTGACTCTGTACCGGTACCCCCTGTATATAGACTCCACATTGACTCTGTACTGGTACCCCCTGTATATAGCCTCCCCATTGACTCTGTACCGGTACCCCCTGTATATAGCCTCCCCATTGACTCTGTACCGGTACCCCCTGTATATAGCCTCCACATTGACTCTGTACCGTAACACCCTGTATATAGCCTCCACATTGACTCTGTACCGGTACCCCCTGTATATAGCCTCCACATTGACTCTGTACCGCAACACCCTGTATATAGCCTCCACATTGACTCTGTACCGGTACCCCCTGTATATAGCCTCCACATTGACTCTGTACCGGTACCCCCTGTATATAGCCTCCACATTGACTCTGTACCGTAACACCCTGTATATAGCCTCCACATTGACTCTGTACCGGTACTCCCCTGTATATAGCCTCCACATTGACTCTGTACCGGTACCCCCTGTATATAGCCTCCACATTGACTCTGTACCGTAACACCCTGTATATAGCCTCCACATTGACTCTGTACCGAAACACCCTGTATATAGCCTCCACATTGACTCTGTACCGTAACACCCTGTATATAGCCTCCACATTGACTCTGTACCGAAACACCCTGTATATAGCCTCCACATTGACTCTGTACCGTAACACCCTGTATATAGCCTCCACATTGACTCTGTACCAGTACCCCCTGTATATAGCCTCCACATTGACTCTGTACCAGTACCCCCTGTATATAGCCTCCACATTGACTCTGTACCGTAACCCCCTGTATATAGCCTCCACATTGACTCTGTACCGGTACCCCCTGTATATAGACTCCACATTGACTCTGTACTGGTACCCCCTGTATATAGCCTCCCCATTGACTCTGTACCGGTACCCCCTGTATATAGCCTCCACATTGACTCGGTACCAGTACCCCCTGTATATAGCCTCCACATTGACTCGGTACCGTAATACCCTGTATATAGCCTCCCCATTGACTCTGTACCAGTACCCCCTGTATATAGCCTCCCACATTGACTCTGTACCGTAACACCCTGTATATAGCCTCCACATTGACTCTGTACAAGTACCCCCTGTATATAGCCTCCACATTGACTCTGTACCAGTACCCCCTGTATATAGCCTCCACATTGACTCTGTACCGTAACACCCTGTATATAGCCTCCCCATTGACTCTGTACCGGTACCCCCTGTATATAGCCTCCACATTGACTCTGTACCAGTATCCCCTGTATATAGCCTCCACATTGACTCTGTACCAGTACCCCCTGTATATAGCCTCCACATTGACTCGGTACCGTAATACCCTGTATATAGCCTCCACATTGACTCTGTACCGGTGCCCCCTGTATATAGCCTCCACATTGACTCTGTACCGGTACCCCCTGTATATAGCCTCCACATTGACTCTGTACCGGCACCCCCTGTATATAGCCTCCACATTGACTCTGTACCAGTACCCCCTGTATATAGCCTCCACATTGACTCGGTACCGTAATACCCTGTATATAGCCTCCCCATTGACTCTGTACCGGTGCCCCCTGTATATAGCCTCCACATTGACTCTGTACCGGTACCCCCTGTATATAACCTCCACATTGACTCTGTACCGTAATACCCTGTATATAGCCTCCACATTGACTCTGTACCGGTACCCCCTGTATATAACCTCCACATTGACTCTGTACCGTAATACCCTGTATATAGTCTCCACATTGACTCTGTACCGGTACCCCCTGTATATAACCTCCACATTGACTCTGTACCGTAATACCCTGTATATAGCCTCGTTATTGTTATTGTGTTACTTTTTATTACATTTTTTAAACTTTATTTCTTGAACTGCACTGTTGGTTAAGGGCTTGTACGTAAACATTTTACGGTAAGGACTACACCTGTTGTACCCGGGTCATGTGACAAGTAAAATGGTATTTGATTGTTTTTAATTATCCATCAAATTAAACCATTCTCAGATGGTTAAGACATACAGTTGAAGTCGGAAGTTTACGTACACTTAGGTTGGAGTCATTAAAACTAGTTTTTCAACCACTCCACAAATGTCTTGTTAACAAACTATAGTTATGGCGAGTCGGTTAGGACATCTACTTAGGGCATGACACAAGTCATTATTTCACTTATAATTCACTGTATCACAATTCCAGTGGGTCAGAAGTTTACATACACTAAGTTGACTGTGCCTTTAAACAGCTTGGAATATTCCAGAAGATTGTGCCATGGCTTTAGAAGTTTCATTTGAGTCAATTGGAGGTGGATGTATTTCAAGACCTACCTTCAAAGTCAGTGCCTCTTTGCTTGACATCATGGGAAAATCAAAAGAATTCAGCCAAGACCTCAGAAAAAAAATTGTCGACCACCACAAGTCTGGTTCATCCTTGGGAGCAATTTCCAAATGCCTGAAGGAACCACGTTCATCTGTACAAACAGTAGTATGCAAGTATAAACACCATCATACCGCTCAGGAAGGAGACACGTTCTGTCTCATAGATATGAACGTACTTTGGTGCGAAAAGTGCAAATCAATCCCAGAACAACAGCAAAGTATCTTGTGAAGATGCTGGAGGAAACAGGTACAAAGGTATCTATATCCACAGTAAAACGAGTCCTATATCGACATAACCTGAAAGTCCGGTCAAGAAGCCACTGCTCCAAAACCGCCATAAAAAAAGGAGGAATGGGCCAAAATTCACCCAACTTATTGTGGGAAGCTTGTGGAAGGCTTCTCAAAACGTTTGACCCAAGTTAAACAATTTAAAGGCAATGCTACAAAATATTAATTGAGTGTGTGTAAACTTCTGACCCACTGGGAATATGATGAAAGAAATAAAAGCTGAAATAAATCACTCTCTCTACTATTATTCTGACATTTCACTTTCTTAAAATAAAGTGGTGATCCTAACTGACCTAAAACAGGGACTTTTTTTTAACGAGGATTCAATGTCAAGAATTGTGAAAAACTGAGTTTAAATGCATTTGGTGTATGTAAACTTCCAACTTCAACTGTATATAGGTCAACAGCCACAGCATTAATGAGCACCAATGAGCTTCCCCTCTTAGTGCTTTGGGCATCTGGAAAGGCACCATATTAATGAATTAATTTAATATGAAGGGGGGAAAAAACATCTAAACGATTAAAAGATATTGAGGTTGGTTCCAAAGTAAAATCAGTGACTCAATGTCGTCTTCAGTCAGGACTGATAAACAATCAGTTGGGTCAGGAGGCTCACCTGCAGCACAGGTGGAATGTCCTCTCAGGCCGTCCTTCTGACTCCGACTTGACGTGGACGATGTCACACACGGCAGAGCCCTCTCCGTCTGCAATGGCGCGCACACATGTTATAACCTCACATACAGAACAACTCATTTGTGGTCACTGACTATCTTTCTCTCACTCCATCATGTCTATTCAGACAGAGAAGAACATCATGTCTATTCAGACAGAGAAGAACATTACAAAGAACATCATGTCTATTCAGAAAGAGAAGAACATTACAAAGAACATCATGTCTATTCAGAAAGAGAAGAACATTACAAAGAACATCATGTCTATTCAGAAAGAGAAGAACATTACAAAGAACATCATGTCTATTCAGACAGAGAAGAACATCATGTCTATTCAAACAGAGAACATTACAAAGAACAGCATGTCTATTCAGACAGAGAAGAACATTACAAAGAACATCATGTCTATTCAGACAGAGAACATTACAAAGAACATCATGTCTATTCAGACAGAGAAGAACATCATGTCCATTCAGAAAGAGAAGAACATTACAAATAACATCATGTCTATTCAGACAGAGAAGAACATCATGTCTATTCAGAAAGAGAAGAACATTACAAAGAACATCATGTCTATTCAGACAGAGAACATTACAAGGAACATCAGGTCTATTCAGACAGAGAACATTACAAAGAACATCATGTCTATTCAGAAAGAGAAGAACATCATGTCTATTCAGAAAGAGAAGAACATTACAAAGAACATCATGTCTATTCAGACAGAGAAGAACATCATGTCTATTCAGAGAAGAACATCATGTCTATTCAGAAAGAGAAGAACATCATGTCTATTCAGACAGAGAAGAACATTACAAAGAACATCATGTCTATTCAGACAGAGAAGAACATCATGTCTATTCAGACAGAGAAGAACATCATGTCTATTCAGACAGAGAACATTACAAAGAACAGCATGTCTATTCAGACAGAGAAGAACATTACAAAGAACATCATGTCTATTCAGAAAGAGAAGAACATCATGTCTATTCAGAAAGAGAAGAACATTACAAAGAACATCATGTCTATTCAGACAGAAGAACATCATGTCTATTCAGAGAAGAACATCATGTCTATTCAGAAAGAGAAGAACATCATGCCTATTCAGACAGAGAAGAACATTACAAAGAACATCATGTCTATTCAGACAGAGAAGAACATCATGTCTATTCAGACAGAGAACATTACAAAGAACAGCATGTCTATTCAGACAGAGAAGAACATTACAAAGAACATCATGTCTATTCAGACAGAGAAGAACATTACAAAGAACATCATGTCTATTCAGACAGAGAAGAACATCATGTCTATTCAGAAAGAGAAGAATATTACAAAGAACATCATGTCTATTCAGACAGAGAAGAACATCATGTCTATTCAGAAAGAGAAGAACATTACAAAGAACATCATGTCTATTCAGACAGAGAAGAACATTACAAAGAACATCATGTCTATTCAGACAGAGAAGAACATCATGTCTATTCAGACAGAGAGGAACATCATGTCTATTCAGACAGAGAAGAACATTACAAAGAACATCATGTCTATTCAGACAGAAAATAACGTTACAAAGTCAATACAGGAATGGTTTAGTGTGTCACTCAAGCCTCTGCCAAATGACTCAAATAATGCATTAATAAATGTGTTTCAGGATTAACAGCATGGCTGACTGTACAGTACCTTGGTTATTGACGGCTCTACATTGAACTGTACCTTGGTTATTGAGGGCTCTACATTGAACTGTACCTTGGTTATTGAGGGCTCTATATTCAACTGTACCTTGGTTATTGAGGGCTCTATATTGAACTGTACCTTGGTTATTGAGGGCTCTACATTGAACTGTACCTTGGTTATTGAGGGCTCTACATTGAACTGTACCTTGGTTATTGAGGGCTCTACATTGAACTGTACCTTGGTT
Organism: Oncorhynchus masou masou; assembly: GCF_036934945.1. Taxonomy (NCBI): domain Eukaryota; kingdom Metazoa; phylum Chordata; class Actinopteri; order Salmoniformes; family Salmonidae; genus Oncorhynchus; species Oncorhynchus masou. The sequence continues at coordinate 86,132,792 of NC_088220.1, read as the reverse complement.
ATTGAGGGCTCTATATTGAACTGTACCTTGGTTATTGAGGGCTCTATATTGAACTGTACCTTGGTTATTGAGGGCTCTATATTGAACTGTACCTTGGTTATTGAGGGCTCTATATTAAACTGTACAGTACCTTGGTTATTGAGGGCTCTATATTAAACTGGACCTTGGTTATTGAGGGCTCTATATTAAACTATACCTTGGTTATTGAGGGCTCTATATTGAACTGTACCTTGGTTATTGAGGGCTCTATATTGAACTGTACCTTGGTTATTGAGGGCTCTAAATTGAACTGTACCTTGGTTATTGAGGGCTCTATATTGAACTGTACCTTGGTTATTGAGGGCTCTATATTGAACTGTACCTTGGTTATTGAGGGCTCTATATTGAACTGTACCTTGGTTATTGAGGGCTCTATATTGAACTGTACCTTGGTTATTGAGGGCTCTACATTGAACTGTACCTTGGTTATTGAGGGCTCTATATTGAACTGTACCTTGGTTATTGAGGGCTCTATATTGAACTGTACCTTGGTTATTGAGGGCTCTACATTGAACTGTACCTTGGTTATTGAGGGCTCTACATTGAACTGTACCTTGGTTATTGAGGGCTCTACATTCAACTGTACCTTGGTTATTGAGGGCTCTATATTGAACTGTACCTTGGTTATTGAGGGCTCTATATTGAACTGTACCTTGGTTATTGAGGGCTCTATATTGAACTGTACCTTGGTTATTGAGGGCTCTACATTGAACTGTACCTTGGTTATTGAGGGCTCTATATTGAACTGTACCTTGGTTATTGAGGGCTCTACATTGAACTGTACCTTGGTTATTGAGGGCTCTATATTGAACTGTGCCTTGGTTATTGAGGGCTCTATATTGAACTGTACCTTGGTGATAGAGGGCTCTATATTGAACTGTACCTTGGTTATTGAGGGCTCTATATTGAACTGTACCTTGGTTATTGAGGGCTCTATATTGAACTGTACCTTGGTTATTGAGGGCTCTACATTGAACTGTACCTTGGTTATTGAGGGCTCTATATTGAACTGTGCCTTGGTTATTGAGGGCTCTATATTGAACTGTACCATGGTTATTGAGGGCTCTATATTGAACTGTACCTTGGTGATAGAGGGCTCTATATTAAACTGTACAGTACCTTGGTTATTGAGGGCTCTATATTAAACTGTACCTTGGTTATTGAGGGCTCTATATTAAACTATACCTTGGTTATTGAGGGCTCTATATTGAACTGTACCTTGGTTATTGAGGGCTCTATATTGAACTGTACCTTGGTTATTGAGGGCTCTACATTGAACTGTACCTTGGTTATTGAGGGCTCTATATTGAACTGTACCTTGGTTATTGAGGGCTCTATATTGAACTGTACCTTGGTTATTGAGGGCTCTACATTGAACTGTACCTTGGTTATTGAGGGCTCTACATTGAACTGTACCTTGGTTATTGAGGGCTCTATATTGAACTGTACCTTGGTTATTGAGGGCTCTACATTGAACTGTACCTTGGTTATTGAGGGCTCTACATTGAACTGTACCTTGGTTATTGAGGGCTCGGACTTGGAGCGTGTCTGTGGAGATCATGTGACGGAAGCGGAATGGGTCCTTGTCTTCAGACGAGACTGACGACACTCGATGGGAGCCACCCTGAGAGACACAGACAGACCTTAGACACGCCCCCTACAGACAGACAGACAGATGCTCGATGGGAGCCACCCTGAGAGACACAGACAGACCGTAGACACGCCCCCCTACAGACAGACCTTAGACACGCCCCCCTACAGACAAACAGATGCTCGATGGGAGCCACCCTGAGAGACACACAGACAGACCTTAGATACGCCCCCCTACAGACAGACCTTAGACACGCCCCCTTCAGACAGACAGATGCTCGATGGGAGCCACCCTGAGAGACACAGACAGACCTTAGACACGCCCCCCTACAGACAGACCTTAGATACGCCCCCCTACAGACAGACCTTAGATACGCCCCCCTACAGACAAACCTTAGATACGCCCCCCAAACAGACAGACCTTAGATACGCCCCCCAAACAGACAGACCTTAGATACGCCCCCCAAACAGACAGACCTTAGATACGCCCCCCCTACAGACAGACAGATGCTCGATGGGAGCCTCCCTGAGAGACAGACAGACCTTAGATACGCCCCCCTACAGACAGACCTTAGATACGCCCCCCTACAGACAGACAGACAGATGCTCGATGGGAGCCACCCTGAGACACACAGACAGACCTTAGATACGCCCCCCTACAGACAGACAGATGCTCGATGGGAGCCACCCTGAGAGACACACAGACAGACCTTAGATACGCCCCCCTACAGACAAACAGATGCTCAATGGGAGCCACCCTGAGAGACACACAGACAGACCGACCTTAGATACGCCCCCAGACAGACAGACAGACAGATGCTCGATGGGAGCCACCCTGAGAGACACACAGACAGACCTTAAATACGCCCCCCAGTCAGACAGATGCGTCCCGTCCCCTCAAGACAGATACGCCCCCCAGACAGACACGTTCCCCCCCCCCCCCTAACAGACAGATACGCCCCCGCACAGACAGACACCCCCCCCCCTACAGACAGATATATGCACCCCCTACAGACAGATACGCATCCCCCCTACAGACAGATACGCACCCCCCTACAGACAGACACGCACCCCCTACAGACAGACATGCACCCCCCTACAGACAGATACACCCCCCCTACAGACAGATACACCCCCCTACAGACAGATACGCACCCCAACAGATCCATAAATGATTGCCAAAGCATCTACATAGTGCTTATGAAGACGTTATGAATGCTCTATAAAGCCTTTTTAAGTTAATAAGTTACTGGGATGTGACCATTTTAGTTAATTTAAGGCAGGTTGGTTTAGATGGCTGTGTGATATGCCTTTTGCAATACATCAACTGGTACCACTGACCCAGGGGACTAGGTATGGAATGTACCACTGACCCAGTGGACTAGGTATGGAGGGTACCACTGACCCAGTGGACTAGGTATGGAGGGTACCACTGGCCCAGTGGACTAGGTATGGAGGGTACCACTGACCCAGTGGACTAGGTATGGAGGGTACCACTGGCCCAGTGGACTAGGTATGGAGGGTACCACTGGCCCAGTGGACTAGGTATGGAAGGTACCACTGGCCCAGTGGACTAGGTATGGAGGGTACCACTGGCCCAGTGGACTAGGTATGGAAGGTACCACTGACCCAGTGGACTAGGTATGGAGGGTACCACTGACCCAGTGGACTAGGTATGGAGGGTACCACTGACCCAGTGGACTAGGTATGGAGGGTACCACTGACCCAGTGGACTAGGAATGGAGGGTACCACTGACCCAGTGGATTAGGTATGGAAGGTACCACTGGCCCAGTGGACTAGTTATGGAAGGTACCACTGACCCAGTGGATTAGGTATGGAAGGTACCACTGACCCAGTGGACTAGGTATGGAAGGTACCACTGGCCCAGTGGACTAGGTATGGAGGGTACCACTGACCCAGTGGGCTAGGTATGGAGGGTACCACTGACCCACTGGACTAGGTATGGAAGGTACCACTGGACTAGGTATGGAAGGTACCACTGACCCAGTGGACTAGGTATGGAGGGTACCACTGACCCAGTGGACTAGGTATGGAAGGTACCACTGACCCAGTGGACTAGGTATGGAAGGTACCACTGACCCACTGGACTAGGTATGGAAGGTACCACTGGACTAGGTATGGAAGGTACCACTGACCCAGTGGACAAGGTATGGAGGGTACCACTGACCCAGTGGACTAGGTATGGAGGGTACCACTGACCCAGTGGACTAGGTATGGAATGTACCACTGACCCAGTGGACTAGGTATGGAGGGTACCACTGACCCAGTGGACTAGGTACGGAGGGTACCACTGACCCAGTGGACTAGGTATGGAGGGTACCACTGACCCAGTGGACTAGGTATGGAATGTACCACTGACCCAGTGGACTAGGTATGGAGGATACCACTGACCCAGTGGACTAGGTACGGAGGGTACCACTGACCCAGTGGACTAGGTATGGAAGGTACCACTGACCCAGTGGACTAGGTATGGAGGGTACCACTGGCCCAGTGGACTAGGTATGGAGGGTACCACTGACCCAGTGGACTAGGTATGGAGGGTACCACTGGCCCAGTGGACTAGGTATGGAGGGTACCACTGGCCCAGTGGACTAGGTATGGAAGGTACCACTGGCCCAGTGGACTAGGTATGGAGGGTACCACTGGCCCAGTGGACTAGGTATGGAAGGTACCACTGACCCAGTGGACTAGGTATGGAGGGTACCACTGACCCAGTGGACTAGGTATGGAGGGTACCACTGACCCAGTGGACTAGGTATGGAGGGTACCACTGACCCAGTGGACTAGGTATGGAGGGTACCACTGACCCAGTGGACTAGGTATGGAAGGTACCACTGGCCCAGTGGACTAGTTATGGAAGGTACCACTGACCCAGTGGATTAGGTATGGAAGGTACCACTGACCCAGTGGACTAGGTATGGAAGGTACCACTGGCCCAGTGGACTAGGTATGGAGGGTACCACTGACCCAGTGGGCTAGGTATGGAGGGTACCACTGACCCACTGGACTAGGTATGGAAGGTACCACTGGACTAGGTATGGAAGGTACCACTGACCCAGTGGACTAGGTATGGAGGGTACCACTGACCCAGTGGACTAGGTATGGAAGGTACCACTGACCCAGTGGACTAGGTATGGAAGGTACCACTGACCCACTGGACTAGGTATGGAAGGTACCACTGGACTAGGTATGGAAGGTACCACTGACCCAGTGGACAAGGTATGGAGGGTACCACTGACCCAGTGGACTAGGTATGGAGGGTACCACTGACCCAGTGGACTAGGTATGGAATGTACCACTGACCCAGTGGACTAGGTATGGAGGGTACCACTGACCCAGTGGACTAGGTACGGAGGGTACCACTGACCCAGTGGACTAGGTATGGAGGGTACCACTGACCCAGTGGACTAGGTATGGAATGTACCACTGACCCAGTGGACTAGGTATGGAGGATACCACTGACCCAGTGGACTAGGTACGGAGGGTACCACTGGCCCAGTGGACTAGGTATGGAAGGTACCACTGACCCAGTGGACTAGGTATGGAATGTACCACTGACCCAGTGGACTAGGTATGGAAGGTACCACTGACCCAGTGGACTAGGTATGGAAGGTACCACTGACCCAGTGGACTAGGTATGGAGGGTACCACTGACCCAGTGGACTAGGTACGGAGGGTACCACTGACCCAGTGGACTAGGTATGGAGGGTACCACTGACCCAGTGGACTAGGTATGGAATGTACCACTGACCCAGTGGACTAGGTATGGAGGATACACACCCAGTGGACCCAGTGGACTGACCCAGTGGACTACGGAAGGTACCACTGACCCAGTGGACTAGGTATGGAAGGTACCACTGACCCAGTGGACTAGGTATGGAAGGTACCACTGACCCAGTGGACTAGGTATGGAAGGTACCACTGACCCAGTGGACTAGGTATGGAAGGTACCACTGACCCAGTGAACTAGGTATGGAAGGTACCACTGGAACTAGGTATGGAAGGTACCACTGACCCAGTGGACTAGGTATGGAAGGTACCACTGACCCAGTGGACTAGGTATGGAAGGTACCACTGACCCAGTGGACTAGGTATGGAGGGTACCACTGACCCAGTGGACTAGGTACGGAGGGTACCACTGACCCAGTGGACTAGGTATGGAAGGTACCACTGACCCAGTGGACTAGGTATGGAGGGTACCACTGGCCCAGTGGACTAGGTATGGAGGGTACCACTGACCCAGTGGACTAGGTATGGAGGGTACCACTGGCCCAGTGGACTAGGTATGGAGGGTACCACTGGCCCAGTGGACTAGGTATGGAAGGTACCACTGGCCCAGTGGACTAGGTATGGAGGGTACCACTGGCCCAGTGGACTAGGTATGGAAGGTACCACTGACCCAGTGGACTAGGTATGGAGGGTACCACTGACCCAGTAGACTAGGTATGGAGGGTACCACTGACCCAGTGGACTAGGTATGGAGGGTACCACTGACCCAGTGGACTAGGTATGGAGGGTACCACTGACCCAGTGGACTAGGTATGGAAGGTACCACTGGCCCAGTGGACTAGTTATGGAAGGTACCACTGACCCAGTGGATTAGGTATGGAAGGTACCACTGACCCAGTGGACTAGGTATGGAAGGTACCACTGGCCCAGTGGACTAGGTATGGAGGGTACCACTGACCCAGTGGGCTAGGTATGGAGGGTACCACTGACCCACTGGACTAGGTATGGAAGGTACCACTGGACTAGGTATGGAAGGTACCACTGACCCAGTGGACTAGGTATGGAGGGTACCACTGACCCAGTGGACTAGGTATGGAAGGTACCACTGACCCAGTGGACTAGGTATGGAAGGTACCACTGACCCACTGGACTAGGTATGGAAGGTACCACTGGACTAGGTATGGAAGGTACCACTGACCCAGTGGACAAGGTATGGAGGGTACCACTGACCCAGTGGACTAGGTATGGAGGGTACCACTGACCCAGTGGACTAGGTACGGAGGGTACCACTGACCCAGTGGACTAGGTATGGAGGGTACCACTGACCCAGTGGACTAGGTATGGAATGTACCACTGACCCAGTGGACTAGGTATGGAGGATACCACTGACCCAGTGGACTAGGTACGGAGGGTACCACTGGCCCAGTGGACTAGGTATGGAAGGTACCACTGACCCAGTGGACTAGGTATGGAATGTACCACTGACCCAATGGACTAGGTATGGAAGGTACCACTGACCCAGTGGACTAGGTATGGAAGGTACCACTGACCCAGTGGACTAGGTACGGAGGGTACCACTGACCCAGTGGACTAGGTACGGAGGGTACCACTGACCCAGTGGACTAGGTATGGAGGGTACCACTGACCCAGTGGACTAGGTATGGAATGTACCACTGACCCAGTGGACTAGGTATGGAATGTACCACTGACCCAGTGGACTAGGTATGGAGGATACCACTGACCCAGTGGACTAGGTACGGAGGGTACCACTGACCCAGTGGACTAGGTATGGAAGGTACCACTGACCCAGTGGACTAGGTATGGAATGTACCACTGACCCAGTGGACTAGGTATGGAAGGTACCACTGACCCAGTGGACTAGGTATGGAAGGTACCACTGACCCAGTGGACTAGGTATGGAAGGTACCACTGACCCAGTGAACTAGGTATGGAAGGTACCACTGACCCAGTGGACTAGGTATGGAAGGTACCACTGACCCAGTGGACTAGGTATGGAGGGTACCACTGGACTAGGTATGGAGGGTACCACTGACCCAGTGGACTAGGTATGGAGGGTACCACTGACCCAGTGGACTAGGTATGGAGGGTACCACTGACCCAGTGGACTAGGTATGGAGGGTACCACTGACCCAGTGGACTAGGTATGGAGGGTACCACTGACCCAGTGGACTAGGTATGGAAGGTACCACTGACCCAGTGGACTAGGTATGGAAGGTACCACTGACCCAGTGGACTAGGTATGGAAGGTACCACTGACCCAGTGGACTAGGTATGGAAGGTACCACTGACCCAGTGGACTAGGTATGGAAGGTACCACTGACCCAGTGGACTAGGTATGGAAGGTACCACTGACCCAGTGGACTAGGTATGGAACTGACCCAGTGGACTAGGTATGGAAGGTACCACTGACCCAGTGGACTAGGTATGGAAGGTACCACTGACCCAGTGGACTAGGTATGGAAGGTACCACTGACCCAGTGGACTAGGTATGGAAGGTACCACTGACCCAGTGGACTAGGTATGGAAGGTACCACTGACCCAGTGGACTAGGTATGGAAGGTACCACTGACCCAGTGGACTAGGTATGGAAGGTACCACTGACCCAGTGGACTGGAAGGTATGGAAGGGACCACTGACCCAGTGGACTAGGTATGGAAGGTACCACTGACCCAGTGGACTAGGTATGGAAGGTACCACTGACCCAGTGGACTAGGTATGGAAGGTACCACTGACCCAGTGGACTAGGTATGGAAGGTACCACTGACCCAGTGGACTAGGTATGGAAGGTACCACTGACCCAGTGGACTAGGTATGGAAGGTACCACTGACCCAGTGGACTAGGTATGGAAGGTACCACTGACCCAGTGGACTAGGTATGGAGGGTACCACTGGACTAGGTATGGAAGGTACCACTGACCCAGTGGACTAGGTATGGAAGGGACCACTGACCCAGTGGACTAGGTATGGAAGGTACCACTGACCCAGTGGACTAGGTATGGAAGGTACCACTGACCCAGTGGACTAGGTATGGAAGGTACCACTGACCCAGTGGACTAGGTATGGAAGGTACCACTGACCCAGTGGACTAGGTATGGAAGTGATGCTTCAACAAAGCCAAATAAATTAGAACCGCTTGATGGGAATGGAATATCAAGGTTAGAATTCAGAGCAACTATGGTTGAAAGGTTTGGTTGTGTTTAGAGACGGAACTTACCATTTTCTTCTTCTGCTTGGATCCATCCTTACACACAAACACCACGGCTGTTCTGAAGACTGAACCATGAAGAGGGCGATGGAAGGGTAAGCAGAAAGATTTCAGTGTCTATGTAATACGTTGCAAATACATGAAATAAGCTACCATAATACAGTATTATGTTAATTGGAGTGATCAGGCTTGCACTCAGTCCCAAATTGGCTGTGGTCAAAAGTAGTGCACTATAACAGGAATAGGGGACACAGTCTATGTCATTAGACAGAGTGGTACATGTATCCCCTTATGTGACAGACAACCATCTTAAGAGTGATCTAGAGAAGGTTCTAAGTAGCTTTGTCCTGTTCTAGAACCCCATTAGCTACGTGGTTCTGAGAGCTACATGGTTCTGAGAAGGCCGCATCCGATGCACACTAGGTATTGCCCTTAACATACTGAATGCAGCCAGTTGGGGTTCTTTCTTCCATTTGCCCAGGGAGGAGGGAGGGTTGATCCAGGCTACGCTGGTGTGGAGCAGCAAGTCACCCATTGACAGATCAGCAACCTACAACACACAACACAGCCATGTTACAACCATGTTACAACCATGTTACAATACAACCATGTTACAACACTGCCATGTTACAACACAGCCATGTTACAACCATGACACAACACAGCCATGTTACAACCATGTTACAACACAGCCATGTTACAACCATGTTACAACACAGCCATGTTACAACCATGTTACAACACAGCCATGTTACAACCATGTTACAACACAGCCATGTTACAACCATGTTACAATACAACCATGTTACAATACAACCATGTTACAACAATGTTACAATACAACCATGTTACAACAGAGCCATGTTACACCCATGTTACAACACAGCCATGTTACAACACAGCCATGTTACAACACAGCCATGTTACAACCATGTTACAACACAACCATGTTACACCCATGTTATAACAACCATGTTACACCCATGTTACAACACAACCATGTTACACCCATGTTACAACACAGCCATGTTACAACACAGCCATGTTACACCCATGTAACAACACAACCATGCTACACCCATGTTACAACACAACCATATTACAATACAGCCATATTACACCCATGTTACAATACAACCATGCTACACCCATGTTACAACACAACCATGTTACAACACAACCATGTTACAACCATGTTACAACACAACCATGTTACAATACAGCCATGTTACACCCATGTTACAACAACCATGCTACACCCATGTTACAACACAACCATGTTACAACCATGTTACACCCATGTTACAACACAACCATGCAATAACCATGATATACAACCATGCTATAACACAACCATGCTACAACCATGTTACAACACAACCATGTTACAACAACCATACTACAACCATGCTACAACACAACCATGTTACAACAACCATGCTACAACCATGCTATAACACAACCATGTTACAACACAACCATGTTACAACACAACCATGCTACAACCATGTTACAACACAACCATGTTACACCCATGTTACAACTATGTTACAACACAACCATGTTACAACTATGTTACAACACAACCATGTTACAGCCATGTTACAAGACAACCATGCTACAACACACCCATGTTACAGCCATGTTACAACACAACCATGCTACAACACACCCATGTTACAGCCATGTTACAACACAACCATGCTACAACACACCCATGTTACAACACACCCATGTTACAACAACCATGCTACAACACAACCATGTTACAACACAACCATGTTACAACACAACCATGTTACAACACAACCATGTTACAACACAACCATGTTACAACACAACCATGTTACACCCATGTTACAACACAACCATGTTACAACACAACCATGTTACAACTATGTTACAACACAACCATGTTACAGCTATGTTACAACACAACCATGTTACAGCTATGTTACAACACAACCATGTTACAGCTATGTTACAACACAACCATGTTACAGCTATGTTACAACACAACCATGTTACAACTATGTTACAACACAACCATGTTACAGCCATGTTACAACACACCCATGTTACAACTATGTTACACCACACCCATGTTACAGCTATGCTACAACACACCCATGTTACAGCTATGTTACAGCTATGTTACAACACACCCATGTTACAGCTATGTTACAACTATGTTACACCACACCCATGTTACAGCTATGTTACACCACACCCATGTTACAGCCATGTTACACACCATGTTACAGCAACATGTTACAACACACCCATGTTACAACACAACCATGCTACAACACAACCATGTTACAACCCAACCATGTTACAACTATGTTACAACACAACCATGTTACAACACACCCATGTTACAGCTATGTTACACCACACCCATGTTACAGCCATGTTACAACACACCCATGTTACAACTACGTTACAACACACCCATGTTACAACACAACCATGCTACAACACAACCATGCTACAACACAACCATGTTACAACCCAACCATGTTACAACACAACCATGCATTAACAACACACCATGTTACAACCCAACCATGTTACAACCCAACCATGTTACAACACAACCATGCTTTAGAACAACACACCCATGTTACAGCTATGTTACACCATGTTACAACACAACCATGTTTACAGCCATGTTACAACAACCACTACACCCATGTTACAACACAACCATGTTACAACCATGTTACACCCATGTTACAACACAACCAACCATGTTACAACACAACCATGCATGTTACAACACAACCATGTTACAACAACACAACCATGTTACAACATGTTACAACCATGTTACAACCATGTTACAACTATGTTACAACACAACCATGTCAACATTAACAACATGTTACACCAATGTTACAGTTACATGTTACAACACACCCAACAATCATGCTACAATGTTACAACACAACCATGCTACAACACACCCATGTTACCAACACAACCATACTCTGGGAAATTCTCCAACCATGTTACAGCTATGTTACAACCATGTTACAGCTATGTTACAACACAACCATTTACAACACAACCATGCACTACTGTTAGACCAGAGCTATGGCACCCATGTTACATATTTAGTGTTACAACACACATGTTACTTTAGAACAGAGCTATGTTACACCACACCCATGTTATAGCCATGTTACAACACACCCATATTTAGTTACAACTACATTTACAACACAACCATGCTACAACACAACCATGCTACAACCCAACCATGTTACAACCCAACCATGTTACAACACAACCATGCTACAACACACCCATGTTACAGCTATGTTACACCACACCCATGTTACAGCCATGTTACAACACACCCATGTTACAACTACGTTACAACACACCCATGTTACAACACAACCATGCTACAACACAACCATGCTACAACACAACCATGTTACAACCCAACCATGTTACAACTACAACACACCCATGTCACATTAACAACACACCAATGTTACAGCAATCCAATCCCTCAACATACTCTGGGAAATTCTCCAACGACCTGTTCCCTATTTAGTGCACTACTTTAGACCAGAGCTATGGCACCCTATTCCATATTTAGTGCACTACTTTAGAACAGAGCTATGGCACCCTATTCCCTATTTAGTACACTACTTTAGACCAGAGCTATGGCACCCTATTCCCTATTTAGTGCACTACTTTAGACCTGAGCTATGGCAATCTATTCCATATTTAGTGCACTACTTTAGACCAGAGCTATGGCACCCTATTCCATATTTAGTGCACTACTTTAGACCAGAGCTATGGCCCTTTTCAAAATAAGTAGTGTGTAGCAAATAGGGTGTAATTTGAACCACACAGCCACTGATACCACAGACACACCTGGAGAATATAAGGAGACTCCTAACAACGCACCTCTGTCTAGATACCACAGAACATGAGGAGACTCCCAACAACACTGTACCTCTGTCTCGATACCACAGAACATGAGGAGACTCCCAACAACACTGTACCTCTGTCTCGATACCACAGAACATGAGGAGACTCCCAACAACACTGTACCTCTGTCTCGATACCACAGAAAATGAGGAGACTCCCAACAACACTGTACCTCTGTCTCGATACCACAGAACATGAGGAGACTCCCACCAACACTGTACCTCTGTCTCAATACCACAGAACATGAGGAGACTCCCAACAACACTGTACCTCTGTCTCGATACCACAGAACATGAGGAGACTCCCAACAACACTGTACCTCTGTCTCGATACCACAGAACATGAGGAGACTCCCAACAACACTGTACCTCTGTCTCGATACCACAGAACATGAGGAGACTCCCAACAACACTGTACCTCTGTCTCGATACCACAGAACATGAGGAGACTCCCAACAACACTGTACCTCTGTCTCGATACCACAGAACATGAGGAGACTCCCAACAACACTGTACCTCTGTCTCGATACCACAGAACATGAGACTCCCAACAACACTGTACCTCTGTCTCGATACCACAGAACATGAGGAGACTCTCAACAACACTGTACCTCTGTCTCGATACCACAGAACATGAGGAGACTCCCAACAACACTGTACCTCTTTCTTGTCTCCACTCTGCTCCGCTATGAGCTGGTCAAACACCAACCCAAACTCCTCGTGGATCTTCTGCATCTCATTGATGTGACTGGCCACCTTGTTCATGGCCTTCATAGCAACTGGACAGGATGTAGAGAGAAGAGAAGAGGAACACTATTATACTAAACCTAACCCTTCTCCATTGATAAAATAATAATATTTAAAAAATATATATATATATATATATATATATAAAATATATATATATATATATAGGACATATATATATATATATATATTTGATTGTCACATATAACCCCTCCCTCCCCCTCCCTAGCTCTCTCAGTAATAGTGGGTACTATAGGACACACCCCCTCCCCCCCCCCATCCTCCTACAGCTCTCTCAGTAGTAGTGGGTACTATAGGACACACCCCTCCCTCCCTCCTACAGCTCTCTCAGTAGTAGTGGGTACTATAGGACACACCCCTCCCTCCCTCCCTCCTCCTACAGCTCTCTCAGTAGTAGTGGGTACTATAGGACACACCCCTCCCTCCCTCCTACAGCTCTCTCAGTAGTAGTGGGTACTATAGGACACACCCCTCCCTCCCTCCTACAGCTCTCTCAGTAGTAGTGGGTACTATAGGACACACCCCCCCTCCCTCCCCCCATACCCTCCTACAGCTCTCTCAGTAGTAGTGGGTACTATAGGACACACTACAGCTCTCTCCTATAGGACACCCCTCCCCCCCTCCTCCTACAGCTCTCTCAGTAGTAGTGGGTACTATAGGACACACCCCCCCTCCCTCCTCCTACAGCTCTCTCAGTAGTAGTGGGTACTATAGGACACATTACAGCTCTCTCAGTAGTAGTGGGTACTATAGGACACCCCCCTCCCTCCTCCTACAGCTCTCTCAGGTGATAGTGGGTCTTAGGACACACCCCTCCTCCTCCTACAGCTCTCAGTAGTAGTGGGTACTATAGGACACACCCCTCCCTCCTCCTACAGCTCTCTCAGTAGTAGTGGGTACTATAGGACACACCCCTCCCTCCCTCCTCCTACAGCTCTCTCAGTAGTAGTGGGTACTATAGGACACACCCCTCCCTCCCTCCCTCCTTACCATTCAGGTGATAGTGCTCTTCACTATCAGGGTCCGTCAGTGAGTACACCCAGTAGTAGTGGGTACTATAGGACACACCCTCCCCCCCCCCCTCCTCCTACAGCTCTCTCAGTAGTAGTGGGTACTATAGGACACACCCCCCTCCCCCCTCCCTCCCCTCCTCCTACAGCACCCCTCCCCTAGGACACACCCCTCCCTCCCTCCCTCCTCCTACAGCTCTCTCAGTAGTAGTGGGTACTATAGGACACACCCCTCCCTCCCCCCTCCCTCCTCCTACAGCTCTCTCAGCTCCCTCTCCTCAGTAGTAGTGGGTACTATAGGACACCCCTCCCTCCCTCCTACAGCTCTCTCAGTAGTAGTGGGTACTATAGGACACACCCCTCCCTTACCATTCAGGTGATAGTGCTCCACTCCTACAGCTCTCTCAGTAGTAGTGGGTACTATAGGACACACCCCTCCCTCCCTCCCTCCTCCTACAGCTCTCTCTCAGTAGTAGTGGGTACTATAGGACACACCCCTCCCTCCCTCCCTCCTCCTACAGCTCTCCAGTAGTAGTGGGTACTATAGGACACACCCTCCCCCCCCTCCTCCTACAGCTCTCTCCTACAGCTCTCTCAGTAGTAGTGGGTACTATAGGACACACCCCTCCCTCCCCTCCCCTCCTCTCCCTCCCTCCCTCCCTCCTTACCATTCAGGTGATAGTGCTCTTCACTATCAGGGTCCGTCAGTGAGTACAGCTCTCTCAGTAGTAGTGGGTACTATAGGACACACCCCTCCCTCCCTCCCTCCTCCTACAGCTCTCTCAGTAGTAGTGGGTACTATAGGACACACCCCCCCTCCCTCCCTCCTCCTACAGCTCTCTCAGTAGTAGTGGGTACTATAGGACACACCCCTCCCTCCCTCCCTCCTCCTACAGCTCTCTCAGTAGTAGTGGGTACTATAGGACACACCCCTCCCTCCCTCCTCCTACCTCTCAGTAGTAGTGGGTACCTCCCTCCCTCCTCCCCTCCCTCCCTCCTTACCATTCAGGTGATAGTGCTCTTCACTATCAGGGTCAGTGAGTACAGCTCTCTCAGTAGTAGTGGGAGACACACCCCTCCCTCCCTCCTCCTACAGCTCTCTCAGTAGTAGTGGGTACTTAGGACAGAACTCTCTGGATGGGTTTGATCAGTAGTAGGACTCCAGGGTTGAGGAGTGTTGCTGTTTCGGGTTCCTCTCTTCCAGAAACTATAGGCCTTGAAGTCTGCATCGGTCTTAGCTAGATGCAATGAGAGAGGGGAGGGGGGTTACACACGTAACCTCCAAACGTTTCAGAAGAGCTGGACAATGAAATAAGATCCAACATAAAGAAGCCCCCTGACTGTCTGCTGGTACCATACTGTTATGTGATCTGTTAATAGAGGCCATACAAGAACAACACTTTCTCTTCTGTCTTAGCTGGAAGCAGAGGTGAGTTTAATATACAGCCAAACGTTTCTGTCTTAGCTGGAAGCAGAGGTGAGTTTAATATACAGCCAAACGTTTCTGTCTTAGCTGGAAGCAGAGGTTTAATATACAGCCAAATGTTTCTGTCTTAGCTAGGTGGTTTCTGTTTATATACAGCCAAATGTTTCTGTCTTAGCTGGAAGCAGAGGAGGGTTTAATATACAGCCAAATGTTTCTGTCTTAGCTGGAAGCAGAGGAGAGTTTAATATACAGCCAAATGTTTCTGTCTTAGCTGGAAGCAGAGGAAAGGAGAGTTTAATACACAGGCAAATGTTTCTGTCTTTGCTGGAAGCAGAGGAGAGTTTAATATGCAACCAACACATTCTGTTGTAGCTATGAAGAGGTCATTCAACACTGTCCTAAGAAACACATTATGTTATAGCTATGAAGAGGTCATTCAACACTGTGGATGGTGTATCAATACACCCAGTCACTACAAAGATACAGGTGTCCTTAACTCAGTTGCCGGAGAAGAAGGAAACCGCTCAGGGATTTCAGCATGAGACCAATGGTGTCTTTAAAACAGTTACGGAGTTTGATGACTGTGATAGGAGAAGACTGAGGATTGATCAACAACATTGTAGTTACTCCCTAATGCTAACCTAAATGACAGAATGAAGAAGGAATCCCGTACAGAATAAACATATACCAACAAGGAATTAAAGTAATACACCAATACATGTGGCAGAGCAATTCACTTTTTGTCCTGAATACAAGGTGTTATGTTTAGGGGCAAATCCAATA
>NC_088220.1:85986249-86111249 GCF_036934945.1 Oncorhynchus masou masou | reverse complement strand
TCAGTACCTCTCCCCTCCCACCGTGTATCATACCTCATCCTGAGTGAGGCACGTCAGTACCTCTCCCCAGTACCTCTCCCTCTCCCACCGTGTATCATACCTCATCCTGATCATACCTCATCCTGAGGCACGTCAGTACCTCTCCCCCTCCCACCGTGTATCATACCTCATCCTGAGTGAGGCACGTCAGTACCTCTCCCCCTCCCACCGTGTATCATACCTCATCCTGAGTGAGGCACGTCAGTACCTCTCCCCCTCCCACCGTGTATCATACCTCATCCTGAGTGAGGCACGTCAGTACCTCTCCCCCTCCCACCGTATCATACCTCATCCTGTATCATACCTCATCCTGAGTGAGGCACGTCAGTACCTCTCCCCTCCCACCGTGTATCCCTCATCCTGAGTGAGGCATCAGTACCTCTCCCCCTCCCACCGTATCATACCTCATCCTGAGTGAGGCACGTCATCATCCTGAGTGAGGCACGTCAGTACCTCTCCCCCTCCCACCGTGTATCATACCTCATCCTGAGTGAGGCACGTCAGTACCTCTCCCCTCCCACCGTGTATCATACCTCATCCTATCATACCTCATCCTGAGTGAGGCACGTCCCACCGTGTATCATACCTCATCCTGAGTGAGGCACGTCTACCCTTCCCACCGTGTATCATACCTCATCCTGAGTGAGGCACGTCAGTACCTCTCCCCCCTCCCACCGTGTATCATACCTCATACTGAGTGAGACTCAGTACCTCTCCCACCGTGTATCATACCTCATCCTGAGTGAGGCACGTCTCCTTCTGCAGCGGGGTTAAGTACCTCCCGATGAGACAATTGAGATCCTGCAAGACAAAGAGTGATTCAGATTTGATTAAGGTGCGAGACTCACACACACGCTCAAACACCCATTGAATGGGATAGTGATCCGCGCGCTCGTGTATCATACCTCATCCTGAGTGACACACCTCTCCCCTCCCACATCACATCCACACACACACACACACACACACACACACACACACACACACACACACACACACACACACACACACACACACACACACACACACCGTTGATTGGGGTGGTGGATGTCATCTCATGGATATGTACACACACGGAGAGGGCGAATAGAAAACACTCTGGCTTAAAACACACTTATGACAACAAGTCATTAAGTCATCAAGAGGTACTATAAACTGGCACGCACAGTGTTGAATTAAAATACCACTGTTCCTAATCATATGTACACACATTTTATACATCCTTTATTCTCTAGGTCTCACACTGACTGAGTTTGAAGTACTATGACATTTCCGTCAAGATATCTCCGTCAAGATATCTCTGTTAAAATATCTCCGACAAGATATCTCCGACAAGATATCTCCGACAAGATATCTCCGACAAGATATCTCCGACAAGATATCTCTGTTAAAATATCTCCGTCAAGATATCTCTGTTAAAATATCTCCGTCAAGATATCTCTGTTAAAATATCTCCGACAAGATATCTCTGTTAAAATATCTCCGACAAGATATCTCTGTTAAAATATCTCCGACAAGATATCTCTGTTAAAATATCTCCGACAAGATATCTCTGTTAAAATATCTCCAACAAGATATCTCTGTTAAAATATCTCCGACAAGATATCTCTGTTAAAATATCTCCGACAAGATATCTCTGTTAAAATATCTCCGTCAAGATATCTCTGTTTCTTAGACAGATAAATACACTACATGACCAAAAGTATGTGGACACCCGCTCGTCGAACAACTCATTCCAAAACCATGGACATTAATATGGAGTTGGTCCCCCCCCCTTTGCTGCTATAACAGCCTCCACTCTTCTGGGAAGGTTTTCCACTAGATGTTGGAACATTGCTGCTATAACAGCCTCCACTCTTCTGGGAAGGCTTTCCACTAGATGTTGTAACATTGCTGCTATAACAGCCTCCACTCTTCTGGGAAGGTTTTCCACTAGATGTTGGAACATTGCTGCTATAATAGCCTCCACTCTTCTGGGAAGGCTTTCCACTAGATGTTGGAACATTGCTGCTATAACAGCCTCCACTCTTCTGGGAAGGCTTTCCACTAGATGGAACATTGCTGCGGGGACTTGCTTCCATTCAGCCACAAGAGCATTAGTGAGGTCGGGCACTGATGTTGGGCGATTAGGCCTGGCTCACAGTCTGCGTTCCAATTCATCCCAAATGTGTTCGATGGGGTTGAGGTCAGGGCTCTGGGCAGGCCAGTCAAGTTCTTCCACATCAATCCCGACAAACCATTTCTGTATGGACCTAGCTTTGTGCACGGGGGCATTGTCATGCTGAAACAGGAAAGGGCCTTCCCCAAACTGTTGCCACAAAGTTGGAAGCACAGAATCGTCTAGAATGTCATTGTATGCTGTAGCGTTAAGATTTCCCTTCACTGGAACAAAGGGGCCAAGACTGAATCATGAGCCCCAGACCATTATTCCTCCTCCACCAAACTTTACAGTTATCACAATGCATTGGGGCAGGGAGAGTTTCTCCTGGCATCCGTCACTCCAGAGAAGGCGTTTCAACTGCCCCAGAGTCCAATGGTGGCGATCTTTATACCACTCCAGCTTGGTGATCAGATTACATATATATTATATACATATATAGGGATATTTAATATCCCTCTTTCTAGTTAGATCAGATTACATAAGTATTGAGGTCCGTTTCTAGTTAGATCAGATTACATACGTATTGAGGTCCGTTTCTAGTTTGATCAGATTACATACGTATTGAGGTCCATTTCTAGTTAGATCAGATTACATACGTATTGAGGTCTGTTTCTAGTTAGATCAGATTACATACGTATTGAGGTCCATTTCTAGTTAGATCAGATTACATACGTATTGAGGTCTGTTTCTAGTTAGATCAGATTACATACGTATTGAGGTCCGTTTCTAGTTAGATCAGATTACATACGTATTGAGGTCTGTTTCTAGTTAGATCAGATTACATACGTATTGAGGTTATATTATTTTATTTTTTTGTAACCCAGTTATAATACAATACAATGTTTTGCTTTTCTATATTCTATAACCCAGTTATGACCCCTTCTCCCACAAACAGCCCCCCGACCCCCTTCTCCCATAAACACCCCCACCCCGACCCCCTTCTCCCATAAACACCCCCCGACCCCCTTCTCCCACAAACACCCCACCCGACCCCCTTCTCCCACAAACACCCCACCCGACACCCTTCTCCCACAAACACCCCACCCGACCCCCTTCTCCCAAACACCCCCCCGACCCCCTTCGACCCCAAACACACCCCCTTCACCCACAAACACCCCCCACAAACACCAAACACACAGAGATGTAGTACTACTGTTACTGACTTTGACATAGGTGCGTTCCGTCTCAACGAGCTCACAGATTACTTTGCGTAGCTTGTCGGCGTCGGAGAGCTGGCGACTGGCGGTGCTGGTGGCAGGGGGACGGACGGGTGAGTCCAGGCTGGGGGATGAGGAGGTCGAGGCACACTCAGACGGATTCATATCATGGAGACTGCGGCAGAATGCTGCGACCTGCTCTGTACTCTACAGAGAGAGGTAGAGAGAGAGAGAGGGCAAGAGAAAGGCAGGGAGAGAAAGAAATAGAGAGAGAAAGGGAAGGTGGATGGATGGAGAGGAGTCGTGAATGAGAGGGAGAGAGACAGACGGAGTGAGAGACAGATGAGAGGAGAGAGATGAGAGAGATCGAGGGAGGGATAGAGGGTGATAAGAGGGAGGGAGAGAGAGAGAGAGAGAGAGCGAGAGAGTGGGATGAGAGATGTAGAGAGAGAGAGGAATCGAGGAGAGAGGGGTAGAGAGAGATTAAGAGAAAGGGGAGGGGAGAGAGGTATGTGGAGAGAGAGAGAGGTATGTGGAGAGAGAGGTATGTGGAGAGAGAGAGAGAGAGAGAGAGAGAGAGAGGTATATGGAGAGAGAGAGAGAGGTATGTGGAGAGAGAGAGAGAGAGAGAGAGAGAGAGAGAGAGAGAGAGAGATGTGGAGAGAGAGAGAGAGAGAGGGGGAAGAAAGAAGTAGAGAGCGAGGGATGGAGAGGAGAGAGGGAAGTGAGAGGAGAGAATTTTTAATTGGCAATAAACACACAGATTTCTTTCCTCCGGGCCATGGGGTTAGGACAGGGATGGAGCTTAACGCCCCCCCTCTTCAACATTTACGTCAATGAATTGGCGAGGGCACTAAAACAGTCTGCAGCACCCGGCCTCACCTCACTGGACTAGGAAACGTTTGCCGATGATCTGGTGCTTCTGTCCCTACCAACTGAGCAGCACCAACAGCAGCACCTAGAATCTTCTGCACAGATTCTGTCAGACCTGGGGCCCCGACAGTGAATCATAGTAAGAGAGTGTTCCAAAAAAGTTCTAGTTGCTAATACCACAAAAACTAATTATATCTAGACACTATTGCCTTAGAGCACACAAAGAATTACACCTACCTCGGCCTAAACAGCATCGCCACAGGTAACTTCAACATAGGGGCAGCAGGGTAGCCTAGTGGTTAGAGTGTTGGACTAGTATTCGTAAGGTTGCAAGTTCAAACCCCCGAGCTGACAAGGTACAAATCCTGTCGTTCTGCCCCTGAACAGGCAGTTAACCCACTGTTCCTAGGCCGTCATTGAAAATAAGAAATGTGTTCTTTAAAATAACTGACTTGCCAAGTTAAATAAAGGTAAAAAATTTAAAATTAAAAAATAGCTGTGTCAAGGCAAGATGGGCTTCTATGCCATCAAAAGGAACATAAAATTCAACATCCCAATTATGATCTAGTAAAAAAAATATATACTTGAATCAGTTGTTTAACCCATTGCGCTTTATGGTTGTGAGGGTTCCACACATCAACCAATTATAGACAAAATGGGACAAACACCCAATTGATGCATGCAGAATTCTGCAAAAATATACTTTGTGTACAACGGAAAAGCCCAAACAATGCAGAGCAGAATTAGGACTATACCCACCTATAATCAAAATCCAGAAAATAACTGTTAAATTCTTCAACCACCTAAAAGGAAGCAATGCCCACACAGTCCACCACAAAGCCATCACCTACCGAAAGATGAACCTGAAGAAGAGTCCCCTTAAAAAGCTGGTCCTGAGGCTCTGTTCACAAAGAGACACCACAGAACCCCGGGGGGCTCTGTTCACAAAGAGACACCACAGAACCCCAGGGGGCTCTGTTCACAAACAGACACCATAGAACCCCGGGGGCTCTCACAAACAGACACCATAGAACCCCGGGGGCTCTGTTCACAAACAGACACCACAGAACCCCAGGGGGCTCTGTTCACAAACAGACACCACAGAACCCCGGGGGCTCTGTTCACAAACAGACACCATAGAACCCCAGGGGCTCTGTTCACAAACAGACACCATAGAACCCCGGGGGGCTCTGTTCACAAACAGACACCACAGAACCCCAGGGGGCTCTGTTCACAAACAGACACCATAGAACCCCGGGGGGCTCTGTTCACAAACAGACACCACAGAACCCCAGGGGGCTCTGTTCACAAAGAGACACCACAGAACCCCAGGGGGCTCTGTTCACAAACAGACACCATAGAACCCCAGGGGGCTCTGTTCACAAACAGACACCATAGAACCCCAGGGGGCTCTGTTCACAAACAGACACCATAGAACCCCAGGGGGCTCTGTTCACAAACAGACACCATAGAACCCCGGGGGCTCTGTTCACAAAGAGACACCATAGAACCCCAGGGGGATCTGTTCACAAACAGACACCACAGAACCCCAGGGGGCTCTGTTCACAAACAGACACCATAGAACCCCAGGGGGCTCTGTTCACAAACAGACACCATAGAACCCCAGGGGGCTCTGTTCACAAACAGACACCACAGAACCCCAGGGGCTCTGTTCACAAACAGACACCACAGAACCCCAGGGGGCTCTGTTCACAAAAGACACCACAGAACCCCAGGGGCTCTGTTCACAAAGAACACCACAGAACCCCAGGGGCTCTGTTCACAAACAGACACCATAGAACCCCAGGGGGCTCTGTTCACAAACAGACACCACAGAACCCCAGGGGGCTCTGTTCACAAACAGACACCATAGAACCCCAGGGGGCTCTGTTCACAAACAGACACCACAGAACAGCAACACAATTACACTCAACCACATCACGGGAAAGCAGAAAGATAACTATTTGACACACTGAAAAGAATCAACAAAAAAAAAACAGAGCATATTGGAATGATATCTGTCCCTAAACAGAGAGTACACAGTGGCAAAATACCTGACCACTGTGACTGACACCAAATTAAAATAAAATCCTTGACTATGTACGGACTTCCGTGAGCAAAGCCTTGCCGTAGCAAACGGGCAGACCTGGCTCTCAAGAGAACACAGGCTATGTGCACACTGCCCACAAAATGAGATGGAAACTGAGCTACACTTCCTCACCTCCTGCCAAATGTATGACCCCATTATTTCCCACAGATCACACAGACCCACAAAGAATATCAAAACAAACAGACGAGAGGAGGGGAGAGGCAGGATTTGAGAAAGGACAGGAGAGGGAGAAGAGGCGTGGGAGAATGGATCATTTGAACTTCTGTCTATTTTTGGCCTGTCATAACAGTTAGTCTCCTTCTCCTTTTCTCTTTTTGTCGCATCTCCTTTGATGTATTGATCTCTTCCCCTGTGTTTTCCTCCTACTGATGGCTGATGTATTTGATCTCTTCCCCTGTGTTTTCCTGATGGCTGATGTATTGATCTCTTCCCCTGTGTTTTCCTGATGGCTGATGTATTGATCTCTTCCCCCTATGTTTTCCTGATGGCTGATGTATTGATCTCTTCCCCTGTGTTTTCCTGATGGCTGATGTATTGATCTCTTCCCCCTGTGTTTTCCTGATGGCTGATGTATTGATCTCTTCCCCTGTGTTTTCCTCCTACTGATGGCTGATGTATTGATCTCTTCCCCTGTGTTTTCCTGATGGCTGATGTATTGATCTCTTCCCCTGTGTTTTCCTGATGGCTGATGTATTGATCTCTTCCCCTGTGTTTTACTCCTACTGATGGCTGATGTATTGATCTCTTCCCCTGTGTTTTCCTGATGGCTGATGTATTGATCTCATCCCCTGTGTTTTCCTGATGGCTGATGTATTGATCTCTTCCCCTGTGTTTTCCTCCTCCTGATGGCTGATGTATTGATCTCTACCTCTGTGTTTTACTCCTACTGATGGCTGATGTATTGATCTCTTCCCCTGTGTTTTCCTGATGGCTGATGTATTGATCTCTTCCCCTGTGTTTTACTCCTACTGATGGCTGATGTATTGATCTCTTCCCCTGTGTTTTCCTGATGGCTGATGTATTGATCTCTTCCCCTGTGTTTTCCTGATGGCTGATGTATTGATCTCTTCCCCTGTGTTTTCCTGATGGCTGATGTATTGATCTCTTCCCCTGTGTTTTCCTCCTCCTGATGGCTGATGTATTGATCTCTACCTCTGTGTTTTCCTGATGGCTGATGTATTGATCTCTTCAGATCATCAAAATCAAAACAATACATACGGCATGTTGCCTAGGAGAGTGTTGATGTGCATTGTTGGGATATCTTCACTTAGGGCAGAAATAGACGGGTTGGTTGTTAAGCAACAAAACAGATGGCTGATGTATTGATCTCTTCCCCTGTGTTGACACTGGGGCAAAACAGACCGGGCTGGCTTAGATCGTTGACACCCGGGCAAAACAGACCGGATGGCTTGATCGTATTGACACTACGGGCCAAAACAGACCGGGCTGTTTTCCTGATGGCTGACCGGGTATTGATCTCAGACCCCGGTGATCGTTGACACTACGGGGCAAAACAGACCGGGCTGGCTTAGATTTCCTGATGGCTGAGATCATTGACACTACAGGCCAAAACAGACCCTGGCTTAGATTTGACACTACAGGGCAAAACAGACCGGGCTGGCTTAGATGTGACACCACGGGGCTGGCTTGATCTGACACTACGGGCCAAAACAGACCGGGCTGGGTTGATTTTCAAAACTGATGGCTGATGTGACACTACGGGGCTGGCTTAGATCTGACACTACGGGGCAAAACAGACCAGGCTGGCTTAGATCGTTGACACTGGGGCAAAACAGACGGGGCAGGCTTAGATCGTTGACACCGGGGCTGGCTTAGATTTTCCTGGATGGCTGATGCTTAGATTGACACTCGGGCCAAAACCGGGGCTGGCTTAGATTTGACCCTACAGGCCAAAACAGACGAGGATGGCTGATGTATTGACACTACAGGGCAAAACAGACCGGGCTGGTGTTTTCACGGGGCTGGCTAGATGACACTACGGGCCAAAACAGACCGGGCTGGCTTAGATCTTGACACCGGGGCTGGTAGTTTGACCTGATGGCTTAGATGTGACACCACGGGGCTGGCTTAGATCTCTTGACACAACAGGGCAAAACCGGGGCTGGTAGATTTTCCTGATGGCTGACATTGACGGGGCTGGCTCTTGACACCCGGGGCTGGCTTTTTGACACTGATGGCTGGCTTAGATCTCTTCCCGGTGTTTTCAAAACAGATGGCTGATCGTTGACACTACTCAAAACCCCTGGTGTTTTCCTGATGGCTGATGTATTGATCTCGGGGCCCCTGGTGTTTTCCTGATGGCTGGATGTATTGACACTCTTCAAAACAGACCTACGGGCCAAAACAGACCGGCTGGCTTGATAGTTGACACTACAGGGCAAAACAGACCGGGCTGGCTTAGATAGTTGACACTACGGGGCAAAACAGACCCTTTGTTGACACTACCAAAACAGATGGCTGGCTTAGATCGTTGACGGGGCAAAACAGACCGGGCAGGCTGTGTTTTCCTACGGGGATGGCTTGATGTATTGACCACGGGGCTGGCTTCAGATCATCACGGGCCAAAACAGACGGGGCTGGCTTAGATCGTTGACATACGGCATGGCTTAGATGACACTACAGGGCAAAACAGACCGGGCTGGTTGATGTTGACACCATGGGGCTGGCTTAGATATCTTCACTTAGGGCCAAAACAGACGGGCTGGTTGTTGAAGCAAGGCCAAAACAGACCGACACCACGGGGCTGGCTTAGATCGTTGACACTACGGGCAAAACAGACCGGGCTGGCTTAGATCGTTGACACCATGGGGCTGGCTTAGATCGTTGACACTACGGGCCAAAACAGACCGGGCTGGCTTAGATCGTTGACACTACGGGGCAAAACAGACCGGGCTGGCTTAGATCGTTGACACCACGGGGCTGGCTTAGATCGTTGACACTACGGGCCAAAACAGACCGGGCTGGCTTAGATCGTTGACACTACAGGGCAAAACAGACGGGGCTGGCTTAGATCGTTGACACTACGGGGCAAAACAGACCGGGCTGGCTTAGATCGTTGACACTACAGGGCAAAACAGACCGGGCTGGCTTAGATCGTTGACACTACGGGGCAAAACAGACCGGGCTGGCTTAGATCATTGACACTACAGGGCAAAACAGACCGGGCTGGCTTAGATAGTTGACACTACGGGGCAAAACAGACCGGGCTGGCTTAGATAGTTGACACTACGGGCCAAAACAGACCGGGCTGGCTTAGATAGTTGACACTACAGGGCAAAACAGACGGGGCTGGCTTAGATCGTTGACACTACGGGGCAAAACAGACCGGGCTGGCTTAGATCGTTGACACTACGGGGCAAAACAGACCGGGCTGGCTTAGATCGTTGACACTACGGGGCTGGCTTAGATCGTTGACACTACGGGGCTGGCTTAGATCGTTGACACCACGGGACACCAACAGGGCAAAACAGACGGGGCTGGCTTAGGGCTGGCTTAGATCGTTGACACTACGGGGCCAAAACAGACACGGGCTGGCTTAGATAGTTGACACTACAGGGCAAAACAGACTTAGATCGTTGACACCACGGGGCTGGCTTAGATCGTTGACACTACGGGCCAAAACAGACCGGGCTGGCTTAGATCGTTGACACTACGGGCCAAAACAGACCGGGCTGGCTTAGATAGTTGACACTACAGGGCAAAACAGACGGGGCTGGCTTAGATCGTTGACACTACGGGGCAAAACAGGCCGGGCTGGCTTAGATCGTTGACACTACGGGGCAAAACAGGGGCTGGCTTAGATTGTTGACACTACGGGCCAAAACAGACCGGGCTGGCTTAGATAGTTGACACTACAGGCAAAACAGACGGGGCTGGCTTAGATCGTTGACACTACGGGGCAAAACAGACCGGACTGGCTTAGATCGTTGACACAAAGGGGCAAAACAGACGGGGCTGGCTTAGATCGTTGACACTACGGGGCTGGCTTAGATCGTTGACACTACGGGGCTGGCTTAGATCGTTGACACCACGGGGCTGGCTTAGATCGTTGACACTACGGGCCAAAACAGACGGGGCTGGCTTAGATAGTTGACCCTACAGGCCAAAACAGACGGGGCTGGCTTAGATCGTTGACACTACAGGGCAAAACAGACGGGGCTGGCTTAGATCGTTGACATTACGGGGCTGGCTTAGATCGTTGACACTACGGGGCTGGCAAATCGTTGACACACGGGCTGGCTTAGATCGTTGACACTATGGGCAAAGGGCAAAACAGACCGGGCTGGCTTAGATCGTTGACACCCACGGGGCAAAACAGCCGGGCTGGCTTAGATCGTTGACACTACGGGGCAAAAAGACCGGGCTGGCTTAGATCGTTGACACTACGGTGCTGGCTTAGATCGTTGACACTACGGGGCAAAACAGACCGGGCTGGCTTAGATCATTGACACTACAGGGCAAAACAGACCGGGCTGGCTTAGATCGTTGACACTACGGGGCAAAACAGACCGGGCTGGCTTAGATCGTTGACACTACGGGGCTGGCTTAGATCGTTGACACTACGGGGCAAAACAGACCGGGCTGGCTTAGATCGTTGACACTATGGGCCAAAACAGACGGGGCTGGCTTAGATCGTTGACACCACGGGGCTGGCTTAGATAGTTGACACTAAGGGGCAAAACAGACGGGGCTGGCTTAGATCGTTGACAACATGTCAATATACTTTAGTCTCCAATGTTAATAGAAAGCAAACATTTTCAAAATGAGCACTTCTCAAATACATTGTTACAGTTGTTGCTTAGCTCGCCATCACATTCTTTGCCATAGACTTGACATCAGTCAAAACACCTCAAAACAAGACAACCAGAACAATCTAGCTGAAACAAGTCATCTAAGATTCCTCACAGGGCAACTTCTTGTCATTGTTGCTAGGTAACCCCCCCCCCACCAAAAAAAGAATACATATCACGCCGTGTTACTGTTACCAAGCCCATCAAGGACCTGATTGGTGAACCACATCACGCCTTGTTACTGTTACCAAGCCCATCAAGATCCTGATTGGTGAACCACCTCACGCCTTGTTACTGTTACCAGGCCCATCAAGGCCCTGATTGGTGAACCACCTCACGCCTCATTCATGTTACCAGGCCCATCAAGGCCCTGATTGGTGAACCACATTACGCCTCGTTACTGTTACCAAGCCCATCAAGATCCTGATTGGTGAACCACCTCACACCTTGTTACTGTTAACATGCCCATCAAGATCCTGATTAGTGAACCACATCACACCTTGTTACTGTTAACATGCCCATCAAGGCCCTGATTGGTGAACCACTGATCCAGTACGAGCTCTTTTTGTTTGCCAGCAGGGACACACACATACACAGTGTTTTCAACTTGACACACTATTACATTGTGCATCTTCATTTATACAGTAATTATAATTCAACAGGTCCTCACCTGGGATTTGAACTCACAACCTCGTGATTAAAGTCATTCAGACCTTCCTGCTACACGCCACTGTGTCAGTTTAAGTTAATTTAACTATTCTCTCATCATTTATTTGATTGGCTTATTTCACCAATGTTACCTTGTGTTAATGATACTGTTGGTGGACCACGTTACCTTGTTTTAATGATACTGTTGGAGGACCACGTTACCTTGTTTTAATGATACTGTTGGTGGACCACGTTACCTTGTTTTAATGATACTGTTGGTGGACCACGTTACCTTGTTTTAATGATACTGTTGGTGGACCACGTTACCTTGTTTTAATGATACTGTTGGTGGACCACGTTACCTTGTTTTAATGATACTGTTGGTGGACCACGTTACCTTGTTTTAATGATACTGTTGGTGGACCACGTTACCTTGTTTTAATGATACTGTTGGTGGACCACGTTACCTTGTTTTAATGATACTGTTGGAGGACCACGTTACCTTGTTTTAATGATACTGTTGGAGGACCACGTTACCTTGTTTTAATGATACTGTTGGAGGACCACGTTACCTTGTTTTAATGATACTGTTGGTGGACCACGTTACCTTGTTTTAATGATGCTACTGAGATTTACTTCAAAGTGCATTTACTCTATTGCTTACACCTATTGATGCATTTCAGATCTACACAAGTGCCTAGGGAGGAGGGATTAGTTTATTCAGGACAGGACCTAACTGTACTGGGGAGGAGGGGTTAGGGTGTCCTCTGGACAGGGCCTAACTTTACTGGCCCAATAAGCACATGTCCTAGAGATATCCCTTATTAGAACTGTGATTCGGGTGTTGGTGATTGATACTGGTGTCCTGGGTTAGAGACGCCGGCTAGGGAAATCCCTATACTCTCACATTCTCATCAATATACTGTATGTTATTAATGTTATTAATTGGCAACAGTTACAACACACCTATCTGATCCAATTCAAAATAGTTTCTCAATGAAAGATGGGGAAAAAAAAAAAAAATCGGTAGAATTCTAAAGAGAGAGTTCTCTTTGAGATGCTCAGCTCTCGTCTTCCTGAAATCCACACTGCGTATACCATGTAGAAGCAACACGCGTCTCTGATTAGGAGTGACGTCACATCAGCTCTAGTCTTCCTGAAATCCACACCGCATATACCATGTAGACTTCAAACTTCAAATTGAGAATTTATGTGACTGAACTGAATAAAAAGAGGAAACTATACTATGAAAGAAAGATAAATTATATAAAAATGACAGTAAAAAGCTTTGGAGCACCTTAGGTTTTGGCAAAAATGGCAAACTCAGTCATTCATTGAATCAAATGGCTCATTCATCACAAAACCCACTGATACTTTGATGATTTTTTTCATTGGCAAGATTAGTAAATTTAGGCATGACATGCCAGCAACTTGGATGGAAAATTGCAGACGATAATGCCACTCCTATTTGCCATATCTTCAATTTAAACCTACTAGAATGTGTGTGTCCCCAGGCTTGAAAGGAAGCAAAAGTCATTCTTCTACCTAAGAACAGTAAAGCCCCCTTTACTGGCTCAAATAGCCGACCAATCAGCCTGTCACCAACCCTTGTAAACTTTTGGAAAAAAATGTGTTTGACCAAAAACAATTCTATTTTACAGTAAACAAATTGACAGACTTTCAGCACGCTTATAGGGAAGGAAAATAAACAAGCACAGCACTTACACAAATGACTGATGATTGGCTGAGAGAAATGGATGATAAAAAATAATGTGGGGGCTGTTATTTTAGACTTCAGTGCAGCTTTTGACATCATTGATCGTAGGTCTGCTGCTGGAAAAACTTGTGCGTTATGGCTTTACACCCCCTGCTATACTGTGGATAAAGAGTTACCTGTCTAACAGAACACAGACGGGGTTCTTTAATGGAAGCCTCTCCAACATAATCCAGGTAGAATCAGGAGTTCCCCAGGGCAGCTGTCTAGGCCCCTTACTTTTTTTCAATCTTTACTAATGACATGCCACCGATCTTGAGTAAAGCCAGAGTGTGTCTATGTATGCGGATGATTCAACACTATACACGTCAGGTGCTACAGCGAGTGAAATGACTGCAACACTTAACAAAGAGCTGCAGTTAGTTTCAGAATGGGTGGCAAGGAATAAGTTATCCTAAATATTTCAAAAACTAAAATAATTGGGACAAATCATTCATTCAAGTGGGTCTGGGCATGGGTGATGTGGATGTTTGTGTGATGTTTGCTGTTTGTACGTGGATGTTTTGTATTGCTGATAAAAGGTCAAATAAAATCATATAGGCCACCAGAGACTCCGGGCCACCAGAGACTCTGGGTTTGAGCCCAGGTTCTGTCGCAGCCGGCCGCGACTGGGAGGTCCGTGGGGCGACACACAATTGGCCTAGCATCGTCCGGGTTTGGGAGGATTTGACCGATAGGGATATCCTTGTCTCATCGAGCACTAGCGACTCCTGTGGCGGGCCGGGCGCAGTGCACGCTGACCAGGTCGCTAGGTGCATAGTGTTTCCTCCGACACATTGGTGCGGCTGGCTTCCGGGTTGGAGGCGGGCTGTGTTTCGGAGGACGCATGGCTTTCAACCTTAGTCTCTCCCGAGCCCGTACGGGAGTTGTAGCGATGAGACAAGATAGTAGCTACTAACAATTGGATACCACGAAATTGGGGAGAAAAAGGGGGGGTCATTTTATATTTTTTTAAACAAAAAACAAAAAAGCTCACAGAATGACTGACAGATTGGAGAGCTTCGCTAGCTGACAGCGCTTAGGGACTGTGGTGACAGATTGGAGAGCTTTGCTAGCTGACAGCGCTTAGGGACTGTGGTGACAGATTGGAGAGCTTTGCTAGCTGACAGCGCTGACTCACAGCTTACTGTAATGTCCACAAGCAGGCCTAGAGAAGTGTGTGCATCCCAAATGGCGCCCTATTCCCGCTATAGTGCACTACTTTAGACCAGGACCCATAGTGCACTATATAGTGGATAGGGTGCCATTTGGGAAGCAACTAAGGTGTGAATCACAGCGATTAAAAGCATCGGGAATCACACAACCTCACCACATCAGGTAGCGTTAGAGACAACAGTCTCACACAGTGTAATATACGGCATAGTCCAACCAACAAAAAAATCACAGTTGATGGAATGAACCAATAAAACGACAAAGACATGACAAACAGTGAAGAAAACCAAAGATGTGAGCAAAGAGGAAGTAGATGTAGCTAGTTATTTTAGAGAGCAGGCTCACCAGATACAGCATGTCAGAGATGGACTCTGAGGAGCGCTTGCTCCTCTTCAGGGCAGACATGGGAGGCTGGCGGACAGAAAAGACGACAGACCGATGGAGAGACGGAGAGGAGGAGAGCACAGTCAGACGGACGGACAGCCAAAGATTCCAGAGCGGAGGAGAGGACCGTCGGTCAGTCAAAGCCTCAGTCAGCGGAAGAAGGGAAGAGTCCAATATAAAGGAGAGCTCTCTCTCCTCTCTCTCTCCTCCCTCCCCCCCAAGGGGCTTTATTAGCATGGGAAACATATGTTAACATTGCCAAAGCAAGTGAGGTAGATAATATACAAAAGTGAAATAAACAAAAATGAACAGTAAACATTACACTCACAGAAGTTCCAAAACAATAAAGACATTAAAAGTTTCATTTTTATATATACACAGTGTTGCTTTTTTTATTTTTTTTTATTTATTTAACTAGGCAAGTCAGTTAAGAACAAATTCTTATTTTCAATGACGGCCTTGGAACAGTGGGTTTACTGCCTGTTCAGGGGCAGCACGGTACTCGGGGGTTTGAACTAGCAACCTTCCTGTTACTAGTCCAACGCTCTAACCACTAGGCTACCCTGCCGTTATAACAATGTACAAATGGTTAAAGTACACAAGGGAAAATAAATAAGCAGAAATATTGGTGGTATTTACAATGGTGTTTGTTCTTCTTCTCTTTTCTTGTGGCAACAGGTCACAAATCTTGCTGCTGTGATGGCACACTGTGGAATTTCACCCAGTAGATATGGGAGTTTTTCAAAATTGGGTTTGTTTTCAAATTCTTTACGTTTACTATGTTACTTCCAATCTAGGAGACCGGGCTGGCACATGGAATGTCATGTAGCGTTGTTTTACCCAGCCTGATGCACCGAATACCTTTTACGTTTGCAAGGCAACTTCATGGCAACTTCATGGCAACTTCATGGCAACTTCATGGCAACTTCATGGCAACTTCATGGCAACTTCATGGCAACTTCATGGCAACATCATGGCAACATCATGGCAACATCATGGCAACTTCATGGCAACATCATGGCAACATCATGGCAACATCATGGCAACTTCATGGCAACTTCATGGCAACTTCATGGCAACTTCATGGCAACTTCATGGCAACATCATGGCAACATCATGGCAACATCATGGCAACATCATGGCAACTTCATGGCAACATCATGGCAACATCATGGCAACTTCATGGCAACATCATGGCAACTTCATGGCAACATCATGGCAACTTCATGGCAACTTCAGAAAAAGTAACTTGACACTGTGTTGATCAGTCAGCACAATTTTGAACTATAACAAAATGACAACACAGCAGACAAAAAAAGCTTACTCCAGAGCTGGAATATTGTTGTACAGCGATGCGGTCAGTCGACTCTGATAAGTTGATGCTAGCACGCACAACTGGGGTACTGTTTTACATGTGCGTTTGGGGTTAAACCATTTTACTATATGCGGTTCATAACTAGTTTACTGTTTCTTTAAACAAAACAATTTGTTTTCTTGGCTATGGGTTTGTGTGGTCTTGGTTGTGTTCTTCAATGAAATGTAATGTAGCTAATTGCAAGTGCAATGGGGCGGCAGCGTAGCCTAGTGGTTAGAGCGTTGGACTAGTAACCAGAAGGTTGCAAGTTCAAACCCCGAGCTGACAAGGTACAAATCTGTCGTTCTGCCCCTGAACAGGCAGTTAACCCACTGTTCCTAGGCCGTCATTGAAAATAAGAATTTGTTCTTAACTGACTTGCCAAGTAAAATAAAGGTAAAAGAAAAAAGAAAAAATCTGTTTGTATTTATTGATTAACCTCAGGCTGAACACCACCATATAGCTAGCTAAATACAGTAGTCGAGGTTTGTATTTATTGATTAACCTCAGGCTGAACACCACCATATAGCTAGCTAAATACAGTAGTCGAGGTTTGTATTTATTGATTAACCTCAGGCGGAACACCACTATATAGCTAGCTAAATACAGTAGTCGAGGTTTGTATTTATTGATTAACCTCAGGCTGAACACCACCATATAGCTAGCTAAATACAGTAGTCTAGGTTTGTTCCATTCACTTCTCATGACTAGCAGACCGGTGTTACAGAACTCAAAGCTTCAGCTAAAAAAATATATTATTGTCAGAAATGCTACAAAAAGGTAGCATATTGTTGACTGAAATGTGTACACGCGAGAGCAATAATTGATACATTTAATATAATAAACTGATGCTACAAACTTAGTCAATACTGCATTTTTTAAAGTGCAAAGGTCACTTTATGGATGCTACAGTCTTGTTGTAAATCCGACGTCTAGAATTTAAGCTAAGTTGGCGCAAGAAATACTATTAAAAATCCATTGCTAACCACCTTGTTAAAAGAAAATCTGGTACGTGGTTCTCAGTAATGGCCCGGACGGCCCATGACAAGAGGCGTATTGTGTTGTGTACATTTTTTATTTTTTTTAACCTTGTGTTAACTGCCTGTTCAGGGGCAGAACGACAGATTTGTACCTTGTCAGCTCGGGGGTTTGAACTTGCAACTTTCCGGTTACTAGTCCAAACGCTCTAACCACTAGGCTATGATGTTGATTTTAATTTTTCTTATCGAGATTGGTGTCATTATGGCTTAGATTTGATGGTAAGGAGATTTGAATTTAATACTGAGCTTCAATCAATGCCTATAATAGATGCAATCATTTCTCCACGTGACTTCAGAGAGTTAATCAGGGGGCAATTTTTATTTTATTTTTTAGAAGGCTGCTCTGAGGTCAACAGGATGACACTGGTTGTCTTGCAGTGAGGCCAGGGTTGTCTAAGTGACAAATAGAACCCTATTCCCTATGTAGTGCACTACCTTCGGAGGGGGTGGGGGGAAAGCGAGCGAGAGAGAAAAGACAGAAGAACTGCAGTGAAAATATTGACTAATGAGAGGAAGTATGAACTACAGCAGGTGTCAGACACAAGTCGTTCAGGTGGAGATAAACGTCAGCCATGAAACCAAGCTTGAAGTACACTCTGACTGAAAACCACCTCAAATGTTGCTACATACCACAGCTGTTGCATTCTAATTATCCTAGCCTAGCCTGCACCCATATGTTTCTGTGTAAACTGACCCTGACATTTTATGCTATGCAGCTACAATGCTATCAGCTCCTACTGGGGTAAAGGTCCAAATGGCACCCTATTCCCTACATGGCCCACTACTTTTGGACCAGAGCCCAGTGCACTACGTCAGGAATCGGGTGTCATTTGGAACACACCACTCTTATTCTATGACATGCAGGCTTTGTTAGTTCACCCTGACGAGCTTATTTAGTCTGTTTGCATTGTCTGTCCATTTATTAGGAAGTTATTCTACAGAATTTAAAACAAACACTGCCTCCGTTAAACAATCTTAATCACCATTCATAATTATAATCAAGCATTTAGAATACAGACTAATCAAAAAGGGGCACCCATCTCTCTCTCTCTCCCTCTGCTCTTCCCCCTCAAACCAAATCCCATCTCTCCATTCCTGGTCCACAGAGCTTTTGATCCAACTATGTAGCCAAAGCTGACATATCAACAAGCTGTTGAACAGCTAAAGTAACTAGACGTGATTTTTACATTTTTTAATTTATTTTACCTTTATTTATCTTGGCAAGTCAGTTAAGAACAAATTCTTATTTACAATGATGGCCTAGGAACAGTGGGTTGACTGCCTGTTCAGGGGCAGAACGACAGATTTGTACCTTGCCTGCTCGGGGATTTGAACTTGCAACCTTCCGGTTACTAGTCCAACGCTCTAACCACTAGGCTACCCTGCCGCCTCAAAGCTTTGAAAATACAGCGTAAGGATTTTCTGCATCCTAGGAAAAATTGGGTCACGAAAGGAGTCCAAATCATGCACATTAGGAGGAGGGGAAGAAGAAACTGTATGTCTGTATCACTTTAGGGGACGTTTCTAGAATACAGAGGGTGCAGAGAGGGGACGTCTCTAGATTACAGAGGGTGCAGAGAGGGACGTCTCTAGATTACAGACGGTGCAGAGAGGGGACGTGTCTAGATTACAGACGGTGCAGAGAGGGGACGTCTCTAGATTACAGAGGGTGCAGAGAGGGGACGTCTCTAGATTACAGACGGTGCAGAGAGGGGACGTCTCTAGATTACAGAGGGTGCAGAGAGGGGACGTCTCTAGAGAGACGGGGACGTCTCTAGATTACAGAGGGTGCAGAGAGGGGACGTCTCCAGATTACAGAGGGTGCAGAGAGGGGACGTCTCTAGATTACAGAGGGGTCTCTAGATTACAGAGAGGGGACGTCTCTAGATTACAGAGGGTGCAGAGAGGGACGTCTCTAGATTACAGAGGGTGCAGAGAGGGGACGTCTCTAGATTACAGAGGG
This sequence comes from Oncorhynchus masou masou, assembly GCF_036934945.1. NCBI lineage: Eukaryota > Metazoa > Chordata > Actinopteri > Salmoniformes > Salmonidae > Oncorhynchus > Oncorhynchus masou. Next base: position 86,091,783 of record NC_088220.1, on the reverse strand, counting down.
TGCAGAGAGGGACGTCTCTAGATTACAGAGGGTGCAGAGAGGGGACGTCTCTAGATTACAGAGGGTGCAGAGAGGGACGTCTAGATTCTAGATTACAGACGGTGCAGAGAGGGGACGTCTCTAGATTACAGAGAGGGTGATTACAGACGGTGCAGAGGGGACGTCTCTAGATTACAGACGGTGCAGAGAGGGGACGTCTCTAGATTACAGACGGTGCAGGGGACGTCTCTAGATTACAGACGGTGCAGAGAGGGACGTCTCTAGATTACAGACGGTGCAGAGAGGGGACGTCTCTAGATTACAGACGGTGCAGAGAGGGCGTCTCTAGATTACAGACGGTGCAGAGGGGGGACGTCTCTAGATTACAGACGGTGCAGAGAGGGGACGTCTCTAGATTACAGACGGTGCAGAGAGGGGACGTCTCTAGATTACAGACGGTGCAGAGGGGGGACGTCTCTAGATTACAGACGGTGCAGAGGGGGACGTCTCTAGATTACAGACGGTGCAGAGAGGGGACGTCTCTAGATTACAGACGGTGCAGAGAGGGGACGTCTCTAGATTACAGACGGTGCAGAGGGGACGTCTCTAGATTACAGACGGTGCAGAGAGGGGACGTCTCTAGATTACACAGAGGGTGCAGAGAGAGGGACGTCTCCAGATTACAGACGGTGCAGAGAGGGGACGTCTCCAGATTACAGACGGTGCAGAGAGGGGACGTCTCCAGATTACAGACGGTGCAGAGAGGGACGTCTCCAGATTACAGACGGTGCAGAGAGGGGACGTCTCCAGATTACAGACGGTGCAGAGAGGGGACGTCTCCAGATTACAGACGGTGCAGAGAGGGGACGTCTCCAGATTACAGACGGTGCAGAGAGGGACGTCTCTAGATTACAGACGGTGCAGAGAGGGGACGTCTCTAGATTACAGACGGTGCAGAGAGGGGACGTCTCTAGATTACAGACGGTGCAGAGGGGGACGTCTCTAGATTACAGACGGTGCAGAGAGGGACGTCTCTAGATTACAGACGGTGCAGAGAGGGGACGTCTCTAGATTACAGACGGTGCAGAGGGGGACGTCTCTAGATTACAGAGGGTGCAGAGAGGGGACGTCTCTAGATTACAGACGGTGCAGAGAGGGGACGTCTCTAGATTACAGAGGGTGCAGAGAGGGACGTCTCTAGATTACAGACGGTGCAGAGAGGGGACGTCTCTAGATTACAGACGGTGCAGAGGGGGACATCTCTAGATTACAGACGGTGCAGAGAGGGGACGTCTCGTCTCTAGATTACAGACGGTGCAGAGAGGGGACGTCTCTAGATTACAGACGGTGCAGCACAATGTCTCTAGATTACAGACGGTGCAGAGAGGGACGTCTCTAGATTACAGACGGTGCAACATAATCACATCAATGTTTGTTGTCATTTGATTACAGACGGTGTATTTGAGGGGCATCTCTAGATTACAGACGGTGCAGGGGAAAGATTACAGTTGGGTCTCAATGGGACGTCCCTGCTTGAACAGAGGTGAAATAGGAAGGGACGTCTCTAGATTACCTTTTTGCAGAGGGTCGTCTCTGAAGATTCAGACGGTGTCCAGGCTGGCTCTCAGATTACAGACGGTGCAGAGGGGGACGTCTCTAGATTACAGACGGTGCAGCTCCAGAACGTCTCTAGATTACAAGGGTGCATCCAGAATCGTCTCTAGAACAGAGGGTGCAAACAAGGGACGTCTCTAGATTACAGACGGTGCAAAGATCAACAATTACAAACAAACAATCTCTCAGCAATATACAAGGGTGCAAACAATACAAACTCAAGATTACAAACAAACATCTCAATTACAAACATGCACCACAACAACAATACTCAAAGATTACAAACGGTGCAAACATGAACGTCTCTAGATTACAACAATACAAACAAACGTCTCTAGATTACAATACAAACATCAACAACATTACAGACGGTGCAATACAAACGTCTCTAGATTACAGACGGTGCAGACAACGTCTCTAGATTACAGGGTGCAGAGACAAACGTCTCTAGATTACAAACGGTGCAGAGAGGGGACGTCTCTAGATTACAGACGGTGCAGAGAGGAGACGTCTCTAGATTACAGACGGTGCAGCACAATGTTCAGTGAAGCACAGAGACGAACCACTGGTGATCCACACTGTCAACATAATCACATCAATGTTTGTTGTCATTTGTATCATTATTATGCACGTTGTATTTGCTGCATTTTGGTAACGCAGAGAACTCCTTCGGGAAAGGACGTTGGGTCTCAATGGGACGTCCCTGCTTGAATAGAGGTGAAATAGGAAGGAGAAGAGAACCATTACCTTTTTGCATTGGTCTGACTACTGAAGATCTCAGAGAACGTCGTCAGGCTGGCTCCAGAACCGCAGAAGATCTCAGAGTAGAGGTCCAGGCTGGCTCCAGAACTATCCAGCATCAGACCAACCCTGTCATCCAGAATCTCCTCTGGAACATGAAGAATATAAACAAACAATACAAACATCAACAATTACAAACAAACAATACAAACATCAATATAAAGAAACAATACAAACATCAACAATACAAACAAACATCAACAATACAAACAAACATCAACAATACAAACAAACATCAACAATACAAACAAACAATACAAACAAACAATACAAACATGAACACCACAACAACAATACAAACAAACAATACAAACAAACAAACAATACAAACATAGAACACCACATCAACAACAATACAAACAAACAATACAAACTTCAGGACAACAATACAAACATCAACAACAATACAGTATCAACAATACAAACATCAACAATACAAACATCAACAATACAAACATACAATGCAAACATCAACACCAAACAAACAAAACAAACAGATACAAACATCAACAACATAGACAGACCATGGTGAGAGGTCCTGCTAACATATCAAGAACACCAGGTTCCCAAATGTTCACTAACATGTCAGTATAGAGGACTACTGTAACTCACAGAGAACATGTCAGTATAGAGGACTACTGTAACTCAGAGAACACATCAGTATAGAGGACTACTGTAACTCAAAGAGAACATGTCAGTATAGAGGACTACTGTAACTCACAGAGAACATGTCAGTATAGAGGTCTACTGTAACTCACAGAGAACATGTCAGTATAGAGGTCTACTGTAACTCACAGAGAACATGTCAGTATAGAGGACTACTGTAACTCACAGAGAACAGGTCAGTATAGAGGACTACTGTAACTCACAGAGAACATGTCAGTATAGAGGACTACTGTAACTCACAGAGAACATGTCAGTATAGAGGACTACTGTAACTCACAGAGAACACGTCAGTATAGAGGACTACTGTAACTCACAGAGAACATGTCAGTATAGAGGACTACTGTAACTCACAGAGAACAGGTCAGTATAGAGGACTACTGTAACTCACAGAGAACATGTCAGTATAGAGGACTACTGTAACTCACAGAGAACATGTCAGTATAGAGGACTACTGTAACTCACAGAGAACACGTCAGTATAGAGGACTACTGTAAACTGGTTCACAGAGAAGATGTCTGTGTGGAGGACTACTGTAACTCACACCTAGAGGACTACTGTTCACAGAGAAGATGTCTGTATAGAGGACTACTGTAACTCACCCTGGTTCACAGAGAACACGTCAGTATAGAGGACTACTGTAACTCACCCTGGTTCAGAGAACATGTCTGTATAGAGGACAACTGTAACTCACCCTGGTTCACAGAGAACACGTCAGTATAGAGGACTACTGTAACTCACAGAGAACACGTCAGTATAGAGGACAACTGTAACTCACCCTGGTTCACAGAGAACACGTCAGTATAGAGGACTACTGTAACTCACAGAGAACACGTCAGTATAGAGGACAACTGTAACTCACCCTGGTTCACAGAGAATATGTCTGTGTGGAGGACTACTGTAACTCACCCTGGTTCACAGAGAAGATGTCTGTGTGGAGGACTTCCTGTGCGTCAGAGCGTCGGGGGGGCAGGTAGCAGAGCTGTCGTCGGTCCGTGGAGGGCAGAGTGTTGACGGTCAGGGACAGAGAGGCCTGGGAAAACGCATCCTTCATGTCCCCGAACTTCAATCTGCACGAGTCTTTCCCATTCAGCTGCAAGATCTCATCGCCCGCATTCAGACCTGAAGAGCCAAAGACAGTATATTAGTGTGTGTGTGCTCACGCGTGCTCATCTGAGAAGTATTGTACAAGCTGAACAAATATAAATATAATAATCACAGCACAGCAGAAAACGGGATAATGGCTGGATGTTGGACTATTTTTTCTGAATCAATAAAATGTATTTTATGAAGGCATTTTTTTTTTTACATCAGCATTTTTCACAAAGTGCTATACAGAAACCCAGACTAAAACATCTCTCTCTTTTCAAGAATTACGTTTCTTCAAGAGGACCGTCACAGGAAAGGAAGACCCAGAGGTACCTCTGCTGCAGAGGATAAGTTCATTAGAGCCTCAGAAATCGCAGCATAAATAAATGCTTCACAGAGTTCAAGTAAAAGACACATCTCAACATCAACTGTTCAGAGGAGACTGTGTGAATCAGGCCTTCATGGTCAAATTGCTGCAATGAAACCACTGCTAAAGGACACCAATAAGAAGATGAGACTTGCTTGGGCCAAGAAACACGAGCAATGGACATTAGACTGGTGGAAATCTGTCCTTTGGTCTGATGAGTCCAAATTTGAGATTTTTGGTTCCAACCACTGTGGCTTTGTGAGATGCAGAGTAGTTGAACAGATTGGACCTCAGAATGTGTGGTTCCCACCTTGAAGCATGGAGGAGGAGGTGTGATGGTGTAGGGGTGCTTTGCTGATGATACTGTCAGTGATTTATTTAGAATTCAAGGCACACTTAACCAGTATGGCTACCACAGCATTCTGCAGCAATACGCCATCTCCTTTAGTTTGCTCTTATTGGGATTATCATTTGTTTTTCAACAGGACAATGACCCAACACACCTCCAGGCTGTGTAAGGTGTATTTGACCAAGAAGGAGAGTGATGGAGTGCTGCATCAGATGACCTGGCATCCACAATCACCCGACCTCAACCCAATTGAGATGGTTTGGAATGAGTTAGACCACAGAGTGAAGGAAAAGCAGCCAAAAAAGTGCTCAGCATATGTGGGAACCCCTTAAAGACTTTTGGAAAAGCATTCCAGGTGAAGCTGGTTGAGAGAATGCCAAGAATGTGCAAAGCTGTCATCAAGGCAGAGGGGTGGCTACTTTGAAGAGTCTCAAATATAAAATAGAAAGACACTTATGGAAATTCTACACAGGGACACTCGAAGTCAATATTAAATTGATTCATTCTTTATTATTACATATTTGCGTTCTGCCAAATAGTTCTAAGGAGGTCGTTATGTCGTCGTCGTCCCCGCTCCACCCCCCCGCACTCTCATATCTTTACCAAGCGCGGGCAGATTTGATTTGATGAACCGATGACTATTTTACCACACAAAGGCAAGATGAACATTTTCAAGGCTGTTTTTCTTCACATGATAATTTTTTTTTTTTTTTATGTCCATCACAACACTGCTCAGCGCGTTGTCATATTCAACCATGCCAGTCGTGAGGATCGTTATGCTAATCAGAAGACTTGAGGCTGTTGGATAACGGTTTTCTTTAGTCCATTGTTGCACAATTATCAAATGAGCCATTAATATCCATTCATTGCTAAAAAAAAAAGAAAAGAAAAAAATCCTTCACCGCCCCCATATTGACCTCAACATTATCACTGGAGAGAGCATTCCCCCCCCACACACAGACAGTTTGGAATGTCTCATCAACTGCAGTAACTATACGATTGTACAGCCACCACCAACTTTTCAGTGGAGATTGCATAGAGATGGCTGATGAATATAATCATGTATCCTCCCTCTCCTCTCTGTCTGGCATGAAACTAACCATATCGTCCCTCTCCTCTCTGTCTGGCATGAAACTAATCATATCGTCCCTCTCCTCTCTGTCTGGCATAAAACTAATCATATCGTCCCTCTCCTCTCTGTCTGGCATGAAACTAATCATATCGTCCCTCTCCTCCCTGTCTGGCATGAAACTAATCATATCTGCCATGAAACTAATCACTCTCTCCTCCCTGTGAAATCTCATATGTTCTGTTATATACTCAGAACAGATAAATGGATATCGTCCCTCTCCTCTCTGTTGGCATGAAACTAATCATATCGAAGGCCTCTCCTCCTCTGTCTGGCATGAAACTAATCACATCGTCCCTCTCCTCTCTGTCTGGCATGAAACTAATCACAAAATCCTCCTCTACCTCTGTCTGGCATGAAATAAATCGTCCCTCTCCTCTCTGTCTGGCATGAAACTAATCAGAGAGACAGAGACTCCTCTCTGTCTGGCATGAAACTAAGAGATATCGTCCCTCTCCTCTCTGTCTGGCATGAAAACTAATCATATCGTCTCCTCTCTGTCTGGCATGAAACTAATCATATGAGTGAAACTAATCATATCGTCCCTCTCCTCTCTGTCTGAAACTAATCATAGTCGTCCCTCTCCTCTCTGTCTGGCATGAAACTAATGATATCGTCCCTTCCTCTCTGTCTGGCATGAAACTAAATCACCTGTCTGGCATTTATCGTCTCTCTCCTGACAGGGATCTGTCTGGCATGAAATCTAGATATGACTGGAAGTCAATAACAGGATACATCTCTGTCTGGCATGAAAAATCATATCGTCCCTCTCCTCTCTGTCTGGCATGAAACTAGGGGAGTCCCTCTCCTCTCTGTCTGGCATGAAACTAATCATCGTCCCTCTCCTCTCTTTAGACCTCTGGCGGCATGCCATAGTAATCCTCTCACTATATATCGTCCCTCTCCTCTCTGTCTGGCAGAATATCGTCCCTCTCCTCTCTGTCTGGCATGAAACTAATCATATCGTCCCTCTCCTCTCTGTCTGGCATGAAACTAATATGAAACAGATCAGATAAATGGAGATGAAAGTTGTAATGAACCTCTTCGAAGGCCAATCCTCCCGCATGTCAAATGATCTGTGAGCTGCTGGACATAAATGACATCCTCTGCATCCCAGATGGAAACCCCTGTCATTAGAGTGAAGTGACTCCTTTTAGCCAGAGTGCCAAGAGGTCTCTGGAAAGAGACAGAGAGAGACTAGAGAGAGAGAATAGAGGTTCTATAGGGCTCTGGTCAGAGAGAGTAATGAGACTAGAGAGAGAGAAGAGGAGAGAGGAGCCCTGAGAAAGAGAGCAGAGAGAGAGAGAATGAGACAGAGAGAGAGAGAGAGAGAAAGAGAGCAGAGAGAGAGAGAGAATAGAGTTCTACAGAGAGAGAGACAGAGACAGAGAGGACATAGAGGAGAATAGAGTGCCTAACCAATCATACAGGACTCAGTGAGTGGAGCCAATCAAACACTTCATTAATTGAAAGCACATCACAAAATCACCTGGGATTTATTTTCTCTGCCCTGACAGGGATTGGTCGAAGAAAGACAGGAAATCTGAGATATGACTGGAAGTCAATAACAGGATACATCACAACCGCGAGTGGAAATATTCACTCTGTATACTACAACATGATCGGAATTAAAAAGGGGAGAATTGTAGTGCACCACTTTAGACCAGGGCCCATAGTAATGCACTATATAGAGAATAGGGTGCCATAGTGGTACACTATATAGGGAACAGGGTGCCATAGTAGTGTACTATATAGGGAATAGGGTGCTTCAGAATTGCATTCTAAGCATGTCAAATGATCTGTGAATGTGGACATAAATGACATTGTCTGCATCCCAAATGCCACCCCATTGTCATTATAGTGAAGTGTACTCCTTTTAGCCAGGTGCCAAAGGTCTCTGGTCTAAAGTAGTGCAATATATAGGAATAGGGTTCTATAGGGCTCTGGTCTGAAGTAGTGCACTATATAGGGAATAGGCCTTCTATAGGGCCCTGGTCTAAAGTAGTGCAAATATACAGGAATAGGGTTCTATAGGGCTCTGGTCTGAAGTAGTGGACTATATAGGGAATAGAGTGCCTAACCAATCATACAGGACTCATCCTTACCGTAGCCAATCATACAGGACTCATCCTTACCGTAACCAATCATTCTTACCATAGCAAATCATACAGGACTTATCCTCACCATAACAAATCATTCTTACCGTAGCCAATCATACAGGACTCATCCTTACCGTAGCCAATCATCCTTACCGTAGCCAATCATACAGGACTTATCCTTACCATAGCCAATCATACAGGAATTATCCTTACCGTAGCCAATCCAATCATCCTTACCGTAGCCAATCATACAGGACTTATCCTTACCGTAGCCAATCATACAGGACTTACCCTTACCATAACCAATCATCCTTACCGTAACCAATCATTCTTACCGTAGCCAATCATACAGGACTTATCCTTACCATAGCCAATCATACAGGACTCATCCTTACCGTAGCCAATCATACAGGACTCATCCCTGTCGAACTGGATGACTTTGGTTATTTTGGAGCCCAGCTCTATCTCTTTATAAAGCTGTGGAGAGAAGAAGAGAGTGAGAGAAGGAGAGAGATGGAGAGAAGGAGAGAGAGAGAGATGGAGATAGATGGAGAGAAGAAGAGAGTGGGAGAAGGAGATAGATGGAGAGAAGGAGAGATGGAGAGAAGGAGAGAGAGAGAGATGGAGATAGATGGAGAGAAGATGAGAGAGAGAGATGAGATAGATGGAGAGAGAGAGAGAGAGAGAGAGAGAGAGATAGATGGAGAGAAGAGAGAGAGAGAGAAGGACAGGGAGAGATGAAGAGAGATGGAGAGAAGAAGAGAGAGAGAGAAGGAGATAGATGGAGAGAAGGAGATAGATGGAGAGAAGGAGAGAGAGAGAAGGACAGGGAGAGATGAAGAGAGAGAGATGGAGAGAAGAAGAGAACGAGAGAGAGAGAGAAAGAGAGAAGGACAGGCAGAGATGAAGAGAGAGATGGAGAGAAGAAGAGAACGAGAGAGAGAAAGAGAGAGAGAAGGACAGGCAGAGAAGGAGAGATGAAAAGAGAGAAGGAACAGGAATGTCTTGTTACAAAAAGAAGCACGAACGGAATACGACGAGGAGGGAGTCTAATTTATTTATTACGCTGGTGTGTGTCATCTCAGTGGGATGCTAAGACTGTGACAGGAGATCATCTGTGATGAGGAAATGAGAAACGTACCAAGTCACACAACTGCTCGTCAGGTTTAGGGATGTAGAATTGGACTTGGTTATCCATGAGGAACTTGAGACGCAGATAATGTTTGGTGGAATCCAGCTGGTGGGCCTGTGGAGTTTAAGTAGAGAACACACACACACACACACACACACACACACACACACACACACACACACACACACACACACACACACACACACAGTTTAGTAAAGATTCAGAGTGTGGAGTTTAGAAGTGAGAAAGAGGATCGGTACAGGGTAGGGCTGCATCTCAATTCTCCACCCTTATCCCCAAGGTGTGCACTTGTATACTTCATGGATTGGTGTAATCATTGGCTAGAGGAGCTTCAAACGTCATTAGATCCATGACTGGAAGTTAACTGTGTTAAAAGCTGGAAAATGGGCACAATAAGAATCAGAGTATTTCACAATTCAGTGCGTCTGTCATCAAACAAGCTGATCAACACTTACTGTAAACTGTGTTGAAGCTGTACACATTTTAAACCATCTTAATAAGAACAACCTATTAGTGAAAATGTGACCATTTAATTTCAGAACACATACACTGTAAGTACTATAATATACCAAGATGCTAAACATTTGAAACCAACTTCATATGACGGACGTAATCTCGGTACATTTAATGATTTGAACGCATGAGTGACTTTTCATTTTTGCATGAGGAAGTCTGTGTGAGCCAGTGGGAGAGGGAAGGGAAACGGGGGAGAGGGGAGGGGAAACAGGGGGAGAGGAGGGGAAACAGGGGGAGAGGGAGGGGAAACAGGGGAGAGAGGGAGGGGACACGGGGAGAGAGGGAGGGGAAACAGGGAGGGGAGAGGGAGGGGAAACGGGGCGGAGAGGGGGAGGGGAAATGGGGGAGAGGGAGGGGAAACAGGGATGAGAGGGAGGGGAAACAGGGGGAGAGGGAAGGGAAACAGGGGGGAGAGGGAAACAGGGAGGGGAAAAAGGGGGAGAGGGAGGGGAAACGGGGGGAGAGGGAAGGGAAACAGGAGGATGGGAGGGGGAAATGGGGGAGAGGGAGGGGAGAGGGAGGGAGAGGGAGGGGAAACAGCGGGAGATGGAGGGGAAACAGGAGGATAGGAGGGGAAACTGGGAGAGAGGGAGGGGAAACAGGAGGGGAAACGGGCGGAGAGGGAGGGGAAACAGGGGGAGATGGAACGGGGGAGGAGGGGGACGGGGGAGAGGGAGGGGAAATGGGGGAGAGGGAGGGGGAAACGGGGGGAGAGGGAGGGGAAAAGGGAGGAGGGAAACGGGGGGAGAGGGAGGGGAAACGGGGGAGAGGGAGGGGAAACGGGGGAGAGGGAGGGGGAAAGGAGGGGAAACGGGGGAGAGGGGGGGGAAGGAGGGTAGGGGGGGAGGGGAAACAGGGGAGGAGGGAGGGGAAACAGGGGGATAGGAGGGGGAAACTGGGGGAGAGAGAGGGCAATAATGCCTGGGGGAGAGGGAATGGAAATGCCGGGAGGATAGAAGATGCCTGTGGGGGAAATGCCTGGGGGAGAGGGAGCCATAATGCCTGTGTGAGGGAGGAGAGGGAGGGGAAAAATGCCTGTGGGGGAGCCATAAGGTAGCAGACATAATGCCTGTGTGAGGTAGCAGCAATAATGCCTGTGTGAGGTAGCAGCCATAATGCCTGTGTGAGGTAGCAGTCATAATGCCTGTGTGAGGTAGCAGTCATAATGCCTGTGTGAGGTAGCAGCCATAATGCCTGTGTGAGGTAGCAGCCATAATGCCTGTGTGAGGTAGAACCCATAATGCCTGTGTGAGTGTGAGGTAGCAGCCATAATGCCTGTGTGAGTGCAGCCACAATGCCTGAGGTAGAAGCCACAATGCCTGTGTGAGGTAGCAGCCATAATGCCTGTGTGAGGTAGCAGCCATAATGCCTGTGTGAGGTAGCAGCCACAATGCCCGTGTGAGGTAGAAGCCACAATGCCCGTGTGAGGTAGCAGCCATAATGCCTGTGTGAGTGTGAGGTAGAACCCACAATGCCTGTGTGAGTGTGAGGTAGCAGCCATTATGCCCGTGTGAGGTAGAAGCCACAATGCCTGTGTGAGTGTGAAATAGCAGCCATAATGCCTGCGTGAGGTAGCAGCCATAATGCCTGTGTGAGGTAGCAGCCATAATGCCTGTGTGAGGTAGCAGCCATAATGCCTGTGTGAGGTAGCAGCCATAATGCCTGTGTGAGGTAGCAGCCATAATGCCTGTGTGAGGTAGCAGCCATAATGCCTGTGAGTGTGAGGTAGCAGCCATAATGCCTGTGTGTAGCAGCCATAAGTGTGAGGTAGCAGCCATAATGCCTGTGTAGCAGAGTGTGAGGTAGCAGCCATAATGCCTGTGTGAGGTAGCAGTCATAATGCCTGTGTAAGTGTGAGGTAGCAGCCATAATGCCTGTGTGAGGTAGCAGCCATAATGCCCGTGTGAGGTAGCAGCCATAATGCCTGTGTGAGGTAGCAGCCATAATGCCCGTGTGAGGTAGCAGCCATAATGCCTGTGAGTGTATGTCCACTCCTCCCCGTCTGTGGGGCTTTGATTGGGGAGAAATAACTGGGAAGTCATGGACTGACATCAGTCCTGTTATGTTCCGTAGAGAGTTCACGTGTTAGATCATTGTTATCCGTTTGCCATCCGTTTCACCGACAAAATCGACTTGATTTGATTACATTTTTTTGTTTGTTGGTGAAATCAAAATGGCCAGTTTAACCCTTGTGATGGTACGTGTGAAAGGGGTTAAAGAGAAGAACCTGAAAGTGTTAAACAACACTGTTACGAGAACACTAAACGAGTCCAGGACAGGAAGAGATGGACAGACCACTTGGTGTGATGAGGCATAACATCATTGTTCTCTACTCTGGAAAGCTGCAGGTGGTCTCCGGTGTAGGTTAGTTAAGGATGGTAAGTTGGTGGTTGAAGATATCCCTCTAGTGGTGTGGGGGCTGTGCTTTGGCAAAGTGGGTGGGGTTATATCCTTCCTGTTTGGCCCTGTCCGGGGTGTCCTCGGATGGGGCCACAGTGTCTCCTGACCCTCCTGTCTCAGCCTCCAGTATTTATGCTGCAGTAGTTTGTGTCTGGGGGCTAGGGTCAGTTTGTTATATCTGGAGTACTTCACCTGTCCTATTCGGTGTCCTGTGTGCGTTCTCTAATTCTCTCTCTTTCTCTCTCTCGGAGGACCTGAGCCCTAGACTCCTTGCTGTTCCCAGTCCACCTGGCCGTGCTGCTGCTCCAGTTTCAACTGTTCTGCCTTATTATTATTGGACCATGCTGGTCATTTATGAACATTTGAACATCTTGTCCATGTTCTGTTATAATCTCCACCCGGCACAGCCAGAAGAGGACTGGCCACCCCACATAGCCTGGTTCCTCTCTAGGTTTCTTCCAAGGTTTTGGCCTTTCTAGGGAGTTTTTCCTAGCCACCGTGCTTCTACACCTGCATTGCTTGCTGATTGGGGTTTTAGGCTGGGTTTCTGTACAGCACTTTGAGATATCAACTGATGTACGAAGGGCTATATAAATAAATTTGATTTGATTTGATTTTGATTTGAGTTAAGTTGCTAGTTACCTTGCAGACGGTCCCCGGTGTAGGTTAGTTAAGTTGCTAGTTACTAGTCATTGGCTAGAGGGAGCTTCAAACGTCATTAGATCCATGACTGGAAGTTAACTGTGTTAAAAGCTGGAAAATGGGCACAATAAGAATCAGAGTATTTCACAATTCAGTGCGTCTGTCATCAAACAAGCTGATCAACACTTACTGTAAACTGTGTTGAAGCTGTACACATTTTAAACCGTCTTAATAAGAACAACCTATTAGTGAAAATGTGACCATTTAATTTCAGAACACATACACTGTAAGTACTATAATATACCAAGATGCTAAACATTTGAAACCAACTTCATATGACGGACGTAATCTCGGTACATTTAATGATTTGAACGCGAGTGACTTTTCATTTTTGCATGAGGAAGTCTGTGTGAGCCAGTGGGAGAGGGAAGGGAAACGGGGGGAGAGGGAGGGGAAACAGGGGGAGAGGAGGGGAAACAGGGGGAGAGGGAGGGGAAACGGGGAGAGAGGGAGGGGACACGGGGAGAGAGGGAGGGAAACGGGGGGAGAGGGGAGGGGAAACGGGCGGAGAGGGGGAGGGGAAATGGGCGGAGAGGGAGGGGAAACGGGGCGGAGAGGGAGGGGAAACGGGCGGAGAGGGAGGGGAAACAGGGGGAGATGGAGGGGGAAACAGGGGGAGATGGAGGGGGAAACAGGGGGGAGAGGGGGAAACTGGGAGAGAGGGAGGGGAAACTGGGAGAGAGGGAGGGGAAACGGGGAGAGGGAGGGGAAACTGGGAGGGAGGAAACTGGGAGAGAGGGAGGGAAACTGGGAGAGAGGGAGGGGAAACGGGGAGAGAGGGAGGGGAAACAGGGATGAGAGGGAGGGAAAACAGGGGGAGAGAGGGAAGGGAAACAGGAGGATAGGAGGGGAAACGGGGAGAGGGAGGGAGAGGGAGGGGGGGAGAGGGAGGGGGGGAAACGGGCGGAGAGGAGGGGAAACAGCGGGAGATGGAGGGGGAAACAGGAGGATAGGAGGGGAAACTGGGGGAGAGGGAGGGGGAAACGGGGGAGAGGGAGGGGAAACAGGGGGAGAGGGAGGGGAAACAGGGGGAGAGGGAGGGGAAACAGGAGGGAAACGGGCGGAGAGGGAGGGGGAAACAGGGGGAGATGGAGGGGGAAACGGGGGGAGAGGGAGGGGGAAACGGGGGAGAGGGAGGGGAAACGGGGGGAGAGGGAGGGGAACGGGGGGAGAGGGAGGGGGAAAAAGGAGGGGGAAGCGGGGGGAGAGGGAGGGGAAACGGGGGAGAGGGAGGGGGAAAAAGAAGGGGAAACGGGGGGAGAGGGGGGAACAGGGTAGAGAGGGAGGGGAAACAGGGGGAGGGAGGGAGGGGAAACAGGGGGATAGGAGGGGGAAACGGGGGAGAGGGAGGGGGAAACAGGGGGAGAGGGAATGGAAACGGGAGGATAGGAGGGGGAAGCGGGGAGAGGGAATGGAAACGGGAGGATAGGAGGGGGAAACGGGGGAGAGGGAATGGAAACGGGAGGATAGGAGGGAAACGGGGGGAGAGGGAGGGGAAAGCGGGGAGAGAGGGAGGGGAAAGGGAGTGGGAAACGGGGGAGAGGGAGGGGAAACAGGGGAGAGAGGGAATGGAAACGGGAGGATAGGAGGGGGAAACGGGGGGAGAGGGAGGGAGAGGGAGGGGAAACGGGGAGAGAGGGAGGGGAAAAAGGGGGAGAGGTAGCAGCCATAATGCCTGTGTGAGGTAGCAGCCATAATGCCTGTGTGAGGTAGAAGCCATAATGCCTGTGTGAGGTAGAAGCCATAATGCCTGTGTGAGGTAGAAGCCATAATGCCTGTGTGTGGTAGAAGCCATAATGCCTGTGTGAGTGTGAGTGTTACGGATACAGTTATCCTGTGTGTGTGTGTGTATCCTGTGTGTGTGTTTCTTTTCTCTCCTTCTCCCCTCACAGGTGAAAATCATCACTCCCCAATCAGTCAACAACCAATCATCAATCAGAAGACACACCTCCTCCAATTTCCTGACCTATCACAGTTCCTTCCCCATGGTTTAAAAACCCCATTTGTTTGTTCTAGAGCCCAGCTCAGCCCAATCTCTCTGTAAATGCCATGTCTGTAGGTCTCTGTGTATCACTCTCGCTTTGTGTCGTAACCTCTCTTTTGTTTAAGCACCTCATAGCACTTTGTCATCACCTGTGAGTATTGTTTTTGGTTATGGTGTTTGTGTTTGATTGCTGGTGGAAAAGGGGGAAACCAAGACAAGTCGCCCATGGGCATACACTACCCGTAGGTGAACTTTGTTAAATACACTAGTTAGAACTGGGCGGACCACCCACTGTATTTTTGGTTAGTTAGTTAGCTGTTGTTAAAGTAGGCTAGTCTAGCTTAGGGGTGTTTTTGAATACTTATTGTTTCTTTCCTTGGGTCCAGCTCAGCCCCTTTTCCTGCTCCCCCCATTACCGTGTGTTTATAAATAAACCTAGAGTTTGACGGTAGATTTCAGTTGTCGTGCTTATTTCGTTCACACTTTTCCTTTGTCACAATAATAATTTGCATGAGTTATGTTACGAGTCTCATTACCATCCCCCCTAGACTGTCGGGCCAAAAGGGATTCGTAACAGTGAGGTAGCAGCCATAATGCCTGTGTGAGGTAGCAGCCACAATGCCTGTGTGAGGTAGCAGCCACAATGCCTGTGTGAGGTAGCAGCCATAATGCCTGTGTGAGGTAGCAGCCATAATGCCTGTGTGAGGTAGAACCCATAATGCCTGTGTGAGTGTGAGGTAGCAGCCATAATGCCTGTGTGAGTGTGAGGTAGAAGCCACAATGCCTGTGTGAGGTAGCAGCCATAATGCCTGTGTGAGGTAGCAGCCATAATGCCTGTGTGAGGTAGCAGCCACAATGCCCGTGTGAGGTAGCAGCCACAATGCCCGTGTGAGGTAGAAGCCACAATGCCCGTGTGAGGTAGCAGCCATAATGCCTGTGTGAGTGTGAGGTAGAAGCCACAATGCCTGTGTGAGTGTGAGGTAGCAGCCATAATGCCTGCGTGAGGTAGCAGCCATAATGCCTGCGTGAGGTAGCAGCCATAATGCCTGCGTGAGGTAGCAGCCATAATGCCTGTGTGAGTGTGAGGTAGCAGCCATAATGCCTGTGTGAGGTAGCAGCCATAATGCCTGTGTGAGGTAGCAGCCATAATGCCTGTGTGAGGTAGCAGCCATAATGCCTGTGTGAGGTAGCAGCCATAATGCCTGTGTGAGGTAGCAGCCATAATGCCTGTGTGAGGTAGCAGCCATAATGCCTGTGTGAGGTAGCAGCCATAATGCCTGTGAGGTAGCAGCCATAATGCCCGTGTGAGGTAGCAGCCATAATGCCCGTGTGAGGTAGCAGCCATAATGCCCGTGTGAGGTAGCAGTCATAATGCCCGTGTGAGGTAGCAGTCATAATGCCCGTGTGAGGTAGCAGTCATAATGCCCGTGTGAGGTAGCAGTCATAATGCCTGTGTGAGTGTGAGGTAGCAGCCATAATGCCCGTGTGAGGTAGCAGTCATAATGCCCGTGTGAGGTAGCAGTCATAATGCCCGTGTGAGGTAGCAGTCATAATGCCTGTGTGAGTGTGAGGTAGCAGCCATAATGCCTGTGTGAGGTAGCAGCCATAATGCCCGTGTGAGGTAGCAGCCATAATGCCCGTGTGAGGTAGCAGCCATAATGCCCGTGTGAGGTAGCAGCCATAATGCCCGTGTGAGGTAGCAGCCATAATGCCTGTGTGAGTGTGAGGTAGCAGCCATAATGCCTGTGTGAGTGTGAGGTAGCAGCCATAATGCCTGTGTGAGTGTGAGGTAGCAGCCATAATGCCTGTGTGAGGTAGCAGTCATAATGCCTGTGTGAGGTAGCAGACATAATGCCTGTGTGAGTGTGAGGTAGCAGCCATAATGCCCGTGTGAGGTAGCAGCCATAATGCCCGTGTGAGGTAGCAGCCATAATGCCCGTGTGAGGTAGCAGCCATAATGCCCGTGTGAGGTAGCAGCCATAATGCCCGTGTGAGGTAGCAGCCATAATGCCCGTGTGAGGTAGCAGTCATAATGCCTGTGTGAGTGTGAGGTAGCAGCCATAATGCCTGTGTGAGGTAGCAGCCATAATGCCCGTGTGAGGTAGCAGCCATAATGCCCGTGTGAGGTAGCAGCCATAATGCCCGTGTGAGGTAGCAGCCATAATGCCCGTGTGAGGTAGCAGCCATAATGCCCGTGTGAGGTAGCAGCCATAATGCCCGTGTGAGGTAGCAGCCATAATGCCCGTGTGAGGTAGCAGCCATAATGCCTGTGTGAGGTAGCAGCCATAATGCCTGTGTGAGGTAGCAGTCATAATGCCTGTGTGAGTGTGAGGTAGCAGCCATAATGCCCGTGTGAGGTAGCAGCCATAATGCCCGTGTGAGGTAGCAGCCATAATGCCCGTGTGAGGTAGCAGCCATAATGCCCGTGTGAGGTAGCCGCCATAATGCCCGTGTGAGGTAGCAGCCATAATGCCCGTGTGAGGTAGCAGCCATAATGCCCGTGTGAGGTAGCAGTCATAATGCCTGTGTGAGTGTGAGGTAGCAGCCATAATGCCCGTGTGAGGTAGCAGCCATAATGCCCGTGTGAGGTAGCAGCCATAATGCCCGTGTGAGGTAGCAGCCATAATGCCTGTGTGAGGTAGCAGCCATAATGCCTATGTGAGGTAGCAGCCATAATGCCCGTGTGAGGTAGCAGCCATAATGCCCGTGTGAGTGTGAGGTAGCAGCCATAATGCCTGTGTGAGTGTGAGGTAGCAGCCATAATGCCTGTGTGAGGTAGCAGCCATAATGCCTGTGTGAGGTAGCAGCCATAATGCCTGTGTGAGGTAGCAGCCATAATGCCTGTGTGAGGTAGCAGCCATAATGCCTGTGTGAGTGAGGTAGCAGCCATAATGCCTGTGTGAGTGAGGTAGCAGCCATAATGCCTGTGTGAGTGTGAGGTAGCAGCCATAATGCCTGTGTGAGGTAGCAGTCATAATGCCTGTGTGAGTGTGAGGTAGCAGCCATAATGCCTATGTGAGGTAGCAGCCATAATGCCCGTGTGAGGTAGCAGCCATAATGCCCGTGTGAGGTAGCAGTCATAATGCCTGTGTGAGTGTGAGGTAGCAGCCATAATGCCTGTGTGAGGTAGCAGCCATAATGCCCGTGTGAGGTAGCAGCCATAATGCCTGTGTGAGTGTGAGGTAGCAGCCATAATGCCCGTGTGAGGTAGCAGCCATAATGCCTGTGTGAGGTAGCAGCCATAATGCCCGTGTGAGGTAGCAGCCATAATGCCCGTGTGAGGTAGCAGCCATAATGCCCGTGTGAGGTAGCAGCCATAATGCCCGTGTGAGGTAGCAGCCATAATGCCTGTGTGAGGTAGCAGCCATAATGCCTGTGTGAGTGTGAGGTAGCAGCCATAATGCCTGTGTGAGTGTGAGGTAGCAGCCATAATGCCTGTGTGAGGTAGCAGCCATAATGCCCGTGTGAGGTAGCAGCCATAATGCCTGTGTGAGGTAGCAGCCATAATGCCTGTGTGAGGTAGCAGCCATAATGCCTGTGTGAGGTAGCAGCCATAATGCCTGTGTGAGGTAGCAGTCATAATGCCTGTGTAAGTGTGAGGTAGCAGCCATAATGCCTATGTGAGGTAGCAGCCATAATGCCTGTGTGAGTGTGAGGTAGCAGCCATAATGCCCGTGTGAGGTAGCAGCCATAATGCCCGTGTGAGGTAGCAGCCATAATGCCCGTGTGAGGTAGCAGCCATAATGCCAGTGTGAGGTAGCAGCCATAATGCCCGTGTGAGGTAGCAGCCATAATGCCCGTGTGAGGTAGCAGCCATAATGCCTGTGTGAGGTAGCAGCCATAATGCCTGTGTGAGGTAGCAGCCATAATGCCTGTGTGAGGTAGCAGCCATAATGCCTGTGTGAGGTAGCAGCCATAATGCCTGTGTGAGGTAGCAGCCATAATGCCTGTGTGAGGTAGCAGCCATAATGCCTGTGTGAGGTAGCAGCCATAATGCCTGTGTGAGGTAGCAGCCATAATGCCTGTGTGAGGTAGCAGCCATAATGCCTGTGTGAGGTAGCAGCCATAATGCCTGTGTGAGGTAGCAGCCATAATGCCTGTGTGAGGTAGCAGCCATAATGCCTGTGTGAGGTAGCAGCCATAATGCCTGTGTGAGGTAGCAGCCATAATGCCTGTGTGAGTGTGAGGTAGCAGCCATAATGCCTGTGTGAGTGTGAGGTAGCAGCCATAATGCCTGTGTGAGTGTGAGGTAGCAGCCATAATGCCTGTGTGAGTGTGAGGTAGCAGCCATAATGCCTGTGTGAGTGTGAGGTAGCAGCCATAATGCCTGTGTGAGGTAGCAGCCATAATGCCCGTGTGAGGTAGCAGCCATAATGCCCGTGTGAGGTAGTAGCCACAATGCCTGTGTGAGGTAGCAGCCACAATGCCTGTGTGAGTGTGAGGTAGCAGCCACAATGCCTGTGTGAGTGTGAGGTAGTAGCCATAATGCCTGTGTGAGTGTGAGGTAGCAGCCATAATGCCTGTGTGAGGTAGCAGCCATAATGCCTGTGTGAGTGTGAGGTAGCAGCCATAATGCCTGTGTGAGGTAGCAGTCATAATGCCTGTGTAAGTGTGAGGTAGCAGCCATAATGCCTGTGTGAGGTAGCAGCCATAATGCCCGTGTGAGGTAGCAGCCATAATGCCTGTGAGTGTATGTCCACTCCTCCCCGTCTGTGGGGCTTTGATTGGGGAGAAATAACTGGGAAGTCATGGACTGACATCAGTCCTGTTATGTTCCGTAGAGAGTTCACGTGTTAGATCATTGTTATCCGTTTGCCATCCGTTTTCACCGACAAAATCGACTTGATTTGATTACATTTTTTTGTTTGTTGGTGAAATCAAAATGGCCAGTTTAACCCTTGTGATGGTACGTGTGAAAGGGGTTAAAGAGAAGAACCTGAAAGTGTTAAACAACACTGTTACGAGAACACTAAACGAGTCCAGGACAGGAAGAGATGGACAGACCACTTGGTGTGATGAGGCATAACATCATTGTTCTCTACTCTGGAAAGCTGCAGGTGGTCTCCGGTGTAGGTTAGTTAAGGATGGTAAGTTGGTGGTTGAAGATATCCCTCTAGTGGTGTGGGGGCTGTGCTTTGGCAAAGTGGGTGGGGTTATATCCTTCCTGTTTGGCCCTGTCCGGGGGTGTCCTCGGATGGGGCCACAGTGTCTCCTGACCCCTCCTGTCTCAGCCTCCAGTATTTATGCTGCAGTATATGTGTCGGGGGCCTAGGGTCAGTTTGTTATATCTGGAGTACTTCACCTGTCCTATTCGGTGTCCTGTGTGCGTTCTCTAATTCTCTCTCTTTCTCTCTCTCGGAGGACCTGAGCCCTAGACTCCTTGCTGTCCCCAGTCCACCTGGCCGTGCTGCTGCTCTAGTTTCAACTGTTCTGCCTTATTATTATTGGACCATGCTGGTCATTTATGAACATTTGAACATCTTGGCCATGTTCTGTTATAATCTCCACCCGGCACAGCCAGAAGAGGACTGGCCACCCCACATAGCCTGGTTCCTCTCTTGGTTTCTTCCTAGGTTTTGGCCTTTCTAGGGAGTTTTTCCTAGCCACCGTGCTTCTACACCTGCATTGCTTGCTGATTGGGGTTTTAGGCTGGGTTTCTGTACAGCACTTTAAGATATCAGCTGATGTACGAAGGGCTATATAAATAAATTTGATTTGATTTGATTTTGATTTGAGTTAAGTTGCTAGTTACCTTGCAGACGGTCCCCAGTGTAGGTTAGTTAAGTTGCTAGTTACCTTGCAGACGGTCCCCGGTGTAGGTTAGTTAAGTTGCTAGTTACCTTGCAGATGGTCTCTGGTTTAGGTTAGTTAAGTTGCTAGTTACCTTGCAGATGGTCTCTGGTTTAGGTCAGTTAAGTTGCTAGTTACCTTGCAGATGGTCCCCGGTGTAGGTTAGTTAAGTTGCTAGTTGCCTTGCAGACGGTCCCCGGTGTAGGTCAGTTAAGTTGCTAGTTACCTTGCAGATGGTCTCCGGTGTAGGTTAGTTAAGTTGCTAGTTACCTTGCAGATGGTCTCTGGTTTAGGTCAGTTAAGTTGCTAGTTACCTTGCAGATGGTCTCTGGTTTAGGTCAGTTAAGTTGCTAGTTACCTTGCAGACGGTCTCCGGTGTAGGTTAGTTAAGTTGCTAGTTACCTTGCAGATGGTCTCTGGTGTAGGTTAGTTAAGTTGCTAGTTACCTTGCAGATGGTCTCCGGTGTAGGTTAGTTAAGTTGCTAGTTACCTTGCAGATGGTCTCCGGTGTAGGTTAGTTAAGTTGCTAGTTACCTTGCAGATGGTCTCTGGTTTAGGTCAGTTAAGTTGCTAGTTACCTTGCAGATGGTCTCTGGTTTAGGTCAGTTAAGTTGCTAGTTACCTTGCAGACGGTCTCCGGTGTAGGTTAGTTAAGTTGCTAGTTACCTTGCAGATGGTCTCTGGTGTAGGTTAGTTAAGTTGCTAGTTACCTTGCAGATGGTCTCCGATGTAGGTTAGTTAAGTTGCTAGTTACCTTGCAGATGGTCTCTGGTGTAGGTTAGTTAAGTTGCTAGTTACCTTGCAGATGGTCTCTGGTGTAGGTTAGTTAAGTTGCTAGTTACCTTGCAGATGGTCTCTGGTGTAGGTTAGTTAAGTTGCTAGTTACCTTGCAGATGGTCCCCGGTATAGGTTAGTTGAGTTGCTATAGTTACCTTGCAGATGGTCTCTAGCGCGTACAGAGCAGACTCTCCAGGCTGGATGATGGCGAGGACAGGCTGGTCGTTAGGAAGACACACCCAGGACGGGGTCAGGTGCTCAGGCACCCAGATATCACTGTCTGTCATGTGACTGTCTGAGTTGACCTGAGGAAGACTTTTCCCCTCATGACTCTTCTGGAGAGATAGAAAGACATTGTTTAGAACTAGCTTGTTTGTTTTATTTTAATTGTATTTTACCTTTATTTAACAAGGCAAGTCAGTTAAGAACAAATTCTTATTTTCAATGACGGCCTTGGAACAGTGGGTTAACTGCCTTGTTCAGGGGCAGAACGACAGATTTGTAGCTTGTCAGCTCGGGGGTTTGAACTCGCAACCTTCCGGTTACTAGTCCAACGCTCTAACCACTACGCTACCCTGCAGCATTGTTTTATTATTTGACCTGTAGTCCTCACAGAGCTGTTGCTGTGGTTACAAGCCATCAGACTACCTGTCAGTGATGGGTAAAGTACCCAACTGTCACAGTTTAGGAAAAGTAAAAGATACCTTAATATAAAATGCCTCAAGTAAAAGTAAAAGGTCACCCAGTAATATACAACTTGAGTAAAAGTCTAAAAGTATTTGGTTTAAAATATACTTAAGTATCAACAGTAAAAATAATTTAAAATTCCTTATTTTAAGCAAATCTTTCTAGTTAAAATTGTTTTTATTTACGGATAGCGAGGATCACACTCCAACACTCAGACATCATTTACAAACAAAGCATGTTGGTTTAGTGAGTCCTCCAGATCAGAGGCAGTAGGGATGACCAGGGATGTTCTCTGTTTAGTGAGTCCTCCAGATCAGAGGCAGTAGGGATGTTCTCTGTTTAGTGAGTCCTCCAGATCAGAGGCAGTAGGGATGGACCAGGGATGTTCTCTGTTTAGTGAGTCCTCCAGATCAGAGGCAGTAGAGATGACCAGGGATGTTCTCTGTTTAGTGAGTCCTCCAGATCAGAGGCAGTTGGGATGACCAGGGATGTTCTCTGTTTAGTGAGTCCTCCAGATCAGAGGCAGTAGGGATGTTCTCTGTTTAGTGAGTCCTCCAGATCAGAGGCAGTAGGGATGACCAGGGATGTTCTCTGTTTAGTCAGTCCACCAGATCAGAGGGAGTAGGGATGACCAGGGATGTTCTCTGTTTAGTGAGTCCTCCAGATCAGAGGCAGTTGGGATGACCAGGGATGTTCTCTGTTAAGTGAGTCCTCCAGATCAGAGGCAGTAGGGATGAACAGGGATGTTCTCTGTTTAGTTGGTCCTCCAGATCAGAGGCAGTAGGGAGGACCAGGGATGTTCTCTGTTTAGTGAGTCCTCCAGATCAGAGGCAGTAGGGATGACCAGGGATGTTCTCTGTTTAGTGAGTCCTCCAGATCAGAGGAAGTAGGGATGACCAGGGATGTTCTCTGTTTAGTGAGTCCTCCAGATCAGAGGCAGTATTGATGACCAGGGATGTTCTCTGTTTAGTGAGTCCACCAGATCAGAGGAAGTAGGGATGACCAGGGATGTTCTCTGTTTAGTCAGTCCTCCAGATCAGAGGCAGTAGGGATGTTCTCTGTTTAGTGAGTCCTCCAGATCAGAGGCAGTAGATGACCAGGGATGTTCTCTGTTTAGTGAGTCCTCCAGATCAAGAGGCAGTAGGGATGACCAGAGATGTTCTCTGTTTAGTGAGTCCTCCAGATCAGAGGCAGTAGGGATGACCAGGGATGTTCTCTGTTTAGTGAGTCCTCCAGATCAGAGGCAGTAGATGACCAGGGATGTTCTCTGTTTAGTGAGTCCTCCAGATCAAGAGGCAGTAGGGATGACCAGAGATGTTCTCTGTTTAGTGAGTCCTCCAGATCAGAGGCAGTAGGGATGACCAGGGATGTTCTCTGTTAAGTGAGTCCTCCAGATCAGAGGCAGTAGGGATGAACAGGGATGTTCTCTGTTTAGTTGGTCCTCCAGATCAGAGGCAGTAGGGAGGACCAGGGATGTTCTCTGTTTAGTGAGTCCTCCAGATCAGAGGCAGTAGGGATGGACCAGGGATGTTCTCTGTTTAGTGAGTCCTCCAGATCAGAGGAAGTAGGGATGACCAGGGATGTTCTCTGTTTAGTGAGTCCTCCAGATCAGAGGCAGTATTGATGACCAGGGATGTTCTCTGTTTAGTGAGTCCACCAGATCAGAGGAAGTAGGGATGACCAGGGATGTTCTCTGTTTAGTCAGTCCTCCAGATCAGAGGCAGTAGGGATGTTCTCTGTTTAGTGAGTCCTCCAGATCAGAGGCAGTAGATGACCAGGGATGTTCTCTGTTTAGTGAGTCCTCCAGATCAAGAGGCAGTAGGGATGACCAGAGATGTTCTCTGTTTAGTGAGTCCTCCAGATCAGAGGCAGCAGGGATGACCAGGGATGTTCTCTGTTTAGTCAGTCCTCCAGATCAGAGGCAGTGGGGATGACCAGGGATGTTCTCTGTTTAGTGAGTCCTCCAGATCAGAGGCAGTAGGGATGACCAGGGATGTTCTCTGTTTAGTGAGTCCTCCAGATCAGAGGCAGTAGGGATGACCAGGGATGTTCTCTGTTTAGTGAGTCCTCCAGATCAGAGGCAGTTGGGATGACCAGGGATGTTCTCTGTTTAGTGAGTCCTCCAGATCAGAGGCAGTTGGGATGACCAGGGATGTTCTCTGTTTAGTCAGTCCACCAGATCAGAGGCAGTAGGGATGACCAGGGATGTTCTCTGTTTAGTGAGTCCTCCAGATCAGAGGCAGTATTGATGACCAGGGATGTTCTCTGTTTAGTGAGTCCACCAGATCAGAGGAAGTAGGGATGACCAGGGATGTTCTCTGTTTAGTCAGTCCTCCAGATCAGAGGCAGTAGGGATGACCAGGGATGTTCTCTGTTTAGTGAGTCCTCCAGATCAGAGGCAGTTGGGATGACCAGGGATGTTCTCTGTTTAGTGAGTCCTCCAGATCAGAGGCAGTTGGGATGACCAGGGATGTTCTCTGTTTAGTCAGTCCACCAGATCAGAGGCAGTAGGGATGACCAGGGATGTTCTCTGTTTAGTGAGTCCTCCAGATCAGAGGCAGTATTGATGACCAGGGATGTTCTCTGTTTAGTGAGTCCACCAGATCAGAGGAAGTAGGGATGACCAGGGATGTTCTCTGTTTAGTCAGTCCTCCAGATCAGAGGCAGTAGGGATGTTCTCTGTTTAGTGAGTCCTCCAGATCAGAGGCAGTAGGGATGTTCTCTGTTTAGTGAGTCCTCCAGATCAGAGGCAGTAGATGACCAGGGATGTTCTCTGTTTAGTCAGTCCTCCAGATCAGAGGCAGTGGGGATGACCAGGGATGTTCTCTTGATAAGTGCGTGAATTTTATTATTTTCCTGTCCTGCTTAGCATTCAAGATGTAACGAGTACTTTTAAGGTGTCAAGGAAAATGCAAGGAGTAAAAAGTACATGATTTGCTTTAGGAATGTAGTGAAGTGAAAGCAAAAGTAGTCAAAAATATAAAAAGTAAATAGTACAGACACCCCAAAAAAACAACTTAAGTAGTACTTTACACCACTGCTCAATGTACATTTGACCCGAGGCAGTCTCTTCTTCACTCTTCTAGGAAACAGACACGCTGTAAATAGTGTGTTCCTACCAGCCTAAAGATTTTGTAAATGATGTTCTTTGACTGATGACTCAGTATCAGTTATCCACCAAGCTAGGAAGATGAATGGTACCCGACTGCCTACTTACCTGGCAGTGTGTGTGTGTGTGTGTGTGTGTGTGTGTGTGTGTGTGTGTGTGTGTGTGTGTGTGATGCCTACTTACCCCTCTCTCCCTGGCAGTGTGTGTGTGTGTCTGTGTGTGTGTGATGCCTACTTACCCCTCTCTCCCTGGCAGTGTGTGTGTGTGTGTGTGATGCCTACTTACCCCTCTCTCCCTGGCAGTGTGTGTGTGTGTGTGTGTGTGTGTGGGTGTGATGCCTACTTACCCCTCTCTCCCTGGCAGTGTGTGTGTGTGTGTGTGTGTGTGTGTGTGTGTGTGTGTGTGTGTGTGATTTCTATTTTACACCCTCTCCCTGGCAGTGTGTGTGTGTGTGTGTGTGTGTGATGCCTACTTACACCTCTCTCCCTGGCAGTGTGTGTGTGTGTGTGTGTGTGGGTGTGATGCCTACTTACCCCTCTCTCCCTGTGTGTGTGTGTGTGTGTGTGTGTGTGTGTGTGTGTGTGTGTGTGTGTGTGTGTGTGTGTGATTTCTACTTACACCTCTCTCCCTGGCAGTGTGTGTGTGTGTGTGTGTGTGATGCCTACTTACCCCTCTCTCCCTGGTGTGTGTGTGTGTGATGCCTACTTACCCCCTCTCCCTGGCAGTGTGTGTGTGTGTGTGTGTGTGTGTGTGTGTGTGTGTGTGTGTGTGTGTGTGTGTGTGTGTGTGTGTGTGTGTGTGTGTGTGTGTGATGCCTACTTACCCCTCTCTCCCTGGCAGTGTGTGTGTGATGCCTACTTACCCCTCTCTCCCTGGCAGTGTGTGTGTGATGCCTACTTACCCCTCTCTCCCTGGCAGTGTGTGTGTGATGCCTACTTACCCCTCTCTCCCTGGCAGTGTGTGTGTGTGTGATGCCTACGTACCCCTCTCTCCCTGGCAGTGTGTGTGTGTGTGTGTGTGTGTGATGCCTACGTACCCCTCTCTCCCTGGCAGTGTGTGTGTGTGTGTGTGTGTGTGTGTGTGTGTGTGTGTGTGTGTGTGTGTGTGTGTGTGTGTGTGTGTGATGTGTACCCCTCTCTCCCTGGCAGTGTCCACATCATAGATCCCGTCCAGAGGCTTTTTCACTGGCTCCTCCCCATCAGCAAAGACCTGAGGGAGAAACGGCCAGGCCAATATAGAACCCCTCCAAAAAATGGCTGAGCAAAGAAGTTGTATGTATGAGATAAGTGGCAGTTCTAAGAGGCAGTTCTAAGTGGCAGTTCTAAGAGGCAGTTCTAAGAGGCAGTTCTAAGTGGCAGTTCTAAGAGGCAGTTCTAAGAGGCAGTTCTAAGAGGCAGTTCTAAGTGGCAGTTCTAAGTGGCAGTTCTAAGTGGCAGTTCTAAGTGGCAGTTCTGTGGCAGTTCTAAGTGGCAGTTCTAAGTGGCAGTTCTAAGTGGCAGTTCTAAGTGGCAGTTCTAAGAGGCAGTTCTAAGTGGCAGTTCTAAGTGGCAGTTCTAAGTGGCAGTTCTAAGTGGCAGTTCTAAGTGGCAGTTCTAAGTGGCAGTTCTAAGTGGCAGTTCTAAGTGGCAGTTCTAAGTGGCAGTTCCAGTGTATTGTTCCAGATGTCTATGCAGGTTAATTTCTATAGAGCTGCTGGTTATATAGACAAGGAGCACGGACTCGTGGTTACATAGACCAGGAGGATGGTGGGCTGTGGTCTGCTGGAGTTAAAGACACATACCTGGTTGATGGTGGGCTGTGGTCTGCTGGAGTTAAAGACACATACCTGGTTGATGGTGGGCTGTGGTCTGCTGGAGTTAAAGACACATACCTGGTTGATGGTGGGGTGGGCTGTGGTCTTCTTCTTGGAAGTAGTATCCAGGCCCCACAGAGAGGAGAACCTGCTCTTACCTGGATGAGGAGGTACGTGACATGGTACGTCTCTTCCCTCCGCTCTCTGTACGGGCTGCCACCTACATCACACACACACACACACACACACAGAGAAAGAAACAGCGAGAGAGAGACACACACACAGAGAAAGAAACAGCGAAAGAGAGAGTGATACAGAGAGAAAGAGACACACAGAGAGACACACACACACAGAGACACAGACACAGACACACAGACAAACACACAGAGTGAGACAGAGAGAGACAGACACACACAGAGACAGACAAAAGGAGAGAAAGACAGAGAGAGAGAGAGAAAAAGACATTCACAGAGACAGCATTATTGAAAGGAGCATATCTAACACACAGAACATCTCACCCACAAAACCTGACACTGCTGGTTAGGTCTGACCATGGAATGGTTATATAGACCAGGAGGACAGACTAGTGGTTATATAGACCAGGAGGACAGACTAGTGGTTATATAGACCAGGAGGAGAGACTAGTGGTTATATAGACCAGGAGGACTAGTGGTTATATAGACCAGGAGGAGAGACTAGTGGTTATATAGACCAGGAGAAGAGACTAGTGGTTATATAGACAAGGAGGAGAGACTAGTGGTTATATAGACCAGGAGAAGAGACTAGTGGTTATATAGACCAGGAGGACAGACTAGTGGTTATACAGACCAGGAGGACAGACTAGTGGTTATATAGACCAGGAGGAGAGACTAGTGGTTATATAGACCAGGAGGAGAGACTAGTGGTTATATAGACCAGGAGGACTAGTGGTTACACAGACCAGGAGGACAGACTAGTGGTTATATAGACCAGGAGGACAGACTAGTGGTTATATAGACCAGGAGGACAGACTAGTGGTTATATAGACCAGGAGGAGAGACTAGTGGTTATATAGACCAGGAGGAGAGACTAGTGGTTATATAGACCAGGAGGAGAGACTAGTGGTTATATAGACCAGGAGAAGAGACTAGTGGTTATATAGACCAGGAGGAGAGACTAGTGGTTATATAGACCAGTAGGACAGACTAGTGGTTATACAGACCAGGAGGACAGACTAGTGGTTATATAGACCAGGAGGACAGACTAGTGGTTATATAGACCAGGAGGACAGACTAGTGGTTATATAGACCAGGAGGACTAGTGGTTATATAGACCAGGAGGACAGACTAGTGGTTACACAGACCAGGAGGACAGACTAGTGGTTATATAGACCAGGAGGACTAGTGGTTATATAGACCAGGAGGACAGACTAGTGGTTATACAGACCAGGAGGACAGACTAGTGGTTACACAGACCAGGAGGACAGACTAGTGGTTATACAGACCAGGAGGACAGACTAGTGGTTATATAGACCAGGAGGACAGACTAGTGGTTATACAGACCAGGAGGACAGACTAGTGGTTATATAGACCAGGAGGACTAGTGGTTATATAGACCAGGAGGACTAGTGGTTATATAGACCAGGAGGACAGACTAGTGGTTACACAGACCAGGAGGACAGACTAGTGGTTATACAGACCAGAGGACAGACTAGTGGTTATATAGACCAGGAGGACTAGTGGTTATCTAGACCAGGAGGACAGACTAGTGGTTACAAGACCAGGAGGACAGACTAGTGGTTATATAGACCAGGAGGACAGACTAGTGGTTATACAGTGACAGACTAGTGGTTATATAGACCAGGAGGAGAGACTAGTGGTTATATAGACCAGGAGGAGAGACTAGTGGTTATATAGACCAGGAGGACTAGTGGTTACACAGACCAGGAGGACAGACTAGTGGTTATATAGACCAGGAGGACAGACTAGTGGTTATATAGACCAGGAGGACTGACTAGTGGTTATATAGACCAGGAGGACTAGTGGTTACACAGACCAGGAGGACAGACTAGTGGTTATATAGACCAGGATGACAGACTAGTGGTTATATAGACCAGGAGGACAGACTAGTGGTTATATAGACCAGGAGGAGAGACTAGTGGTTATATAGACCAGGAGGACAGACTAGTGGTTATATAGACCAGGAGGGAGACTGTGGTTATATAGACCAGGAGGACTGACTAGTGGTTATATAGAACAGGAGGACAGACTAGTGGTTATATAGACCAGGAGGACAGACTAGTGGTTATACAGACCAGGAGGACAGACTAGAGTTATATAGACCAGGAGGACAGACTAGTGGTTATATAGACCAGGAGGAGGACTAGTGGTTATATAGACCAGGAGGACTAGTGGTTACAAGACCAGGAGGACAGACTAGTGGTTATATAGACCAGGAGGACAGACTAGTGGTTATATAGACCAGGAGGACTGACTAGTGGTTATATAGACCAGGAGGACAGACTAGTGGTTATATAGACCAGGAGGACTAGTGGTTACACAGACCAGGAGGACAGACTAGTGGTTATATAGACCAGGATGACAGACTAGTGGTTATATAGACCAGGAGGACAGACTAGTGGTTATATAGACCAGGAGGAGAGACTAGTGGTTATATAGACCAGGAGGACAGACTAGTGGTTATATAGACCAGGAGGAGAGACTAGTGGTTATATAGACCAGGAGGACTGACTAGTGGTTATATAGACCAGGAGGACAGACTAGTGGTTACATAGACCAGGAGGACTAGTGGTTACACAGACCAGGAGGACAGACTAGTGGTTATATAGACCAGGAGGACAGACTAGTGGTTATATAGACCAGGAGGACAGACTAGTGGTTATATAGACCAGGAGACAGACATAGACCAGGAGGACAGACTAGTGGTTATATAGACCAGGAGGACAGACTAGTGGTTATGTGGACCAGGAGGACAGACTAGTGGTTATACAGACCTAGTGGTTATACAGGAGGACAGACTAGTGGTTATATAGACCAGTGGAGGAGACAGACTAGTGGTTATATAGACCAGGAGGACAGACTAGTGGTTATACAGACCAGGAGGACAGACTAGTGGTTATATAGACCAGGAGGACAGACTATATAGACCAGGAGGACAGACTAGTGGTTATACAGACCAGGAGGACAGACTAGTGGTTAGACCAGGAGACCAGGAGGACAGACTAGTGGTTATACAGACCAGGAGGACAGACAGTGGTTATATAGACCAGGAGGACAGACTAGTGGTTATACAGACCAGGAGGACAGACTAGTGGAATACAGACCAGGAGGACAGACTAGTGGTTATACAGACCAGGAGGACAGACTAGTGGTTATATAGACCAGGAGGACAGACTAGTGGTTATACAGACAGACCAGGAGGACAGACTAGTGGTTATTAGGAGGACAGACTAGTGGACCAGACCAGAGGACAGACTAGTGGTTATATAGACCAGGAGGACAGACTAGTGGTTACACAGAGAGACAGACAGGAGGACAGACTAGTGGTTATATAGACCAGGAGGACAGACCAGTGGAGACCAGGAGGACAGACTAGTGGTTATATAGACCAGGAGGACAGACTAGTGGTTATACAGAGGAGACCAGGAGGACAGACTAGTGGTTATACAGACCAGGAGGACAGACTAGTGGTTATATAGACCAGGAGACAGACTAGTGGTTATATAGACCAGGAGGAGAGACTAGTGGTTATAGACCAGGAGGACAGACTAGTAGACCAGGAGGACAGACTAGTGGTTATACAGACCAGGAGGACAGACTAGTGGTTATCTAGACCAGGAGGACAGACTAGTGGTTATATAGACCTAGTGGACAGACCAGGAGACTAGTGGTTATATAGACCAGGAGGACAGACTAGTGGTTATATAGACCAGGAGGACAGACTAGTGGTTATATAGACCAGGAGGGACTAGTGGTTATACAGACCAGGAGGACAGACTAGTGGTTATATAGACCAGGAGGACAGACTAGTGGTTATACAGACCAGGAGGAGAGACTAGTGGTTATATAGACCAGGAGGACTAGTGGTTATACAGACCAGGAGGAGAGACTAGTGGTTATATAGACCAGGAGACTAGTGGTTATACAGACCAGGAGGAGAGACTAGTGGTTATATAGACCAGGAGGACAGACTAGTGGTTATACAGACCAGGAGGAGAGACTAGTGGATAGACCAGGAGGACAGACTAGTGGTTATATAGACCAGGAGGAGGAGACTAGTGGTTATATAGACAGGAGGACAGACTAGTGGTTATATAGACCAGGAGGACAGACTAGTGGTTATATAGACCAGGAGGACAGACTAGTGGTTATATAGACCAGGAGGACAGACTAGTGGTTATATAGACCAGGAGGACTAGTGGTTATATAGACCAGGAGGACAGACTAGTGGTTATACAGACCAGGAGGACAGACTAGTGGTTATATAGACCAGGAGGACAGACTAGTGGTTATATAGACCAGGAGGACAGACTAGTGGTTATATAGACCAGGAGGACAGACTAGTGGTTATATAGACCAGACTAGTGGTTACCAGGAGGACAGACAGACCAGGAGTTATACAGACAGACTAGTGGTTATATAGACCAGGAGGACAGACTAGTGGTTATATAGGACAGACTAGTGGTTATATAGACCAGGAGGACAGACTAGTGGTTATATAGACCAGGACTAGTGGTTATACAGACCAGGAGGAGTGGTTATATAGACCAGGAGGAGTGGTTATATAGACCAGGAGGACAGACTAGTGGTTATATAGACCAGTGGTTATATAGAGGACTAGTGGTTATATAGACCAGGAGGACAGACTAGTGGTTATACAGACCAGGAGGAGAGACTAGTGGTTATACAGACCAGGAGGAGAGACTAGTGGTTATACAGACCAGGAGGAGAGACTAGTGGTTATATAGACCAGGAGGACAGACTAGTGGTTATATAGACCAGGAGGAGAGACTAGTGGTTATATAGACCAGGAGGACTAGTGGTTATATAGACCAGGAGGACAGACTAGTGGTTATATAGACCAGGAGGACTAGTGGTTATATAGACCAGGAGGACAGACTAGTGGTTATATAGACCAGGAGGAGAGACTAGTGGTTACACAGACCAGGAGGACAGACTAGTGGTTATACAGACCAGGAGGACAGACTAGTGGTTATATAGACCAGACAGAGTGGACAGACTAGTGGTTATATAGACCAGGAGGACAGACTAGTGGTTATATAGACCAGGAGGACAGGAGACTAGTGGTTATATAGACCAGGAGGACAGACTAGTGGTTATATAGACCAGGAGGACAGACTAGTGGTTATACAGACCAGGAGGACAGACTAGTGGTTATATAGACCAGGAGGACAGACTAGTGGTTATATAGACCAGGAGGACAGACTAGTGGTTAGGATAGACTAGTGGTTATACAGACCAGGAGGACAGACTAGTGGTTATATAGACCAGGAGGACAGACTAGTGGTTATATAGACCAGGAGGACAGACTAGTGGTTATACAGACCAGGAGGACAGACTAGTGGTTATATAGACCAGGAGGACAGACTAGTGGTTATATAGACCAGGAGGACAGACTAGTGGTTATATAGACCAGGAGGACAGAGTGGTTATATAGTGGAGACTAGTGGTTATATAGACCAGGACAGAGGACTAGTGGTTATATAGACCAGGAGGACAGACTAGTGGTTATATAGACCAGGAGGACAGACTAGTGGTTATATAGACCAGGAGGACAGACTAGTGGTTATATAGACCAGGAGGAGTTATATAGACTAGTGGTTATATAGACCAGGAGACTAGTGGACTAGTGGTTATATAGACCAGGAGGACAGACTAGTGGTTATATAGATAGACCAGGAGGAGAGACTAGTGGTTATATAGACCAGGAGGAGAGACTAGTGGTTATATAGACCAGGAGGACAGACTAGTGGTTATATAGACAGGAGTGGTTATATAGACCAGGAGGACAGACTAGGAGGACAGTGGTTATATAGACCAGGAGGAGAGACTAGTGGTTATATAGACCAGGAGGACAGACTAGTGGTTATATAGACCAGGAGGACAGACTAGTGGTTATATAGACCAGGAGGAGAGACTAGTGGTTATATAGACCAGGAGGACAGACTAGTGGAGAAGAGACTAGTGGTTATATAGACCAGGAGGACAGACTAGTGGTTATATAGACCAGGAGGACAGACTAGTGGTTATATAGACCAGGAGGAGAGACTAGTGGTTATATAGACCAGGAGGACAGACTAGTGGTTATATAGACCAGGAGGACAGACTAGTGGTTATATAGACCAGGAGGACAGACTAGTGGTTATATAGACCAGGAGGACAGACTAGTGGTTATATAGACCAGGAGGACAGACTAGTGGTTATATAGACCAGGAGGACAGACTAGTGGTTATACAGACCAGGAGGACAGACTAGTGGTTATATAGACCAGGAGGACAGACTAGTGGTTATATAGACCAGGAGGACAGACTAGTGGTTTATAGACCAGGAGGACAGACTAGTGGTTATACAGACCAGGAGGACAGACTAGTGGTTATATAGACCAGGAGGAGGACTAGTGGTTATATAGACCAGGAGACAGATAGTGGTTAGACCTGGAGAGAGACTAGTGGTTATATAGACCAGGAGGAGAGACTAGTGGTTATATAGACCAGGAGAAGAGACTAGTGGTTATATAGACCAGGAGGAGAGACTAGTGGTTATATAGACCAGGAGACAGACTAGTGGTTATATAGACCAGGAGGAGAGACTAGTGGTTATATAGACCAGGAGGAGGACAGACTAGTGGTTATATAGACCACTAGTGGAGGACAGACTAGTGGTTATATAGACCAGGAGAGACTAGTGGTTATATAGACCAGGAGGACAGACTAGTGGTTATATAGACCAGGAGGACAGACTAGTGGTTATATAGACCAGGAGGACAGACTAGTGGTTATATAGACCAGGAGAGACTAGTGGTTATATAGACCAGGAGGACAGACTAGTGGTTATATAGACCAGGAGGACAGACTAGTGGTTATATAGACCAGGAGGACAGACTAGTGGTTATATAGACCAGGAGGAGAGACTAGTGGTTATATAGACCAGGAGGACAGACTAGTGGTTATATAGACCAGGAGGACAGACTAGTGGTTATATATATAGTGGTTATATAGACCAGACCAGGAGGACAGACTAGTGGTTATATAGACCAGGAGGACAGACTAGTGGTTATATAGACCAGGAGGACAGACTAGTGGTTATACAGACCAGGAGGACAGACTAGTGGTTATATAGACCAGGAGGACAGACTAGTGGTTATATATAGACCAGGAGGAGAGACTAGTGGTTATATAGACCAGGAGGACAGACTAGTGGTTATACTAGTGGAGACCAGGAGGACAGACTAGTGGTTATATAGACCAGGAGGACAGACTAGTGGTTATATAGACCAGAGTGGTTATATAGAGGAGGAGACTAGTGGTTATATAGACCAGGAGGACAGAGTTATATAGACTAGTGGTTATATAGACCAGGAGGAGAGACTAGTGGTTATATAGACCAGGAGGACAGACTAGTGGTTATATAGACCAGGAGGACAGACTAGTGGTTATATAGACCAGGAGGACAGACTAGTGGTTATATAGACCAGGAGACTAGTGGTTATATAGACCAGGAGGACAGACTAGTGGTTATATAGACCAGGAGACAGACAGTGGAGACCAGGAGACAGACTAGTGGTTATATAGACCAGGAGGACAGACTAGTGGTTATATAGACCAGGAGGACAGACTAGTGGTTATATAGACCAGGAGGACAGACTAGTGGTTATATAGACCAGGAGGAGGAGACTAGTGGTTATACAGACCAGGAGGACAGACTAGTGGTTATATAGACCAGGAGGACAGACTAGTGGTTATACAGACCAGTGGGAGGAGAGACTAGTGGTTATATAGACCAGGAGACAGACTAGTGGTTATATAGACCAGGAGGACAGACTAGTGGTTATATAGACCAGGAGAACAGACTAGTGGTTATATAGACCAGGAGGACAGACTAGTGGTAGACCAGGAGGAGAGACTAGTGGTTATAGACCAGGAGGAGAGACTAGTGGTTATATAGACCAGGAGGACAGACTAGTGGTTATATAGACCAGGAGGACAGACTAGTGGTTATATAGACCAGGAGGACAGACTAGTGGTTATATAGACCAGGAGGACAGACTAGTGGTTATATAGACCAGGAGGACAGACTAGTGGTTATATAGACCAGGAGGACAGACTAGTGGTTATATAGACCAGGAGGAGAGACTAGTGGTTATATAGGAGGAGGAGACTAGTGGTTATATAGACCAGGAGGACAGACTAGTGGTTATATAGACCAGGAGGAGAGACTAGTGGTTATATAGACCAGGAGGACAGACTAGTGGTTATATAGACCAGGAGGACAGACTAGTGGTTATATAGACCAGGAGGACAGACTAGTGGTTATATAGACCAGGAGGACAGAGACTAGTGGTTATATAGACCAGACTAGTGGTTATATAGACCAGGAGGACAGACTAGTGGTTATATAGACCAGGAGGACAGACTAGTGGTTATATAGACCAGGAGGACAGACTAGTGGTTATATAGACCAGGAGGACAGACTAGTGGTTATATAGACCAGGAGGACAGACTAGTGGTTATATAGACCAGGAGGACAGACTAGTGGTTATATAGACCAGGAGGACAGACTAGTGGTTATATAGACCAGGAGGACAGACTAGTGGTTATATAGACCAGGAGGACAGACTAGTGGTTATATAGACCAGGAGGACAGACTAGTGGTTATATAGACCAGGAGGACAGACTAGTGGTTATATAGACCAGGAGGACAGACTAGTGGTTATATAGACCAGGAGGACAGACTAGTGGTTATATAGACCAGGAGGAGGACAGACTAGTGGTTATATAGACCAGGAGGACAGACTAGTGGTTATATAGACCAGGAGGACAGACTAGTGGTTATATAGACCAGGAGGACAGACTAGTGGTTATATAGACCAGGAGGACAGAGTTATATAGACCAGGAGGACAGACTAGTGGTTATATAGACCAGGAGGACAGACTAGTGGTTATATAGACCAGGAGGACAGACTAGTGGTTATATAGACCAGGAGGACAGACTAGTGGTTATATAGACCAGGAGGACAGACTAGTGGTTATACAGACCAGGAGGACAGACTAGTGGTTATATAGACCAGGAGGACAGACTAGTGGTAGACCAGGAGGACAGACTAGTGGTTATATAGACCAGGAGGACAGACTAGTGGTTATATAGACCAGGAGGACAGACTAGTGGTTATATAGACCAGGAGGACAGACTAGTGGTTATATAGACCAGGAGGACAGACTAGTGGTTATACAGACCAGGAGGACAGACTAGTGGTTATATAGACCAGGAGGACCAGGAGTTATATAGACCAACTAGTGGTTATAAGACAGGAGGACTAGTGGTTATATAGACCAGGAGGACAGACTAGTGGTTATACAGACCAGGAGGACAGACTAGTGGTTATATAGACCAGGAGGACAGACTAGTGGTTATACAGACCAGGAGGACAGACTAGTGGTTATATAGACCAGGAGGAGAGACTAGTGGTTATATAGACCAGGAGGACAGACTAGTGGTTATAAGAGCGTCTATAAGACCAGAGGACAGACTAGTGACTTAAATGGACATGACTAGTGGTTATATAGACCAGGAGGACAGACTAGTGGTTATATAGACCAGGAGAAGAGACTAGTGGTTATATAGACCAGGAGGACATCTAGTGGTTATATAGACCAGGAGACAGACTAGTGGTTATATAGACCAGGAGGAGAGACTAGTGGTTATATAGACCAGGAGGAGAGACTAGTGGTTATATAGACCAGGAGGGACTAGTGGTTTATAGACCAGGAGGACAGACTAGTGGTTATATAGACCAGGAGGAGAGACAAGTGGTTATATAGACCAGGAGAAGAGACTAGTGGTTATATAGACCAGGAGGACAGACTAGTGGTTATATAGACCAGGAGGACAGACTAGTGGTTATATAGACCAGGAGGAGGGACTGGTGGTTATATAGACAGTGTACAAAACATTAAGAACACCTAGATTCCCATGACATAGACTGACCAGGTGAAAGCTATGATCCCTTATTGACCTCACTTGTTAAAACCCTTCAAATCAGTGGAGATGAAGAGGAGGAGACAGGTTAAATCAGTGGAGATGAAGAGGAGGAGATGGGTTGTTTATAAAACCCGAGACATGGATGGTATGTGTCACTATTCAGAGGGTGAATGGCACCCTATTCCCACATAGTGTTTGGGTCAACATTGGCCAGCGCCCCGTAAACGCTTTCGACATCTTATGGCACCCAATTGAGGCTGTTCTTAGGACAAAGGAAAAATATCTTGCAACTACCATACTGGGTTACTTTACTAGGCAAGTTCATACCTGGACAAACCCACCTGGGCCAAATGTGAGAGACAGAGAGAGATTCCCTACATAGTGCACTACTATGGCACCCTATTCCCTACATAGTGCACTACTATGGCACCCTATTCCCTACATAGTGCACTACTATGGCACCCTATTCCCTATATAGTGCACTACTATGGCACCCTATTCCCTTCATAGCGCACTAGTATGGCACCCTATTCCCTACATAGTGCACTACTATGGGTACTGGTCTAAAGTGGTGCACTACCAAGGCAATAGAGTGCCATTTGGAACACCGGCCATGTAGGCGACGAGCAACAGGGATTCGACTGATCAGCCGACTCACCTCCACACACTGCTCTGCTGAACGCTCCCCTCCCAACCAATTAAATGCTACACTCTTGCGTTACCTACGATTCCAGTGTTCTGCAGACAAACATAACGACCTCCGCTCTGTGGAGGAGGCTGGCATTGTGGCAGAGCGATCAATAACCGTGCAAAAATTGCCTCCATCATACAGGACGGCAGCGTAGCCTAGTGGTTAGAGCATTGGACTAGTAGCCGAAAGGTTGCAAGTTCAATTCCCCCAACCTGACAAGCTACAAAAAATGAACAAGGCAGTTAACCCACTGTTCCTAGGCCGTCATTGAAAACAAGAATTTGTTCTTAACTGACTTGCCTAGTTAAATAAAGGTATGTTTTGTAGTGGGCATTGTTGTTGAGTTATGTATTGAAGACTTTTCCCCAGTCAGTGGTAGTAGGCAACACGATCATAATTCAGAGAAAAATAAATAACTACTTTTGTCTAGTTTGTTTGACAGGAAATGGATAGGTGGTGTTTTGGTGTGAGTGTGTGTGTATGTGCGCGCGTGCGCAACTCACCAGAGCATGAAAGGACGACACAGAGAAGATTCCGAGGCGTCCCATGGCCAGTTTAGTGGGTCTGGAGGCTACGGCTAGCAGGCGTTTGGGGTTGGGCAGCTCCCCTCCCTGCAGACTGGCCAGGTAACACCGGAACCGGAACAAACCCATATGAAACTGTTCCAAGTTCTGCTCCCACAGAAAGATCTAGAACAAAACACAACAACCCATTTAAAACAAAAAGGGGCAATCTGGGTTTGGTACATCCATGTTTCTCACGGATGGACAGTCTTTGCATCCATAGCTGTGTCTATGCATTTTGAGAGTGGTTACACTGCCACGTGTGTCTCCCCACCCAAACGTCAACAAAACCAAAGAGCTGACGGTGGACCACAGGAGACAGCAGAGAGACGACGCCTCCAGCCACATCGATGGGGCCGGGAGTGAAGAGGGTCAAAAGTTCAAAGTTCAAAGTTCAACAGCGGGTACCTGAGGACCTGAAACGGTCCCTTCACATAGACGGTGTGGTGAAGAAGGTGCAACAGCACCTCAGAAATAGTAGCAGGGTGAATGCTGAACTGTTGTTCAGACAGGAGGGAGGAGGGGGGGGGGGGGGTAAAGACTGACACAGAGGGTTGAGTCCCAAATGGCGCCCTATTCCCTACGGGCACTACATAGGGAATAACATGGCGTTTGAGAAGCAGACTGGGAGAGACAGATATTTCTGAGGAGCAAGGCCTCAGCACAATGTGTAACCAGACGCTGCCAAAGTTGCCCATGCCAACCAGGCAGACAGTCAGTCGAGCAGGCATCCGAACAGGCACCCAACCAGCCAGTCACCAGCCAGGCAACCAGTCAGCCAAACAGTCCCCCAGCAAACCAGCTTGCCAAGCAGGCAGCCAACAGCCAGGCACCAAACCAGCCAACAGCCAGGCGCCCATCCTGCCAACCAACCAGACAGTCAGCAACCAGTGAGCCAGCCATCCAGGCAGCCAACCAGGAAGCCAAACAGAGACTACCTCACAGACACACATCAAAGGATCTGCCTTTCATTAACAGACCCATTAAGGACGATATGAACTTTGGGATTCATTAAGAGAATACTAGGTCAGGGTCTAATAGGGGCCAAGTGCTCCATGGTAGGTCAGGGTCTAACAGGGCCAAGTGCTCCATGGTAGGTCAGGATCTAACAGGGGCCAAGTGCTCCATGGTAGGTCAGGGTCTAACAGGGCCAAGTGCTCCATGGTAGGTCAGGGTCTAACAGGGGCCAAGTGCTCCATGGTAGGTCAGGGTCTAACAGGGGCCAAGTGCTCCATGGTAGGTCAGGATCTAACAGGGGCCAAGTGCTCCATGGTAGGTCAGGGTCTAACAGGGGCCAAGTGCTCCATGGTAGGTCAGGGTCTAACAGGGCCAAGTGCTCCATGGTAGGTGCTCCATGGTAGGTCTAACAAGGCCAAGTGCTCCATGGTAGGTTAGGGTCTAACAGGGCCAAGTGCTCCATGGTAGGTCAGGATCTAACAAGGCCAAGTGCTCCATGGTAGGTCAGGGTCTAACAGGGGCCAAGTGCTCCATGGTAGGTCAGGGTCTAACAAGGCCAAGTGAATTAGTCTCGACAAACAGGGTCTGGACCCCTAATTACATGATCAATACTGTTCTGTCTCTTCTTGGCGTCAGTGACGAGCTTTATCATCTACTCTCCTATCTTCTTGTCCCTCCTACACACCTGGTCCAGTAGTCTTCCTCTTCTTGGCATTGGTAACTGAGCTCACACACACACACACACACACACACACACACACACACACACACACACACACACACCTGGTCTAGTAGTCTTCCTCTTCTTGGTATTGGTAACTGAGCTCACACACACCTGGTCCAGTAGTCTTCCTCGTCTTGGTATTGGTAACTTAGCTCACACACACCTGGTCTAGGAGTCTTCCTCTTCTTGGTATCGGTAACTGAGCTCACACTCTCACACACCTGGTCCAGTAGTCTTCCTCGTCTTGGTATCGGTAACTGAGCTCACACACACCTGGTCTAGTAGTCTTCCTCTTCTTGGTATCGGTAACTGAGCTCACACACCTGGTCCAGTAGTCTTCCTCGTCTTGGTTTCGGTAACTGAGCTCACACACCTGGTCCAGTAGTCTTCCTCGTCTTGGTATCGGTAACTGAGCTCACACTCTCTCTCACCTGGTCCAGTATGGTCTTCCTCGTCTTGGTATCGGTAACTGAGCTCACACACCTGGTCCAGTAGTCTTCCTCTCCTTGGCATCGGTAACTGAGCTCACACACCTGGTCTAGTAGTCTTCCTCGTCTTGGTATTGGTAACTGAGCTCACACACACCTGGTTCAGTATGGTCTTCCTCTTCTTGATATCGGTAACTGGGCTCACACACACACAGACACACACACACACCTGATCCAGTAGTATTCCTTGTCTTGGTATCGGTAACTGAGCTCACACTCTCTCACCTGGTCCAGTATGGTCTTCCTCTTCTTGGTATCGGTCACGGCACTGAGCTGCATGTCTCCCATCTTCTTCATCTTCTCGTCCATGTCGATCTTCTGCTCCAGCTTCTTAATCTCCGCCCTCAACAGACGCACCGTGTCCTCCCGGTGATGCTGCCTGGCAACGGCCGCCGCGCACGCCGAGTGGATGGCCGTGATCCAGTTCTCCAGCTCCGTCTGACTGCACGTCTACAAGGGGTTAGAGGTCAGAGGTTAGAGAAAGGGTTACGCGGACCTTTATTCCACACTACAGCATGCTTGGAATACAGCCAAGTTATACAACAAATGACCAAACAGTGTACATCTCACACACACACACACACACACACACACGGAGCTCCTCCTACCTGGAAGAGAAATGCATCCCCTAGACAGTTGCTGAGGCAGAAGACAAAGTCCTTCTTGGGGTGTTCAGGTACGGACTGTACGATACTGTTCTCAGCCCACGCCGCATGTTTAGGGACACTGTTGTGGTCGATCCCCGACCGTCCGTCCGTCTCGTAGAAGAACAGAGTGCATCCTGGGAGAAAACAGGAACAAGGTCGTTACTCACAACCATCAATCAATCAATCAATCAATCAAATCAAATGTATGTTCATAGCCATTTTTCCTATAAAGTGCAAAATGCAGTCAAACACAATAAAGTATCAATGAAAAAGGTTTAAGGTGATGTATATTTCTAGACAGTGATAGCTTTCTTCCTTCAAATATCTGACAGGGGGAAATGTCCCTGCAGAAAACAACAACAAATCAAATAAACAACAGCTTGTTTTATCGATTTAATTCTGCTCTCTAGTGGCCAGCGGTAAGAAGTGCCGGTCTGGATTCTCCAGGAGGGATCACACATAATCAGAATAATGATGTGAACCCCTAGAATGCTGATGGCCCCTAGAATAATGATGTAGCCCCTAGAATGCTGATGTGAAATGTGGCCCCTAGAATGCTGATGTGAACCCCTAGAATGCTGATGATGAGCCCCTAGAATGCTGATGTGAACCCCTAGAATGCTGATGCCACTAGAATAATGATGTGGCCCCTAGAATGCTAGAATAATGATGTAGCCCCTAGAATGCTGATGTGGCCCCTAGAATGCTGATGTGGCCCCTAGAATAATGATGTGCTAGAATGCTGATGTGGCCCCTAGAATGCTGATGTGGCCCCTAGAATAATGAAGCCCCTAGAATGCTGATGTGAACCCCTAGAATGCTGATGTGGCCCCTAGAATAATGATGACCCCTAGAATGCTGATGTGAACCCCTAGAATGCTGATGTGGCCACTAGAATAATGATGTGGCCCCTAGAATGCTGATGTGAACCCCTAGAATAATGATGTAGCCCCTAGAATAATGATGTAGCCCCTAGAATGCTGATGTGAACCCCTAGAATGCTGATGTTGAACCCCTAGAATGCTGATGTGAACCCCTAGAATGCGGATGTGACCCCTAGAATGCTGAAGTGACCCCTAGAATGCTGAAGTGGCCCCTAGAATGCTGACCCCTAGAATGCTGAAGTGTATAATAATGACCCCTAGAATGCTGATGTGAACCCCTAGAATGCTGATGTGAACCCCTAGAATGAACCCCGGATGTGAACCCCTAGCCCCTAGAATAATGATGTAGCCCCTAGAATGCTGAATGTGAACCCCTGGAATGCTGATGTGAACCCCTAGAATGCTGATGTGAACCCCTAGAATGCTGATGTGAACCCCTAGAATGCTGATGTGAACCCCTAGAATGCTGATGTGAACCCCTAGAATGCTGAAGTGGCCCCTAGAATGCTGAAGTGGCCCCTAGAATGCTGATGTGACCCAGTCAAGTGGTATTAAAGGCCTACTCTGTGATATTTAGGTTAATGATGTGACCCAGTCAAGTGGTATTAAAGGCCTACTCTGTGATATTTAGGTTAATGATGTGACCCAGTCAAGTGGTATTAAAGGCCCACTCTGTGATATTTAGGTTAATGATGTGGCCCAGTCAAGTGGTTTTAAAAGGCCTACTCTGTGATATTTAGGTTGTCTCTCAAATGGCACCATATTCCTATCTAGTGCACTACTTTTGGCTAGGGCCTTGGTCAAGAGTAGTGCACTATATAGAGAATAGGGTGTAATTTGGGATGCAGACAGACAACACGTATCACCAGGACATCTACACAGCCATGAATAAATCACATACAAATCACATCTACAGTTGAAGTGGACATTTACACACACCTTAGCCAAATACATTTAAACTCAGTTTCACACAATTTCCTGACATTTAATCCTAGTAAAAATTCCCTGTCTTAGGTCAGTTAGGGTCACCACTTTATTTTAAGAATGTGAAATGTCAGAATAATAGTAGAGAGAATGATTTATTTCAGCTTTTATTTATTTCATCACATTCCCCAGTGGGTCAGAAGTTTACATACACTCAATTAGTATTTTGTAGCATTGCCTTTACATTGTTTAACTTGGGTCAAACATTTTGGGTAGCCTTCCACAAGCTTCCCACAATATGTTGGGTGAATTTTGGCCCATTCCTCTTCACAGAGCTGGTGTAACTGAGTCAGGTTTGTAGGCCTCCTTGCTCCCACACGCTTTTTCAGTTCTGCCCACACATTTTCTATAGGATTGAGGTCAGGGCTTTGTGATGACCACTCCAATACCTTGACTTTGTTGTCCTTAAGCCATTTTGCCACTCCTACCTCATGATGCCATCTATTTTGTGAAGTGCACCAGTCCCTCCTGCAGCAAAGCACCCTCATAAAATGATACTGCCACCCCCGTGCTTCGCGGTTGGAATGCTGATCTTCGGCTTGCAAGCCTCCCCCTTTTTCCTCCAAACATAACGATGGTCATTATGGCCAAACAGTTCTATTTTTGTTACATCAAACCAAAGGACATTTCTCCAAAAAGTACAATCTTTGTCTTCATGTGCAGTTGCAAACCGTAGTCTGCCTTTTTTATGGTGGTTTTGGAGCATTGACTTCTTCCTTGCTGAACGACCTTTCAGG
Organism: Oncorhynchus masou masou; assembly: GCF_036934945.1. Classification (NCBI taxonomy): domain Eukaryota; kingdom Metazoa; phylum Chordata; class Actinopteri; order Salmoniformes; family Salmonidae; genus Oncorhynchus; species Oncorhynchus masou. Next base: position 86,047,891 of record NC_088220.1, on the reverse strand, counting down.
TTATGTTGATATGGGACTCGTTCTACTGTGGATATAGATACTTTTGTACCTGTTTCCTCCAGCATCTTCACAAGGTCCTTTGCTGTTGTTCTGGGATTTGCACTTTTCTCACCAAAGTACGTTCATCTCTAGAAGACAGAACGCGTCTCCTTCCTGAGCGGTATGACGGCTGTGTGGTCCCATGGTGTTTATACTTGCGTACTATTGTTTGTACATATGAACATGGTACCTTTTGGCATTTGAAAATTGCTCCCAAGGATGAACCAGACTTGTGGAGGTCTACAATTTATTGTGGAGGTCTTGATTTTCCCATGATGTCAAGCAAAGAGGCACTGAGTTTGAAGGTAGGCCTTGAAATACATCCACAGGTACACCTCCAATTGACTCAAATGGTGTCAATTAGCCTATCAGAAGCTCCCAAAGCCATGACATAACTTTCATGAATTTTCCAAGCTGTTCAAAGGCACAGTCAACTTAGTGTATGTAAACTTCTGACCCACTGGAATTGCGATACAGTGAATTATAAGTGAAATAATCTGTCTGTAAACAATTGTTGGAAAAATGACTTGTGTCAATGCACAAAGTAGATGTCCTAACCGACTCGCCAAAACTATAGTTTGTTAACAATAAATTTGTGGAGTGGTTGAAAAACGAGTTTTAATGACTCCAACCTAAGTGTATGTAAACTCCCGACTTCAACTGTACCTCTTCAGGGGAACTGTCATAAATCACATAGGGTTGTATTGAGTACAGTGCTGTAAATAGCTCTTCAGGGGAACTTTTGTAGCAGTAACATTTGTAGCAGTAGCTGTAATGTGTATAGAGCCAGTAGATAGTTAGATAGCAGTGTGTACAGTATATACTGTAGGGTAGGTACCTTTGAGGCAGACCCAGTAGCTGTAATGTGTATAGATACAGTAGATAGCTAGATAGCAGTGTGTATAGATACAGTAGATAGTTAGATAGCAGTGTGTATAGATACAGTAGATAGTTAGATAGCAGTGTGTATAGATACAGTAGATAGCAGTGTGTATAGAGCCAGTAGATAGTTAGATAGCAGTGTATATAGATACAGTAGATAGTTAGATAGCAGTGTGTATAGATACAGTAGATAGTTAGATAGCAGTGTGTATAGATACAGCATATACTGTAGGGTAGGTACCTTTGAGGCAGACCCAGTAGCTCTTCCACTTCCTCCTGGTGGCCGACTCCACCTTCTTGCTTTTCTTGTGAACCAGGAAGTTCTTGACGGCCAGCCGGCCTGCCTTCCGCACGGTTCCATGGACGACGCCGTGCAGGGGATCTGATTGGTAGGCTGAACTCATGGTGCTCTGCTCGTCACTCAGGGCTGACCCCGCCTCCTCCAGACTCTCTGTCTGACATGAGCTCATCTCCAACTCCTAATCATAACATTACATTCAAATCAATAAAGCTTTATTGTTCCCATACTGCAATTTGTTTGCAGCTTAAAATACATAGACAGACAAAGGACTGAAAACAGTAAACCCCCCTGAGAGCCTGGTCCCTCTCTAGGTTTCTTCCTCGGTTCTGGCCTTTTTAGGGAGCTTTCCCTAGCCACTGTACTTCTCCATCTACATCGCTTGCCGTTTGGGGGTTTTAGACTGGGTTTGTGTATCAGCTGATGTAAAAAGGGCTTTAAAAATCTATTTGATTTGAAACACACATAGCAGATGATGATTGTGATCGTGTGTGTGTGTGTGTGTGTGTGTGTGTGTGTGTGTGTGTGTGTGTGTGTGTGTGTGAACCAGAACCGCCACCCACCTGTCTGAAGTTCTCGTAGACCCCCTGAACTCCCTCACTGGCTCCTCCCCCACTGCTGCTTCCGCTGTCACTGCCAGCGAACAGGCTCCGCCCCGCCGCCGAGCACACGGAGAAGGACATAGACATGGTCTTATAGCGCCGGGACTGATGCTCCGCCCCCGAAGCCGTCACCCCGTCTATGCCACTGTCCTCGTACTCACTGCCCTCTCCAGCAGTCACATCCTGGAAACACACAGGTACAGTCACACAGGTGAGACACACACACACACACACGACACAGGTAGAGGTGAGACACACACACACACACACGACACAGGTCAAGACACACCCACACGACACAGGTAGAGATGAAACACACACACACACACACGACACAGGTAGAGACACACACACGACACAGGTAGAGGCACACCCACACACACAGGTAGAGATGAGACACACACACGACACAGGTAGAGACACACACATCCACACACCCACACCCACACACACACACACACACCAGAGGTAGGAGGTGAGACACACACAGTCTATGGACACTTGTTGCATTCTATTGGTCTCCAGACATGTGGTCAGACTGACAGAAAACCAAGCTTCAGTCCTGTCACACCAGCAGTCCTTGACCTTGAGTAGAGTCCATACCGTCTCTGCAGATGTGGAGGTGGCAACCCTGCCCTCAAAAAATACTGATCCTACCCTGGCCTACCTTAGCCTAGTCTACAGACGGGTCTTTCTAGAAACTAGGGTACCAGTGGTGCCCTTAACAAATCCTGATCCTACCCTGGCCAAACTTAGCCTAGTCTACAGACGGGTCTTTCTAGAAACTAGGGTACCAGTGGTGCCCTTAACAAATCCTGATCCTACCCTGGCCAACCTTAGTTTCTAGAAAGACCAGTCTGTAGACTAGGCTAAGGTTGGCCAGGGTAGGATCAGGATTTTTTAAGGGCACCACTGGTACCCTAGTTTCTAGAAAGACCCGTCTGTAGACTAGGCTAAGGTACCAGTGGTGCCCTTAACAAATCCTCCACTCTAATTGGTTTGTTTTTCATGTGGAGTGGAATCACATTCACAGCGACTCCGGAAATGACTAAAATCAGTATCATATTAGTGTTATACCATGGCATTCTTGAATCCTCATTTCTGATTGGCTTAAACGGCATTCTAGAGTCTGCATTATCTCCCTATAACGCATGGTACATCAACACGGTACATCAGCACGGTAGAATTCAATGGCTACAGTTCATTTTTATGTTTTATGTTTGAGCTGCTTTTGAAAGCAAAAGTCGAATTGAAAACATTATTGGCATTGTTGAATTAGATTTTCATAATAGCAAGCTACAGGACTGATGGTTTGGTTAGCTAAACTAGCAAGACTGTTTGGTTAACACAGCCACTAACTGTAGCCATCTAGGAAACTCGCTTCATCAGTGGATGTTACACACATTTCTACCTGCATTATCGATCATAGCGTGTTGCTGGAAAAACGTACACTACCGTTCAAAAGTTTATAACACCACTACATATCTACAATTCAAAATGTATAACAACAATGTATACAACAATATTACAATGTACACTACCGTTCAAAAGTTTGGGGTCACTTAGAAATGTCCTTGTTTTTGAAAGAAAAGCTATTTTTTTGCTCGGACACCCATGCATACCCCACAAGACATGCCACAAGAGGTCTCTTCACAGTCCTCAAGTCCAGAACAGACTATGGGAGGCGCACAGTACTACATAGAGCCATGCCTACATGGAACTCTATTCCGCAGTACCACATAGAGCCATGACTACATGGAACTCTATTCCGCAGTACTACATAGAGCCATGACTACATGGAACTCTATTCCACAGTACCACATAGAGCCATGACTACATGGAAGAGTACTACATAGAGCCATGACTACATGGAACTCTATTCCACAGTACTACATAGAGCCATGCCTACATGGAACTCTATTCCACAGTACTACATAGAGCCATGACTAGATGGAACTCTATTCCACAAAACACATGCTTACAAAACACACAACATACGCACTATACACATGGATGTTCTGGTATAGATATGTTGTAGTAGCGTAGACACCTGAGGGCAAACACTTAATATGTTGTGAAATATGTTATGAATGTATTAATGTTTTTTTTTATGTATAACTGCCTTAATTTTGCTGGACCCTGGGAAGGGTAGCTGCTGTCTTGACAGGAACTAATGGGGATCCATAATAAACCCCAGTGAGAGTAGCTGCTGTCTTGACAGGAACTAATGGGGATCCATAATAAACCCCAGGAAGAGTAGCTGCTACCTTGGCAGGAACTAATGGGGATCCATAATAAACCCCAGGCAGAGTAGCTGCTGCCTTGGCAGGAACTAACGGGGATCCATAATAAACCCCAGGAAGAGTAGCTGCTGCCTTGGCAGGAACTAATGGGGATCCATAATAAACCCCAGGAAGAGTAGCTGCTGCCTTGGCAGGAACTAATGGGGATCCATAATAAACCCCAGGAAGAGTAGCTGCTGTCTTGACAGGAACTAATGGGGATCCATAATAAACCCCAGGAAGAGTAGCTGCTGTCTTGACAGGAACTAATGGGGATCCATAATAAACCCCAGGAAGAGTAGCTGCTGCCTCGGCAGGAACTAATAGGGATCCATAATAAACCCCAGGAAGAGTAGCTGCTGCCTTGGCAGGAACTAACGGGGATCCATAATAAACCCCAGGAAGAGTAGCTGCTGCCTTTGCAGGAACTAATGGGGATCCATAATAAACCCCAGGAAGAGTAGCTGCTGCCTTGGCAGGAACTAATGGGGATCCCATGTGGTCATCCTGTCTGGGTTGGCGCCCCCCCTTGGGTTGTGCCATGGCGGAGATCTGGGCTATACTGCTGGTAAGTTGGTGGTTGAAGATATCCCTCTAGTGGTGTGGGGGCTGTGCTTTGGCAAAGTAGGTGGGGTTATATCCTTCCTGTTTGGCCCTGTCCGGGGGTGTCCTCGGATGGGGCCACAGTGTCTCCTGAACTTCCGTCTCATTCTCCAGTATTTATGCTGCAGTAGTTTATGTGTCAGGGGGCTGGGGTCAGTTTGTTATATCTGGAGTACTTCTCCTGTCCAATTCGGTGTCCTGTGTGCGTTCTCTAATTCTCTCCTTCTCTCTCTCTTTCTCTCTCTCGGAGGACCTGAGCCCTAGAACCATGCCCCAGGACTACCTGACATGATGACTCCTTGCTGTCCCCAGTCCACCTGGCCGTGCTGCTGCTCCAGTTTCAACTGTTCTGCCTTATTATTATTCAACCATGCTGGTCATTTATGAACATTTGAACATCTTGGCCATGTTCTGTTATAATCTCTACCCGGCACAGCCAGAAGAGGACTGGCCACCCCACATAGCCTGGTTCCTTTCTAGGTTGCTTCCTAGGTTTTGGCCTTTCTAGGGAGTTTTTCCTAACCACTGTGCTTCTACACCTGCATTGCTTGCTGTTTGGGGTTTTAGGCTGGGTTTCTGTACAGCACTTTGAGATATCAGCTGATGTACGAAGGGCTATATAAATAAATTTGATTTGATTTGATCCCTAATAAAAACAAATGAACACATTTCTAGCAGCAAAATGTGTAAATTATAGCCGTGGTATTAAAAGGGAGAATAAACCAGGGGCTCTCTGGAACACATTGTAACTCCGTGGAAGGTCCTCCAGGGTGTCGTGGAACACACCTTCCACGTGGTTCTGTAGTTTCCATAGAACACACAGCCCCTCGTTAATTATCCCTTACGGATGCTATCAGTGTGGTCTATGATATGCAATCGGTGTGTATCCTATGACTAAAAAAACAAACATGGAGTCAGTGTAACGACACTGTGACATCCTACCTGTATGGTCTGTGCCCTGCGACCCTGCATAGTGGAGCCGGTGGCAGCCCGGGGATTGGTTAGCCCCTCAGACAGGCAGTGTGAGCGTCGGCAGGGCAGAGTATACGCCCCGTACGGGTTCCCATCCTCCTCCTCCTCCGGAGACACCATCTCATCACCCTCCCGGGCGGAGAGGTTAGCGTCATGGTGCCACTTAGCGTAGCGTCCAGCGGGTCGGCGGGTCGGGGTCTTCTGACCCCCGTAGAGCTGGTCCAGGGAGTTGGCCCGGCCTGCTGCGTCCAGACTCTCCAGACCCCCAGGGGCCACGAGCCCTAGCAGGCCGTCACAATCAGGGAGGTCTTCTACCTCCTCTGTGCTGAAAAGAGACGGAAATTGAATGGATTTGAACCGACAACCCTCCAGTTGGCCGCTTCTCTACACTTACATGTTAGTCATCCAGAGTGTGTAGTGGAAATTTCCTGTATTTACCAAATCATGAGAGCAAAACACACACAAGTCAGAGTTATCATAAAGTCCATCTTTAATTATATGAGCTCCATCACAACCCTGTGACTCTCAGATCAATTCAGTGTCTATCAATGAATTCTCTGAGAGTCCTTACACATTGCAACTGAGATCCTTTATAGCAAAGACACACATAGCCAGACAGCATTGGCTATAAATTATCATTCAGCTTTGTCTCCTAAACTATTTTCTTACCTCGCTCTCAGGACCATAAAACAACACTTATATGAACAGGCATCTATCAAATACACCCCTGCTGGACAAGATCACAGAGACACAGGGACTGGCACACAGACATTGTGGAGCCAAGAAATAATTGGTTTAAAAGATACGTTTTCATATGAAGACAAGCTTGACCCCTCCCCTCTCTGCGGCCCAAGTTACTGACCCCATGACAGAGAACAGATAACTGCAACCGGCCACCACTATAGTACAACAAAATGAGGTTTTCCTGGCTGAGGTCTGACTTCTCTAACCTGGTGAGGTGTTCCTGGCTGAGGTCGGACTTCTCTAACCTGGTGAGGTGTTCCTGGCTGAGGCCTGACTTCTCTAACCTGGTGAGGTGTTCCTGGCTGAGGCCTGACTTCTCTAACCTGGTGAGGTGTTCTGAGGTCTGACTTCTCTAACCTGGTGAGGTGTTCCTGGCTGAGGCCTGACTTCTCTAACCTGGTGAGGTGTTCCTGGCTGAGGTCTGACTTCTCTAACCTGGTGAGGTGTTCCTGGCTGAGGTCTGACTTCTCTAACCTGGTGAGGTGTTCCTGGCTGAGGTCTGCCTTCTCTAACCTGGTGAGGTGTTCCTGGCTGAGGTCTGACTTCTCTAACCTGGTGAGGTTTTCCAGGCTGAGGTCTGACTTCTCTAACCTGGTGAGGTGTTCCTGGCTGAGGTCTGACTTCTCTAACCTGGTGAGGTGTTCCTGGCTGAGGTCTGACTTCTCTAACCTGGTGAGGTGTTCCTGGTGAGGTGCTGAGGTCTGACTTATCTAACCTGGTGAGGTGTTCTGAGGTCTGACTTCTCTAACCTGGTGAGGTGTTCTGAGGTCTGACTTCTCTAACCTGGTGAGGTGTTCCTGGCTGAGGTCTGACTTCTCTAACCTGGTGAGGTGTTCCTGGCTGAGGTCTGACTTCTCTAACCTGGTGAGGTGTTCCTGGCTGAGGCCTGACTTCTCTAACCTGGTGAGGTGTTCTGAGGTCTGACTTCTCTAACCTGGTGAGGTGTTCTGAGGTCTGACTTCTCTAACCTGGTGAGGTGTTCCTGGCTGAGGCCTGACTTCTCTAACCTGGTGAGGTGTTCTGAGGCCTGACTTCTCTAACCTGGTGAGGTGTTCCTCTGAGGTCTGACTTCTCTAACCTGGTGAGGTGTTCTGAGGTCTGACTACTCTAACCTGGTGAGGTGTTCTGAGGTCTGACTTCTCTAACCTGGTGAGGTGTTCTGAGGCCTGACTTCTCTAACCTGGTGAGGTGTTCCCAGCTGAGGTCTGACTTCTCTAACCTGGTGAGGTGTTAACCCTGTGTTCCCAGCTGAGGTCTGACTTCTCTAACCTGGTGAGGTGTTCTGAGGCCTGACTTCTCTAACCTGGTGAGGTGTTCTGAGGCCTGACTTCTCTAACCTGGTGAGGTGTTCTGAGGTCTGACTTCTCTAACCTGGTGAGGTGTTCCTGGCTGAGGTCTGACTTCTCTAACCTGGTGAGGTGTTCTGAGGCCTGACTTCTCTAACCTGGTGAGGTGTTCTGAGGCCTGACTTCTCTAACCTGGTGAGGTGTTCCTGGCTGAGGTCTGACTTCTCTAACCTGGTGAGGTGTTCCCAGCTGGTCTGACTTCTCTAACCTGGTGAGGTGTTCAAGGCTGAGGTCTGACTTCTCTAACCTGGTGAGGTTTTCCAGGCTGAGGTCTGACTTCTCTAACCTGGTGAGGTGTTCTAACCTGGCTGAGGCCTGACTTCTCTAACCTGGTGAGGTGTTCTGAGGCCTGACTTCTCTAACCTGGTGAGGTGTTCTGAGGCCTGACTTCTCTAACCTGGTGAGGTGTTCTGAGGCCTGACTTCTCTAACCTGGTGAGGTGTTCCTGGCTGAGGTCTGACTTCTCTAACCTGGTGAGGTGTTCCTGGCTGAGGTCTGACTTCTCTAACCTGGTGAGGTGTTCCTGGCTGAGGCCTGACTTCTCTAACCTGGTGAGGTGTTCTGAGGCCTGACTTCTCTAACCTGGTGAGGTGTTCTGAGGTCTGACTTCTCTAACCTGGTGAGGTGTTCCTGGCTGAGGCCTGACTTCTCTAACCTGGTGAGGTGTTCCTGGCTGAGGCCTGACTTCTCTAACCTGGTGAGGTGTTCCTGGCTGAGGCCTGACTTCTCTAACCTGGTGAGGTGTTCCTGACTTCTCTAACCTGGTGAGGTGTTCTGAGGCCTGACTTCTCTAACCTGGTGAGGTGTTCCTGGCTGAGGTCTGACTTCTCTAACCTGGTGAGGTGTTCCTGGCTGAGGCCTGACTTCTCTAACCTGGTGAGGTGTTCTGAGGCCTGACTTCTCTAACCTGGTGAGGTGTTCTGAGGCCTGACTTCTCTAACCTGGTGAGGTGTTCTGAGGCCTGACTTCTCTAACCTGGTGAGGTGTTCCTGGCTGAGGCCTGACTTCTCTAACCTGGTGAGGTGTTCTGAGGTCTGACTTCTCTAACCTGGTGAGTGTTCTGACTTCTCTAACCTGGTGAGGTGTTCTGACTGACTTCTCTAACCTGGTGAGGTGTTCTGAGGTCTGACTTCTCTAACCTGGTGAGGTGTTCCTGGCTGAGGCCTGACTTCTCTAACCTGGTGAGGTGTTCTGAGGCCTGACTTCTCTAACCTGGTGAGGTGTTCCTGGCTGAGGCCTGACTTCTCTAACCTGGTGAGGTGTTCTGAGGTCTGACTTCTCTAACCTGGTGAGGTGTTCTGAGGTCTGACTTCTCTAACCTGGTGAGGTGTTCTGAGGTCTGACTTCTCTAACCTGGTGAGGTGTTCTGAGGTCTGACTTGCTAACCAGGTGAGTTGTTCTGAGGTCTGACTTCTCTAACCTGGTGAGGTGTTCCTGGCTGAGGTCTGACTTCTCTAACCTGGTGAGGTGTTCTGAGGTCTGACTTCTCTAACCTGGTGAGGTGTTCTGAGGTCTGACTTCTCTAACCTGGTGAGGTGTTCTGAGGTCTGACTTCTCTAACCTGGTGAGGTGTTCTGAGGTCTGACTTCTCTAACCTGGTGAGGTGTTCTGAGGTCTGACTTCTCTAACCTGGTGAGGTGTTCTGAGGCCTGACTTCTCTAACCTGGTGAGGTGTTCTGAGGCCTGACTTCTCTAACCTGGTGAGGTGTTCTGAGGCCTGACTTCTCTAACCTGGTGAGGTGTTCCTGGCTGAGGTCTGACAGACTTAAGTCCAGACTGTCGTCTTCTCTCCACATGTCGGCTGATTTGGATCTCTTCTTCTTGAAGCTGACCACCTCTCGGGGTTCCCTAGGTCCGTCTCTAGTCTTCTGAAGGTAGGTCGCCTCCCCTGTGTTACTGTATAGGCCCAGTCCTCTGTCCTGTAGACCCTGGGGTTCGTGGGGTCTAGTCCCAGATGACTCTGCGTCTTGATGGAGTGTTACAGATGGGTTGTCTAGGTGGGTATGGCAGGAGACGGGCCGGAGGTTCATGGCCACGCGGTCCACCCAGATCGGAGAGGAGTAGTCTGACAGGACATTGGTCTGGTTGAAGGGCTCCAGGGCGTGATCTACTAAGGACTGTGGGATACTAGGGGTGCTGCTGGAACGCGTGGAGGTCTCAGAGTTTCGGTGATCTACTTTGCCTTGCGAGGCGTGACAGTCACGGGAGCGGCAGGTGGAACCAGAACTGGACTGGGACTGATGGTGCTTGTTGGAGACGCGGAGAGATCGAGACATGTGCTTACGGGACAGGTGGCCATGTTGGGTGCCGTAGAAGGCGTGATCGCCGTTCTGGCTCTCCACGTTGCCCATGGTTACAGTCTACATCAGAAAAGACAGGTAACTACACGGATAAACAACTCATGATGTTACAGAGATATGTGTCAAAACCCCAACATTTTAACGATTGACAATTCACTAAGTAAAACACACGATGCCCTGCCGACAATAACATAACCGACATCCGTATCATACATGTAATCTTGCTAAGAACTTCGTATCATATATCAGTTAACCAACCTGAAGTCTGGCGTTGACATCACTGGCATGTTGAGTTCCAACCGTCAGGCTGTCTATCCAATCAGAGAGAGAGAGAGAATGGTCCTGATGCCGCTGATATGCACTCAAAAGATCTGGGAGGGGAGAGAAAACAGAAACCCTGGTCAGTCATCGCTGCAAAAAAGAACAAAACTTACAATAGTCTTTCTGAAGGAACATGAACTTTAACAAGAGGAGGGACTCTGCCTGCTGGGAATCAATTGCAGACATTTTGTGGTTAAAGTTGAACATATTTAATTACCCAATCAGTGACTGGGACCACACAGAAATGGGGGTTGTGAGAATAATGAACAATGATCAGCTAACAGTTTTACTACGACCACACGCCTGTATTAAGCTAGCAAGCTGGTTTTACTGGGCTATGTTCAAGTGTGGTTGCCACTAGTTACAACAAGACCTAATAAACTGTAGGAAAAGTCACAAACACTTCTGATTGGACCACACACACACACAACACACACCCCACAGCAAAGAAAAATAAAATACCATAGCCTACAACATTAGTTCTTTAAACAGGGATGCTCTGTTAGTGAGTGTTCAGATTTCCCTCGTTGACAAGAATCCGATTGAAGTTGTGAATATCAATCTGTACTCTATCAGAACAATGTTTAATAGTTTAATGTCGGGGCTCCCGAGTGGCACAGCGGTCTAAGGACAGTGCTAGAGGCGTCACTACAGACCCTGGTTCGATTCCAGGCTGTATCACAACCGGTCGTGAGTGGGAGTCCCATAGGGCGGCCGCACAATTGACCCAGCGTTGTCCGGGTTAGAGGAGGGTTTGGCCAGTGTAGGCCGTCATTGTAAATAAGAATTTGTTCTTAACTGGCTTTCCTAGGTTAAATAAAATTAAAAAAATGGCCGACTACAGTAAGACAATAGGAGATGATGCGGACCACAGGAAAAGGAGGACCGAGCCACGCCCCCATTCTCATCGACGGGGCCGTAGTGGAGCAGGTTGAGAGCTTCAAGTTCCTTGGTGTCCGCATCACCAACAAACTATCATGGTCCAAACACACCAAGACAGTCGTGAAGAGGGCACGACAACACCTATTCCCCCTCAGGAGACTACAAAGATTTGGCATAGGTCCTCAGTCAAACTAGAGTAGGAGGAGTGAGGAAGGGGAGGAGAAAGAGGAGTGAGGAAGGGGAGGAGAAAGAGGAGGAGGAGGAAGGGGAGGAGAAAGGGGAGGAGTGAGAAAGGGGAGGAGTGAGAAAGGGGAGGAGTGAGAAAGGGGAGGAGTGAGAAAGGGGAGGAGAAAAAGGAGGAGGAGGAGTGAGGAAGGGAAGGAGAAAGAGGAGTGAGGAAGGGAAGGAGAAAGAGGAGTGAGGAAGGGAAGGAGAAAGAGGAGTGATGAAGGGAATGAGAAAGAGGAGTCATGAAGGGGAGGAGAAAGAGGAGGAGTGAGAAAGGGGAGGAGAAAGAGGAGGAGTGAGAAAGGGGAGGAGAAAGAGGAGGAGTGAGAAAGGGGAGGAGAAAGAGGAGGAGTGAGAAAGGGGAGGAGAAAGAGGAGGAGTGAGAAAGGGGAGGAGAGAAGGAGGAGGAGGAGGAGTGAGGAAGGGCAAGAGAGAGGAGGAGGAGAAAGAAGAGGAGGAGAAAGAAGAGGAGGAGAAAGAGGAGGAGTGAGGAAGGGAGGAGAAAGAGGAGGAGGAGGAAGGGGAGGAGAAAGAGGAGGAGTGAGGAAGGGAGGAGAAAGAGGAGGAGTGAGGAAGGGGAGGAGAAAGAGGAGGAGTGAGGAAGGGGAGGAGGAGGAAGGAAGGGGAGGAGTGAGGAGGATGGGGGAGGGGGCTCACACCATCTCGATGTTGCACATTTGGGATACAGTAGTCTTTCCCCACAGTAGATCTCCTGAAGGAGTCCATTAGCCACACTATTCTGATATTCTGTCTCTCCTGAAGGTACTAGTCCATTAGCCACACTATTCTGATGGTCTGTCTCTCCTGAAGGTACTAGTCCATTCGCCACACTATTCTGATGGTCTGTCTCTCCTAAAGGTATAGTCCATTCGCCACACTATTCTGATGGTCTGTCTCTCCTAAAGGTACTAGTCCATTCGCCACACTATTCAGATGGTCTGTCTCTCCTGAAGGTACTAGTCCATTAGCCACACTATTCTGATGGTCTGTCTCTCCTAAAGGTACTAGTCCATTCGCCACACTATTCTGATGGTCTGTCTCTCCTAAAGGTACTAGTCCATTCGCCACACTATTCTGATATTCTGTCTCTCCTAAAGGTACTAGTCCATTCGCCACACTATTCTGATGGTCTGTCTCTCCTAAAGGTACTAGTCCATTCGCCACACTATTCTGATGGTCTGTCTCTCCTGAAGGTACGAGTCCATTCGCCACACTATTCTGATGGTCTGTCTCTCCTGAAGGTACTAGTCCATTAGCCACACTATTCTGATGGTCTGTCTCTCCTAAAGGTACTAGTCCATTAGCCACACTATTCTGATGGTCTGTCTCTCCTAAAGGTACTAGTCCATTAGCCACACTATTCTGATGGTCTGTCTCTCCTAAAGGTACTAGTCCATTAGCCACACTATTCTGATGGTCTGTCTCTCCTAAAGGTACTAGTCCATTAGCCACACTATTCTGATGGTCTGTCTCTCCTAAAGGTACTAGTCCATTAGCCACACTATTCTGATGGTCTGTCTCTCCTGAAGGTACTAGTCCATTCGCCACACTATTCTGATTCCTGAAGGTACTAGATTAGCCACACTATTCTGTCTCTCCTAAAGGTACTAGTCCATTCGCCACACTATTCTGATGGTCTGTCTCTCCTAAAGGTACTAGTCCATTCGCCACACTATTCTGATGGTCTGTCTCTCCTAAAGGTACTAGTCCATTCGCCACACTATTCTGATGGTCTGTCTCTCCTGAAGGTACTAGTCCATTCGCCACACTATTCTGATGGTCTGTCTCTCCTAAAGGTACTAGTCCATTCGCCACACTATTCAGATGGTCTGTCTCTCCTGAAGGTACTAGTCCATTCGCCACACTATTCTGATGGTCTGTCTCTCCTAAAGGTACTAGTCCATTCGCCACACTATTCTGATGGTCTGTCTCTCCTGAAGGTACTAGTCCATTCGCCACACTATTCTGATGGTCTGTCTCTCCTAAAGGTACTAGTCCATTCGCCACACTACAGATGGTCTGTCTCTCCTGAAGGTACTAGTCCTCGCCACACTATTCTGATGGTCTGTCTCTCCTGAAGGTACTAGTCCATTCCACACTATTCTGATGGTCTGTCTCTCCCTAGTCCATTAGCCACACTATTCTGATGGTCTGTCTCTCCTAAAGGTACTAGTCCATTCACTATTCTGATGGTCTGTCTCTCCTGAAGGTACTAGTCCATTCGCCACACTATTCTGATGGTCTGTGTCCCCTAGTCCATTCGCCACCTATTCTGATGGTCTGTCTCTCCCAGTCCCCCTATTCTGATGGTCTGTCTCTCCTAAAGGTACTAGTCCATTAGCCACACTATTCTGATGGTCCTCTCCTAAAGGTACTAGTCCATTCGCCACACTATTCTGATGGTCTGTCTCTCCTGAAGGTACTAGTCCATTAGCCACACCCTGATGGTCTGTCTCTCCTAAAGGTACTAGTCCATTAGCCACACCTGATGGTCTCTAAAGGTACTAGTCCCCCACTATTCTGATGGTCTGTCTCTCCCTAGTCCATTAGCCACACTATTCTGATGGTCTGTCTCTCCTAAAGGTACTAGTCCATTAGCCACACTATTCTGATGGTCTGTCTCTCCACCCCCTATTCTGATGGTCTGTCTCTCCTACTAGTCCATTCGCCACACTATTCTGATGGTCTGTCTCTCCTGAAGGTACTAGTCCATTAGCCACACTCTCCATGGTCTGTCTCTCCCTAGTCCATTAGCCACACCTCTCCCAGTCCCCCTACTGATGGTCCCTCCTGAAGGTACTAGTCCCCACCCTGTCTCTCCTGAAGGTACTAGTCCATTCCCTACCCTGATGGTCTCTCCAGGTACCCATTAGCCACACTATTCCTGTCTCTCCCTAGTCCCCCCCTGATATTCTGTCTCTCCTCCAGTCCCCCCTGATGGTCTGTCTCTCCTCTCCATTCGCCCCCTGATGGTCCCCTGAAGGTACCACCCCCCTATTCTGATGGTCCTCTCCTCCATTAGCCACCCCTGTCTCTCCTGAAGGTACTAGTCCATTCGCCCCTATTCTGATACCTCCTCCAGTCCCCCCTATGGTCCTCTCCCAGTCCCCACTATTCCTGTCTCTCCACTAGTCCCCTATTCTGATGGTCTGTCTCTCCTCTAGTCCACCCCCCTACCTCCTACTAGTCCATTAGCCCCCCTGTCTCTCCTAAAGGTACTCCATTCGCCCCCCTGATGGTCTGTCTCTCCTGAAGGTACTAGTCCATTCGCCACACTATTCTGATATTCTGTCTCTCCCAGTCCATTCCCCCTATTCTGATGGTCTGTCTCTCCTGAAGGTACTAGTCCATTCGCCACACTATTCTGATGGTCTCTCCATCCCCCTACCTCCTGAAGGTCTCCATCCCCACTATTCTGATGGTCTGTCCTCTAAAGGTCTCCATCGCCCCTATTCTGATGGTCTGTCTCTCCTACTAGTCCATTCGCCCCTATTCTGATGGTCTGTCTCTCCTGAAGGTACTAGTCCATTCCCACACTCTGATGGTCTGTCTCTCCACTAGTCCATTCGCCCACTATTCTGATGGTCTGTCTCTCCTAAAGGTACTAGTCCATTCGCCACACTATTCTGATGGTCTGTCTCTCCTGAAGGTACTAGTCCCCCACACTATTCTGATGGTCTGTCTCTCCTAAAGGTACTAGTCCATTCCCCCTACCTCCATTAGCCACCCTGATGGTCTGTCCTCCTAAAGGTACTAGTCCACCCCCTGACCTCCTAAAGGTACTAGTCCATTCGCCACACTATTCTGATGGTCTGTCTCCCCTAGTCCATTAGCCACACTATTCTGATGGTCTGTCTCTCCTATTCTCCTGAAGGTACTAGTCCATTAGCCACACCCCCTATTCTGATGGTCTGTCTCTCCCTAGTCCATTAGCCACCCTGATGGTCTGTCTCTCCTGAAGGTACTCTCCATTCGCCACACCTGATGGTCTGTCCTCCTGAAGGTACTAGTCCTCACACTATTCTGATGGTCTGTCTGGTCTCCCTGTCTCTCCACTAGTCCATTAGCTACCTATTCCTGTCTCTCCTAAAGGTACTAGTCCATTCGCCACACTATTCTGATGGTCTGTCTCTCCTGAAGGTACTAGTCCATTAGCCACACCTGATGGTCTGTCTCTCCCTAGTCCATTAGCCCCTCTGATGGTCTGTCTCTCCTGAAGGTACAGTCCCCCACACTATTCTGATGGTCTGTCTCTCCTAAAGGTACTAGTCCATTAGCCACACTATTCTGATGGTCTGTCTCTCCTGTCCCCCTAGTCCATTCTCCATCCACCTGATGGTCTGTCTCTCCTATTCTGATGGTCTGTCTCTCCAGGTACTAGTCCCCCCTATTCTGATGGTCCTGATGGTCTGTCTCTCCCATGGTCTGTCTCTCCCCCACACTATTCTGATGGTCTGTCTCTCCTGAAGGTACTAGTCCATTCGCCACACTATTCTGATGGTCTGTCTCTCCTGAAGGTACTAGTCCATTAGCCACACTATCCTGATCCCCCTCGCCACACTATTCTGATGGTCTCTCCACTAGTCCCCCTATTCTGATGGTCTGTCTCTCCTGAAGGTACTAGTCCATTCGCCCCCCTGATGGTCTGTCTCTCCTAAAGGTACTAGTCCATTAGCCACACTATTCTGATGGTCTGTCTCTCCTAAAGGTACTAGTCCATTCCCCACTATTCTGATGGTCCCTCTCCTGAAGGTACTAGTCCCACTATTCTGATGGTCCTCTCCTGAAGGTACTAGTCCATTCGCCACACTATTCTGATGGTCTGTCCTCCTGAAGGTACTAGTCCATTAGCCACCCCTACCCTCCTGAAGGTACTAGTCCCCACACTATTCTGATGGTCTGTCTCTCCACTAGTCCCGCCACACTATTCTGATGGTCTGTCTCTCCTAAAGGTACTAGTCCATTCGCCACACTATTCTGATGGTCTGTCTCTCCAGTCCATTCCCCACTATTCTGATATTCTGTCTCTCCTAAAGGTACTAGTCCACACCCCTGATATTCTGTCTCTCCTAAAGGTCCAGTCCATTCGCCACACTATTCTGATATTCTGTCTCTCCACTAGTCCCGCCCACTATTCTGATGGAACCTCTCTCCACCCCCCTGGAGCTGACCCTGTCTTTTGGTTTCCCTACCCATCTCTCTCTCCCCCTCCCCCTACCCTCCCCCTCTCCACACCCCTACCTCTCCCTCCACACCCCTCCCTCTCACTCCACTCCCCCCCCTACCTCTCCCACCCCTCCCTCCTCTCCACCCCCCACCTCCCTCTCTCTCTCCACCCCCTACCCTCTCCACCCCCATCCCCCCCCTACCCCTCTCCATCCCCCCTACCCCTCTCCATCCCCCTACCTCTCTCCATCCCCCCCCTCTCCATCCCCCTACCTCTCTCCATCCCCCTACCTCTCTCCATCCCCCTCCATCCCCCCCTCTCCATCCCCCCCCCTCTCCACCCCCCTACCTCTCCATCCCCCTACCCTCCCTCCAACCCCTACCCCTCTCCATCCCCCACCCTCTCCACCCCCCCTACCCCTCTCCATCCCCCTACCCCCCTCCACCCCCCTACCCCTCTCCATCCCCCTACCCCTCTCCACCCCCCTACCTCTCTCCACCCCCTACCTCTCCACCCCCCTACCCCTCCACCCCCTACCTCTCTCCATCCCCCTACCTCTCTCCATCCCCCCCCTCTCCATCCCCCTCTCTCCATCCCCCTACCTCTCTCCATCCCCCTACCTCTCTCCATCCCCCTACCTCCCTACCTCTCTCCATCCCCCTACCTCTCTCCATCCCCCTACCTCTCTCCATCCCCCTACCTCTCTCCATCCCCCTACCTCTCCCCATCCCCCTACCTCTCTCCATCCCCCTACCTCTCCCAGGAAATGCTGCAGTGAACTAACTGATGAGGACTCAGGTCAGTTTCACTTCAGTAACACTAGACTTTAGTGCACTGTGTTATGTTATTCACTCAGAGGACAGAGAGAGAGATAAAGAGGGGGAGCGAGAGCGAGTGGGCGGGGTGAGCGGGGGAGTGCGAGAGAGGGGGAATGAATGGGGGAGCGAGAGAGCGAGCGGGGGGGTGAGCGGGGGAGTGCGAGAGAGAGCGAGAGAAAGAGCGAGAGAGCGAGGTGGGGAGAAAAAGCTTCCGAATGACGGCTTGATGAGATGAGAGCCTTAAGGCGACCAACTGTGCTGCAACTGGGTTTTATTTTTTAAAGCCGCAGTGTTGAGGGTGGCAGGGTGCGTTAGCTGCGGTGTTGAGGGTGGCAGGGTGCGTTAGCTGCGGTGTTGAGGGTGGCAGGGTGCGTTAGCTGCGGTGTTGAGGGTGGCAGGGTGCGTTAGCTGCGGTGTTGAGGGTGGCAGGGTGCGTTAGCTGCAGTGTTGAGGGTGGCAGGGTGCGTTAGCTGCAGTGTTGAGGGTGGCAGGGTGCGTTAGCTGCAGTGTTGAGGGTGGCAGGGTGCGTTAGCTGCAGTGTTGAGGGTGGCAGGGTGCGTTAGCTGCGGTGTTGACGGTGGCAGGGTGCGTTAGCTGCGGTGTTGACGGTGGCAGGGTGCGTTCGCTGCGGTGTTGAGGGTGGCAGGGTGCGTTAGTTGCGGTGTTGAGGGTGGCAGGGTGCGTTAGCTGCGGTGTTAAGGGTGGCAGGGTGCGTTAGCTGCGGTGTTGAGGGTGGCAGGGTGCGTTAGCTGCGGTGTTGAGGGTGGGTGGCAGGGTGCGTTAGCTGCGGTGTTGAGGGTGGCAGGGTGCGTTAGCTGCAGTGTTGAGGGTGGCAGGGTGCGTTAGCTGCAGTGTTGAGGGTGGCAGGGTGCGTTAGCTGCAGTGTTGAGGGTGGCAGGGTGCGTTAGCTGCAGTGTTGAGGGTGGCAGGGTGCGTTAGCTGCGGTGTTGACGGTGGCAGGGTGCGTTAGCTGCGGTGTTGAGGGTGGCAGGGTGCGTTCGCTGCGGTGTTGAGGGTGGCAGGGTGCGTTCGCTGCGGTGTTGAGGGTGGCAGGGTGCGTTAGCTGCGGTGTTGAGGGTGGCAGGGTGCGTTAGCTGCGGTGTTGAGGGTGGCAGGGTGCGTTAGCTGCGGTGTTGAGGGTGGCAGGGTGCGTTAGCTGCGGTGTTGAGGGTGGCAGGGTGCGTTAGCTGCGGTGTTGAGGGTGGCAGGGTGCGTTAGCTGCGGTGTTGAGGGTGGCAGGGTGCGTTAGCTGCGGTGTTGAGGGTGGCAGGGTGCGTTAGCTGCGGTGTTGAGGGTGGCAGGGTGCGTTAGCTGCGGTGTTGAGGGTGGCAGGGTGCGTTAGCTGCGGTGTTGAGGGTGGCAGGTGCGTTAGCTGCGGTGTTGAGGGTGGCAGGGTGCGTTAGTTGCAGTGTTGAGGGTGGCAGGGTGCGTTAGCTGCAGTGTTGAGGGTGGCAGGGTGCGTTAGTTGTTCCCTCTGACCACCCAGGGGCCTATAGCCAGAGTAGAGGACCATGTTCCCTCTGACCACCCAGGGGCCTATAGCCAGAGTAGAGGACCATGTTCCCTCTGACCACCCAGGGGCCTATAGCCAGAGTAGAGGACCATGTTTCCTCGGAGCACCCAGGGGCCTATTGCCTCTCACTTCCTCTATATACATTGAGTGAACAAAACATTAAGAACACCTTCCTAATATTGAGTTTCACCCCCCCAGGCATGCTCTACAAGGTGTCAAAGCGTTCCACAGGGATGCTGGCCCACATTGCCAATGCTTCCCACAGTTGTGTCAAGTTGGCTGGATGTCCTGTGGGTGGTGGACCATTCTTGATACATATGGGAATCTATTGAGCGTTGGAGCTGACCCTGTTTTCCCTGTCCCTCCTGCCTCGCCCTGTCCCTCCTGCCTCGCCCTGTCCCTCCTGCCTCGCCCTGTCCCTCCTGCCTCGCCCTGTCCCTCCTGCCTCGCCCTATCCAGAGTAGAGACCCAGCAGCTTTGCAGTTCTTGACACACTAAAACCAGTGCGCCTGGCACCTACTACCATACCCCATTCAGAAGGCACTTAAATATTTTGTCTTTCCCATTCACCCTCTGAATGGCACACATACATAATCCATGTCTCAAGGCTTAAAAATCATTCTTTAACCCCAGTCTCCTCCCCTTCATTTACACTGATTGAAGTGAATTTAACAGGTGACATCAATAAGGGGATCATATCTTTCACCTGGATTCACCTGGTCAGTCTGTGTCATGGAAAGAGGTGTTCCTAATGTTTTGTACACTCAGTGTATTCTCTCTCGGATTCACCTGGTCAGTCTGTGTCATGGAAAGAGGTGTTCCTAATGTTTTGTACACTCAGTGTATTCTCTCTCGGATTCACCTGGTCAGTCTGTGTCATGGAAAGAGGTGTTCCTAATGTTTTGTACACTCAGTGTATTCTCTCTCGGATTCACCTGGTCAGTCTGTGTCATGGAAAGAGGTGTTCCTAATGGTTTGTACACTCAGTGTATTCTCTCTCGGATTCACCTGGTCAGTTTATGTCATGGAAAGAGGTGTTCCTAATGTTTTGTACACTCAGTGTATTCTCTCTCGGATTCACCTGGTCAGTTTATGTCATGGAAAGAGGTGTTCCTAATGTTTTGTACACTCGGTGTATTCTCTCTGCAACCTCAAAACACACAGTCGGTTCTGGATTGTTGTCAGACTATCGTGCTCTTATTTAGGGACACAAATACCAAATTGCTAAGTGAAAAGAATTAGAGTGTAAAATGTGTTGGCGTTGTGACAGAGTCTGGGCAATTGGATAATTGGGTCACAGCGAGCGAGAACAAGCCTGTTTTCTCCCTGTTCTCTTCTCTTCCTTCAGGACACAGTTAGATAGCTGTTACAGCAGTCACATGATCATTCCTATAGCTAGCTGTTACAGCAGTCACATGATCATTCCTATAGCTAGCTGTTACAGCAGTCACATGATCATTCCTATAGCTAGCTGTTACAGCAGTCACATGATCATTCCTATAGCTAGCTGTTACAGTAGTCACATGTTCATTCCTATAGCTAGCTGTTACAGCAGTCACATGATCATTCCTATAGCTAGCTGTTACAGTAGTCACATGTTCATTCCTATAGCTAGCTGATACAGTAGTCACATGATCATTCCTATAGCTAGCTGTTACAGCAGTCACATGATCATTCCTATAGCTAGCTGATACAGTAGTCACATGATAGCAGTCAGTCACATGATCATTCCTATAGCTAGTTAGTCACATGATCATTCCTATAGCTACAGCAGCTGTTACAGCAGTCACATGATCATTCCTATAGCTAGTTGTTACAGCAGTCACATGATCATTCCTATAGCTAGCTGTTACAGCAGTCACATGATCATTCCTATAGCTAGTTGTTACAGCAGTCACATGCTCATTCCTATAGCCAGCTGTTACAGCAGTCACATGATCATTTATTTAGCTCACTAGCTGTTAAAATATGAAGATCCAATAGCCAGCGTCATCAGTATTAGCTAGGGCAGTCACATGATCATTCCTATAGCCATGGGAGCATGACTTAGAGAGAAAGCTATATATTAGCCTACATAAATGTACACATAAATACATAAGCAGAGTGAATTCCAGTACTGTTGGGTGGTTCTTTAGGACACCAGTTCGCTAGCTGTTATTAATATAAACATGTAAATATGTTAGCTTAAATACTATAGTACTGTATGGGGAGGTTCATCAGCATGAGAAGGCATTAGCCGCAGGGCTCTCAGAGAGACAGATATACAGTTGAAGTCGGGAAGTTTACATACACTTAGGTTGGAGTCATTAAAAAAAAAAAAACTCTTCTTTTTTTTCAACCACTCCACAAATGTCTTGTTAACAAACTATAGTTTTAGCAAGTCGGGTTAGGACATTTACTTTGTGCATGAGTAATGAGTAATTTTTCCAACAATTGTTTACAGACAGATTATTTCACTCACTGTATCACATTTCCAGTGGGTCAGAAGTTTACATACACTAAGTTGACTGTGCCTTTATGAACAGCTTGGAAGGCTCTAGTTTAGTGAATCTCCCCACGAGGTGCCTCGTCTCAAACCAGTAGAACGTTGGCAGTATTCAGTAGGACATTATTTCTGGTGTAGGGCAACTACCAGGCCTGAGACATATAGATAGAGTGAAACAACACAGGTTACAGTACGACACAAAACACTAAAAGAACGCACCATTATCCCCTGCTCCTTTTCAATATCGAGGACAGTGGGGGGAAAGAAGAAAACAGTTCAGTCCCTGGGTCTTCTTGACCCTTAGATTTCCTTTCCTATATCTAGTGTAGAGGGCTTGGCTTGCAAAGAAATGAGAAGCTATAGTTTCCACACAGCAGATGAGAGAGTTAAGATATGGCTTAGGAGGTCTCACTAACTAAAAAAAACTCTGTGTCCAAAATGGCACCCTATTCCCTATATAGTGCACTACTTATTGGCCCAGGTCAATTTGTAGTGCAACCATAAAAAACAATTGTGTCCAAAATGGCACCCTATTCCCACCCGGGGCGGCAGGGTAGCCTAGTGGTTAGAGCGTTGGACGAATAACTGAAAGGTTGCAAGTTCGAATCCCCGAGCTGACAAGGTACAAATCTGTCGTTCTGGACAGGCAGTTAACCCACTGTTCCTAGGCCGTCATTGAAAATAAGAATTTGTTCTTAACTGACTTGCCTAGTAAAATTAAAAAATAAATACATATATAATTAATTAATTAAATTATATATATATATATATATATATATATATATATATATATATATTAATTAATATATATTGCACCACTTGCAACCATTTAAAAAAAGTGTCCCCCAAATGGCACCCTATTCCCTATATAGTGCACTACTTATGGGCACTGGTCAATTAGTAGTGCACAATATAGGGAATAGGGGGACACATGGAGAACGAAAGGAGACGTTCTTTAACTCCCTTACGTCTTGTTAAATTAAATGTTCACCAACACTGTTTCAGTCTACGGTGCAAAGACAGGATTTTAAAAGCTCCTTTGAGCTTTGTGGAAAACCCCCCTGAAAAATGTCATTATAAAAAAATAGTTTGTGATCAGAATTTTTTTTTTTTTTTGTTTTTTTGCTAGCCTTAAGAGAATACCACTACTGACATCACAGCGGGTGTCTTTTTACATTGACAGAAAACATCTTCCATCTTTTCTAAATAGGCCAGCCTGGAATACAAATTGAATTTCCCCTCTGTTTCACATCGCCGTTTACTTGTTCCAAGGTAAGGCGGAATCATTTGATGAGAAGAAGAAAAAAGGGGAACTGGCACACTGCTCTTGCCAGGACCTCAGCTGATTTAAGCGTACCTCTTTAAGGCCTATGTATTCCCTATGTGTACCGAAGGGGACAAGGGTACTGTGTAGGAGCTCTCCACCATCCACCCTATGAAACCAGGACAATAACAGTGTAATCTGACACAGGCCATAGTCTACCCTACACAAAGGACTATGGTCTGCGTCACACCCTATCTCCCTCACAGTGCACTACTTTCAGGGAATATTGAGAGTCCATCCGTCCAACACCTAAAAAGGTTATTCGTCTGTCCCCATAAGAGAACCCTTTTTTGGTACCAGGTAGAACCCTTTTGGGTTCTGTGTAAAAACCTTTTCCACAGAGGGTTCTACAACGAACCCAAAAGGGTTCTACCTGGAACCAAAAAGGGTTCTCCTATCGGGACAGCCAAAATAAATATTTTTTTTTCCTAAGAGTGTAGGGAGCCATTGAAATGACCACCATGTCGCCTACTCAGATGACCTCTGTGTTGTACACAGCGTTAGTTCTGGGATGACCCCCATGTTATGTGGCAGGTAGATTTAGACACCTTTGTTATTAGAGAGCGAGAGAAAAAACACAAACTTTCCACAAATCATGAACTTCAAAATAGATTATTTTACCTGCTGTATTCCCAAAGTGTGTGACGTGGTAGTTCAGAGATCAGCGGGTTTGTAAGGGAAAATCAGCAGGACATCTCAATATCATTCATTGCAGTGCTAGTTCACTAAAAATCTGCTAGATGGTGTATAGAGCTATAGATTGACTGACAACAGTTTGCTACAGCATGAAAATAATCCTGCAGCAACAGGAAATGAGTTATTATATTCTAATTAAATGGTACATTTTTGTCAGGGTTGATGCATTTTTCATAAGAGAAAATCAAGTCAAAGCTCTACTGTAATGGGGTGATTTAACACCCTACATCTGTACAGCCAATAGTTTTTCTCCAGGCGAATGATCAACACAACACTTCCAACAACGTGACTCTACAAACATCCGAGTCTCACAGAAGCTTTAAATCTTGCCATTTGAAATAATTAGAATCCCAAAAACACGGCCCCTCCCTCCTCCCAACACGGCCCCTCCCTCCTCCCAACACGGCAACTCTTCCCAAAAACAATCAACACGGCCCCCTCCCAATCACCACCTTCCGGAGACACCTGAAACCCCACCTCTTCAAGGAATACCTAGGAAAGGATCCCAACACAACACTTCCCCTCCCTCCTAAATGCCCCCTCCCTTACATGCCCCTCCCTTCCCAACACGGCCCTCCCTCCTCAACACGGCCCCTCCCTCCTCCTCCCAACACAACACAACCCCTCCTTCCTCCCAACACAGGTGAATTCTCCCAACACAACACGGCCCCTCCTTCCTGGATAACACGGCCCCTCCCTCCTCCCAACACAACATGCCCCCTAAATGTAAATGTAATCCTAAACACAACAGTTCCTCCCAACACAAACGGCCCCTCCCTCCTCCTCCCAGATGCCCCTCCCTCCTTCCTCCCAACACAACACAACCCCTCCTTCCTCCCAACACAACACAACCCCTCCTTCCTCCCAACAAACAGCCCCTCCTTTCCCAACACAACATGGCCCCTAATCCTCCCAACACAACAGGAAACGGAATTAACACGGCCCCTCCCTCCTCCCAATTAAATGGTCCCATTTTTGTCAGGGTTGATCCATTTTTCTCCTCCCAACACAATGGACGGTGATCCCAACAAATCCCTCCTCCCACCATACATCTCCCAACACAACAGCCATTCCTAGTCATTCTTGCCTCCCTTCCCAACACAACAGCCCCGAATCCTCCCAACACAACACGGCCCCTTCCCACACAACGTGCCCCTCCCTCCTCCCAACACACCCGAGCCCCTCCCTCCTCCCAACAGAAGCTTTCCCAACACAACACGGTTCCAGGTCAGGTGTCAGAGACTAATAACTACACTGGTGAAAGAAAGGTCATGAATGTCTGTCTGTCTGTCTGTCACCAGCCATGCCAACCATGTGTCCTGGTCCTCCCACACAAGTTTGGACACACCTACCATTCAAGGGCCCTTTATTTGTACTATTTTCTACATTGTAGAACAATAGTGAAGACATCAAAACTATGAAATAACACATATGGAATCTAACCAATAAAAACTGTTAAACAAATCAAAAATGAGACAAAGTAGCCCCTTTGCCTTGATCCCACACTCTTCATCCAGTAGAGATAATCAACTGATCTAACTATCTGATTCATCCATTTAGATGATATATCTAACTAGCTGATTCATCTAGCCTACATTAGAGATGATATATCAACTGATCTAACATTAGAGATGATATATCTAACTGATTCATCTAGTCTACATTAGAGATAATCAACTGATATACCTATCTGATTCATCTAGTCTACATTAGAGATAATCAACTGATATACCTATCTGATTAATCTAGTCTACATTAGAGATGTTCAACTGATACAGCCCACCCCAGCAGTGGTTCTAGCTTGCTTAGACTACAATGTGTGATGAGTATGTGCGTTTTTGCAGAAGATTAAGGTCTACAGTGCCTCCGGAAAGTATTCAGACCCCTTGACTTTTTCCACATTTTGTTACATTACAGCCTAATTCTAAAATGGATTAAATAAAGACAAATCCTCAGAAATCTACACACAATTCCCCATAATGAAAAAATGACAAATGTTTGCAAACGTATAAAATAAAATACACGTATTTACATAAGTATTCAGACTCTTTGCTATGACCCTCTAAATTGAGCTCAAGTGTTTCCATTGATCATCTTTGAGATGTTTCAACAACTTGACTGGAGTCCACATGTGTTAAATTTAATTGATTGGACATGATTTGGAAAGGCACACACCTGTCTATATAAAAGGTGACAAAGTTGACAGTGCATGTCAGAGCAAAAACCAAGCCACGAGGTCGAAGGAATTCTCCGTATACCTCAGAGACAGGATTGTGTCGAGGCACAGATCTGGGGAAGGGTGCCAAAACATGTCTGAAGCGTTGAAGGTCCCCAAGAACACAGTGGCCTCCATCATTCTTAAATGGAAGAAGTTTAGAACCACCAAGACTCGTCCTAGAGCTGGCCGCCAGGCCAAACTGAGAAATCAGGGGAGAAGGACCTTGGTCAGGAAGGTGACCAAGAACCCGATGGTCATTCTGACAGAGCTGCAGAGTTCCTCTGCGGAGATGGGAGAACCTTCCAGGGGGACAACCATCTCTGCAGCACTCCACCAATCAGGCCTTTATGGTAGAGTGGCCAGACGGAAGCCACTCTCAGTATAAGGCACATGACAGCCCACTTGGAGTTTGCCAAAAGGCAACGAAAGAGTCCCAGAACATGAGAAACAATATTCTCTGGTCTGATGAAACCAAGATTCAACCCTTTGGCCCTAATGCCAAGTGTCACATCTGGAGGAAACCAGGCACCATCCCTACAGTGAAGTGTGTTGGTGGCAGCATCATGCTGTGTGGATGTTTTTCCGCAGCAGGCCCAGCCAGAGTTCGGACTTGAACCCGATCGAACATCTCTGGAGAGACCTGAAAATTGCTGCACAGCAACGCTCCCCATCCAACCTGACAGAGCTTGAGAGGATCTGCAGAGAAGAATGGGAGAAATTCCCCAAATACAGGTGAGCCAAGCTTGTAGCGTCCTACCCAAGAAGACTCCAGGCTGTAATCGCTGCCAAAGGTACTTCAACAAAGTACTGAGGAAAGGGTCTGAATACTTATGTAAATGTGCTCTGTTATTTATTTTATATAAATTAGCAAACATTTCTAAAAACCTGTTTTTGCTTGGTCATTATGGGGTATTGTGTGTAGATTGATGAGGGGAAAAAAAATCTATTGAATACACTCTTTAATAAGGCTTTAACGTAACAAAATGTGTAAAAAGACAAGGGGTCTGAATACTTTCCGAATGGCACTGTAAGTTAATACAAAATCATGGACAATCTTTACAGGATCAGTATAAAAGTATCAAACTTATTTCACTTTGAACAGTCCACCTGGTTCCAGTCATGTCATGACGGTTGTTGCTCCACAACAGTCCACCTTCCTGTCATGTGACGGTTGTTGCTCCACAACAGTCCACCTTCCTGTCATGTGACGGTTGTTGCTCCACAACAGTCCACCTTCCTGTCATTCAGAGGAAATGAAGTCATGTGACGGTTGTTGCTCCACAACAGTCCACCTTCCTGTCATGTGACGGTTGTTGCTCCACAACAGTCCACCTTCCTGTCATGTGACGGTTGTTGCTCCACAACAGTCCACCTTCCTGTCATGTGACGGTTGTTGCTCCACAACAGTCCACCTTCCTGTCATGTGACGGTTGTTGCTCCACAACAGTCCACCTTCCTGTCATGTGACGGTTGTTGCTCCACAACAGTCCACCTTCCTGTCATGTGACGGTTGTTGCTCCACAACAGTCCACCTTCCTGTCATGTGACGGTTGTTGTGTCCACCTTCCTGTCATGTGACGGTTGTTGCTCCACAACAGTCCACCTTCCTGTCATGTGACGGTTGTTGCTCCACAACAGTCCACCTTCCTGTCATGTGACGGTTGTTGCTCCACAACAGTCCACCTTCCTGTCATGTGACGGTTGTTGCTCCACAACAGTCCACCTTCCTGTCATTCAGAGGAAATTAAGTCATGTGACGGTTGTTGTCACAACAGTCCACCTTCCTGTCATTCAGAGGAAATGAAGTCATGTGACGGTTGTTGCTCCACAACAGTCCACCTTCCTGTCATGTGACGGTTGTTGCTCCACAACAGTCCACCTTCCTGTCATGTGACGGTTGTTGCTTCACAACGGTCCACCTTCCTGTCATTCGGAGGAATTGAAGTCATGTGACTAACTGTCAAAAATAGCGGTTCTAATGACTCATGGGTCTCAAATGGCACCCTATTCCCTTTAAGAAGTGCACTATATAGGGAATAGGGTTCTATAGGGCCCTGGTCAAAAGTAGTGTACTATATAGGGAATAGGGTTCTATAGGGCCCTCGTCAAAAGTAGAGTACTATATATGGAATAGGGTTCTATAGGGCCCTGGTCAAAAGTAGTGTACTATATAGGGAATAGGGTTCTATAGGGCCCTGGTCAAAAGATAGTGCACTATATAGGGAATAGGGTTCTATAGGGCCCTGGTCAAAGTAGAATACGGTCATAGGGAATAGGGTTCTATAGGGCCCTGGTCAAAAGTAGTGTACTATATAGGGAATAGGGTTCTATAGGGCCCTGGTCAAAAGAAGTGCACTATATAGGGAATAGGGTTCTATAGGGCCCTGGTCAAAAGTAGTGTACTATATAGGGAATAGGGTTCTATAGGGCCCTGGTCAAAAGTAGTGCACTATATAGGGAATAGGGTGTCATTTGGGCCTCTCGCCATGCAACGTGAATGACGGTCATCAACAGCCTGTTGGGCCAGAGGCGGAGTGTGTGACAACAGGGAGAGATATCCATACAGTTCTCTTTTGTCCCATCCCACATGTATTCTGTATTCATTATTATAGCCTATTCCGAGAGATGTTGGTGCTGTTTCTTTTGTCCCATCCCACATGTATTCTGTATTCATTATTATAGCCTATTCCGAGAGATGTTGGTGCTGTTTCTTTTGTTCCATCCCACATGTATTCTGTATTCATTATTATAGCCTATTCCGAGAGATGTTGGTGCTGTTTCTTTTGTCCCATCCCACATGTATTCTGTATTCATTATTATAGCCTATTCCGAGAGAGGTTGGTGCTGTTTCTTTTGTCCCATCCCACATGTATTCTGTATTCATTATTATAGCCTATTCCGAGAGATGTTGGTGCTGTTTCTTTTGTCCCATCCCACATGTATTCTGTATTCATTATTATAGCCTATTCCGAGAGATGTTGGTGCTGTTTCTTTTGTCCCATCCCACATGTATTCTGTATTCATTATTATAGCCTATTCCGAGAGATGTTGGTGCTGTTTCTTTTGTCCCATCCCACATGTATTCTGTATTCATTATTATAGCCTATTCCGAGAGATGTTGGTGCTGTTTCTTTTGTCCCATCCCACATGTATTCTGTATTCATTATTATAGCCTATTCCGAGAGATGTTGGTGCTGTTTCTTTTGTCCCATCCCACATGTATTCTGTATTCATTATTATAGCCTATTCCGAGAGAGGTTGGTGCTGTTTCTTTTGTCCCATCCCACATGTATTCTGTATTCATTATTATAGCCTATTCCAGAGAGGTTGGTGCTGTTTCTTTTGTCCCATCCCACATGTATTCTGTATTCATTATTATAGCCTATTCCGAGAGAGGTTGGTGCTGTTTCTTTTGTCCCATCCCACATGTATTCTGTATTCATTATTATAGCCTATTCCGAGAGAGGTTGGTGCTGTTTGTTTTGTCCCATCCCAAACATGTATTCTGTATTCATTATTATAGCCTATTCCGAGAGATGTTGGTGCTGTTTCTTGTGACCTCCATTACTCAATGGAGTTAGCAATGACAATGAGTGACAAGGAGTTGGCATGACAATGAGTGACTGGAGTTGGCATGACAA
This sequence comes from Oncorhynchus masou masou, assembly GCF_036934945.1. Lineage (NCBI taxonomy): Eukaryota > Metazoa > Chordata > Actinopteri > Salmoniformes > Salmonidae > Oncorhynchus > Oncorhynchus masou. The sequence continues at coordinate 86,018,530 of NC_088220.1, read as the reverse complement.
TGAGTGACAAGGAGTTGGCATGACAATGAGTGACAAGGAGTTGGCATGACAGCACAAACAGACAGACTACATGTACTCCAGGCTGTTTCTTCTCTCTTTAGGAATAAAATCAGGATTTTTTTTTCTCCTATTTAAAAAAAAAGATTGTCCATCTTCTTGGCAGGTTGAGTAGAGAGAGGAATGTGCCTTCTAAATGTGATCTGTAACCCTAGAAACCTTGAAAAGCAAACAGCTGGGGGCGGGGTTTAGGGCAGTGGTAAAACGGGACAGTGAGTGAGTTGCCTGTTGGGTTGAGGGTGAGCCAGACACTGCAATATGAAGTCAGGGGGGATGGGCTAGAGGAGTGGGCTAGGTCCCAAATGACACCCTATTCCCTATATAGTGCACTAGTTTTGACCAGAGACCTATGGGGCCTGGTTAAAAGTTGTGCACTATATAGGGAATAAGGAGTCCTAGCTGAACCTGGCGAGGACCAGTGGAGCAGTCTGCCTGATGGAATCCAATTTGGTTTCATTCATAATTCATATCAGGATTGGTAGTATGCTAAGCTGCTGCATACTGACTGACTAACTGAACACGGCTGGGCTGGTGCGTTTTTGATTTGATTCTGGAAATGTTTTAAATTACATGCCGTCAAATAAATTTATGAGGATAGATTTCTTCACGGACAATGTGTCACAATGCTGCCAACATCATGTCACCTCCTTGTGATGGAGACCTTTCATGCAGGCCAGGAAGAGCAAAGATTGATGAGTGTTCAAATTCAATCCAATGTAAAGCATATGGCCATACTCAACTGAGATGCAGGCAGGGTGTGGGTATCCTTCCCTCAATTTATGATTATTAGGTGGGGGAATTTAAGGGAGTGAGTTGTAGGTGGGGGAAGGGAGTGAGTTGTAGTTGTAATAGGAATGTAGGTGGGGGAAGGAGTGAGTTGTAGGTGGGGGAAGGGAGTGAGTTGTAGGTCTTTACAAACCTTAGAGGAGTGAGTTGTAGGTGGGGGAAGGGAGTGAGTTGTAGGTGGGGGAAGGGAGTGAGTTGTAGGTGGGGGAAGGGAGTGAGTTGTAGGTGGGGGAAGGAGTTGTAGGTGAGTTGTAGGTGGGGAAGGAAGGGAGTGAGTGAGTTGTAGGTGGGGGAAGAGGTAGTGAGTTGTAGGTGGGCTGGGGAAAGGAGTGAGGACTAGGTGGGGGATTCTACACCAGGGACAAAACAACAGTGATTCCCACTCTCCAGAAACAGCACTTCTGTCCTGAAGAATGTTATCTAAACATACAGTAGGCAAAGTCCTAAAATACACAGTGTTCAGATGAATGAACAGCAGCTGACTTCCAGATCTGACCACAGCTTCATCCCCATTACAGTGTCAAACAGATACCTGGTCTCTCGTCTTTCACCTTTGAAGTTTTAAAAATTAGGTTGAACGAAAGACACTGGTGTTTTAGACTTCAAGGAAATTAACTACTGTGTTTTAGACTTCAAGGAAATGAACTACTGTGTTTTAGACTTCAAGGAAATGAACTACTGTGTTTTAGACTTCAGGAAGTGAACTACTGTGTTTTCTTTGATATATAAAAATCACTCTAGGTCAACTTTAAAACACGTCAATGACATTTGTTCTCATCAGGGAAACGGGTATCCTTCCCTCAATTTATGATTATTATTTTTTTAAATTTAAGGAACTCAGTCTGGTTTTAAACTTACTCTTAAAAGTTGTAATAGTAGAATGTACAAGGTACAATTTCTGATATGGGTAGTACATCATCAGTTCCTCTTGTCATGTCCGTCTTTACAAACCTCAGAGAGATAATTTATAATATGAAATGTCCAGGACAACCAGCCCATGTCAGCTAACATTTTAATATTGTAAAAACTTTACGTAGTTGTTTTTAGTCCATAGGAGGTATATATATATTTATTTATATATATTATTTTTTTTCCGTTCAAAAATCATACGAATAAACATTAGAGATGGCAAAATGTGTTGAACTGCTGGAAATAAGCTTTAAACCAGCAACATTCTCTCTCCACCAACAAGAGGGGTGTGAACAGTTTGTGTCAGAAACAGTGCTTGTGCCCATAGATGTAGACATTCCGCGTGGTGGGGGGGGGGGGGGTGGGGGCAAGATGTTCTCAAATGCTGGAAGGAGGGTGTGCCCCCCCTCCCCCGAGTGAAAAAGTTCTAGAACCCCTGGACAAGTGTATAAACCCCTTATGTTATTGAAATTGTTTTCCGGGTGGGGACTTGTGAAGAGCAGAATCAACAACGTGTGCATAATAATTAAAACAGTTGCTTTGTGAGACGGTGTTAAAAGTTGTGTTAGCCATTGTTATGTCAACGAGAGTTGAAAAAGGACCAGTGGCCCTGGTCCCAGATGAGAGCAGGTCTGCCTGGCGCAGTGACACACGAGATACAATCACCTCCCAGCTTTTAGCATAGGATACCTCACAGCTATTAGCATCAAGCATATGATACAGTTGAAGTCGGAAGTTTACATACACTTAGGCTGGAGTCATTAAAAAACACATTTTTCAACCACTTCACAACTTTCTTGTTAAACTATAGTTTTGGCGAGTCGGTTAGGATATCTACTTTGCGCATGACACAAGTTATTTTTACAACAATTGTTTACAGACAGATTATTTCACTCAATAACAATTCCAGTGGGTCAGAAATGTACATACATGAAGTTGACTGTGCCTTTAAACAGCTTGGAAAATTTAAAAAAAAATGTCATGGCTTTAGAAACTTCTAATAGGCTAATTGACATCATTTTTATTTATGTATTTTACCTTTATTTAACCAGGTAGGCAAGTTGAGAACAAGTTCTCATTTACAACTGTGACCTGGCCAAGATAAAGCAAAGCAGTTCGACACATACAACAACACAGAGTTACACATGGAGTAAAACAAACATACAGTCAATAATACAGTAGAAAAACAAGTCTATATACAATGTGAGCAAATGAGGTGAGATAAGGGAGGTAAAGGCAAAAAAGGGCCATGGTGGCAAAGTAAATACAATATAGCAAGTAAAACACTGGAATGGTAGATTTGCAGTGGAAGAATGTGCAAAGTAGAAATAAAAATAATGGGGTGCAAAGGAGCAAAATAAATAAATACAGTAGGGGGAGAGGTAGTTGTTTGGGCTAAATTATAGATGGGCTATGTACAGGTCAGGTGCAGTAATGTGAGCTACTCTGACAGCTGGTGCTTAAAGTCAGTGAGGGAGATAAGTGTTTCCAGTTTCAGAGATTTTTGTAATTCGTTCCAGTCATTGGCAGCAGAGAACTGGAAGGAGAGGAGGCCAAAGAAAGAATTGGTTTTGGGGGTGACCAGTGAGATATACCTGCTGGAGCGCGTGCTACGAGTGAGTGCTGCTATGGTGACCAGCGAGCTGAGATGAGGGGGGACTTTACCTAGCAGGTTCTTGTAGATAACCAGGAGCCAGTGGGTTTGGCGACGAGTATGAAGCGAGGGCCAGCCAACGAGAGCGTACAGGTCGCAGTGGTGGGTAGTATATGGGGCTTTGGTGGCAAAACGGATGGCACTCTGGTAGACTGCATCCAATTTGTTGAGTAGGGTATTGAAGGCTTTTTTGTAAATGACATCGCCGAAGTCGAGGATCGGTAGGATGGTCAGTTTTACAAGGGTATGTTTGGCAGCATGAGTGAAGGATGCTTTGTTGCTGAAATAGGAAGCCAATTCTAGATTTAACTTTGGATTGGAGATGTTTGATGTGAGTCTAGAAAGAGAGTTTACAGTCTAACCAGACACCTAGGTATTTGTAGTTGTCCACATATTCTAAGTCAGAACCGTCCAGAGTAGTGATGTTAGACGGGCGGGCAGGTGCAGGCAGCGATCGGTTGAAGAGCATGCATTTAGTTTTACTTGTATTTAAGAGCAATTGGAAGCCACGGAAGGAGAGTTGTATGGCATTGAAGCCCTGTGGTACCCCCATAGAAACTGCCAGAGGCACACCGAAGCGAATGACACACCGAACTCTATCAGAGAAGTAGTTGGGTCAATTGGAGGTGTACCTGTGGACGTATTTCAAGGCCTAGCTTCAAACTCAGTGCCTCTTTGCTTGACATCATGGGAAAATCTAAAGAAATCAGCCAAGACCTCAGAAAAAAAAATTGTAGTCCTCCACAAGTCTGGTTCATTCTTGGAGCAAGGAAGAAGCCACTGCTCCAAAACCGCCATAAAAAAGCCAGACAACGGTTTGCAACTGCATATGGGGACAAAGATCGTACTTTTTGAAGAAATGTCCTCTGGTTTGATGAAACAAAAATAGAACTGTTTGGCCATAATGGCCATCGTTATGTTTGGAGGGAAAAGGGGGATGCTTGCAAGCCGAAGAACACCATCCCAACCGTGAAGCACGGGGGTGGCAGCATCATGTTGTAGGGGTGCTTTGCTGCAGGAGGGACTGGTGCACTTCACAAAATAGATGGCATCATGAGGGAGTAAAATTACGTGGATATATTGAAGCAACATCTCAAGACATCAATCAGGAAGTTAAAACTTGGTCGCAAATGGGTCTTCCAAATGGACAATGACCCCAAGCATACTTCCAAAGTGGTGGCAAAATGGCTTAAGTACAACAAAGTCAAGGTATTGGAGTGGCCATCACAAAGCCCTGACCTCAATCCTATAGAACATTTCTGGGCAGAGCTGAAAAAGCATGTGCGAGCAAGGAGGCCTACAAACCTGACTCAGTTAAACCAGCTCTGTCAGGAGGAATGGGTGGATTTTGGCCCAACTTATTGTGGGAAGCTTGTGGAAGGCTACCCAAAACATTTGACCCAAGTTAAGCAATTTAAAGGCAAAGCTACCAAATACTAATTGAGTGTATGTAAACTTCTGACCCACTGGGAATGTGATGAAATAAATTGTTCTCTCTACTATGATTCTGACATTTCACATTCTTAAAATAAAGTGGTGATCTTACCTGACCTAAGACAGGGAATTTTTCTAGGATTAAATGTCAGGAATTGTGAAAATGTTTAAATGTATTTAAAATGTATTTAGAGATTAAATGAGTTTAAATGTATTTGGCTAAGGTGTATGTAAACTTCCGATTTCAACTGTACCACACAGCTATGAGCATTAGCATCAAGCATAGGATACCTCAGAGCTATTAGCGTTGCCCCCCATCACTGCCACTCAAATTAAACTTTGTCACATGCGCCGAACAGGTGTAGACTTTACCGTGATATATTACGAGCCCTTTCCCAACACGGCAGAGTTAAAAAGTAAGAAATTCTGAATTGAGGGATGAATACGTTTATTGAATAGGACACCTCACATCTATTAGCATTAACATTATCTATTAGCATCAGGTAGCACAGGGTGGGGTGTAGGGGTGGGCAATTCTAGTCCTCGAGGGCCTGATTGGTTTCACAGGTTTGCCCCAGCCCACCTACCGGACTCCAATAATCACCTAATCATGATCTTCATTTTAGAATGCAATTTGATGAATCAGCATCAAATTGTATGGTCGGGATGGAGGAAAAAAAAGAAGATGAAGAGAAGAACACCAATCAGGCACTCGAAGACTGGAGTCGCCTATCCCTGTAGCTCTCTGTTACAGTGGATTTTCACACAACAAACCGAGACACCGGTAGGCCGAGACAGCGGTGGGCCGAGGCCGAGACAGCGGTGGGCCGAGGCCGAGACTGCGGTGGGCCGAGGCCGAGACTGCGGTGGGCCGAGACTGCGGTGGGCCGAGACTGCGGTGGGCCGAGGCCGAGACTGCGGTGGGCCGAGGCCGATCACCGGTGGGCCGAGACACCTCATTACACAACTGTACCTCGTGCTGGGGACTAAAATGTGCAGTTTTGTCACACAACGCCACAGATGTCTCAAGTTGAGGGAACATGTAAATCGGCATGTGGTCTGCAGGATCGTCCACAGGGCTGTTCCCAAACCATTTAATGTTAATTTCTCTACCATAAGCCGCCTCCAATGTCATTTTAGAGAATTTGTCAGTACGTCCAACCGGCCTCACAACTATAGACCACATGTAACCACACCAGCCCAGGACCTCCACATCCGGCTTCTTCACCTGTGGGATCATCTGAAGATGGGGAGGGGGGGTGCTGAGGATTATTTGTCTGTAATAAAGCCCTTTTGTGGGGAAAAAGGCTGGGCCTGGCTCCCCAGTTGGTGGGCCAAGACACTGGCAGGCTGAGGCCAAGATGCTGGCGGGCTGAGGCCAAGATGCTGGCGGGCTGAGGCCAAGATGCTGGCGGGCTGAGGCCAAGATGCTGGAGGGCTGAGGCCAAGATGCTGGCGGGCTGAGGCCAAGATGCTGGCGGGCTGAGGCCAAGATGCTGGCGGGCTGAGGCCAAGATGCTGGCGGGCTGTCTTTCACTTCCTAATCATACGGGTGGCAGCTAGCGACCTCCCTGCCTGTCTGTCTGGCTCAGGCTTTTAAAACGTCCCTTAACTACGGCCTTCATTCCTTTGCTGGCTACAGACTGAACACAATGCTGACCACGGATTGGCTGGACAAAATATATGACACGGAGCCAAGGACAGTTAGCAGCAGCTAAAAGACCCGTGATGATGTATTGAGAATGTCTTCTCTGTTAATCCGCCGTGATTAGAATCTCCTTTCAGCGAAGAGATAAATGTGTTCCAGGTCAGCGAGCGACAATATCAAGCCGAAGCTCCGCTATCTCGATGTGGCTTGGTTGTTTCTTTATGTAACACTTGGACACATCATCAACTAAAAAGACTCAAAACACCCTTTAGTGCATCACTTACGACCAGAGCTATTTGGGACAGACCCCTTCCACTTCCTGTCAACCCTCATATCAATCTGAAGCAGGGAATAAAGGAGGTTGGATACATTTGAACAGGGCGACGGTAAAAACAGTTAAAAGGACGGACACTCGATCTTCAAGGTAGCTGAACCCAGGCAGACGTCCTCTATTGAAGCTGTGACGACCAGCGCAGGCCAGAGAGTAAACTGAACTGACAATGAACTTAAAGCGGAGTGACAAATGTCCACGAACAGGGTCCCATTTGGGACGGAGTCCTTGACGTGAGTCGAGACGCCGAGTTTCCACATGTGACCCACATATGAGAAAGGACATCAGAGAAAGAGACGGTCTTCTTCAGAGAAGAAAATCTGGCTTTCAAATCACATGCACGGTTTGTTTGTCACATGCGCGGTTTGTTTGTCACATGCGCGGTTTGTTTGTCACATGCGCGGTTGGTTTGTCACATGCGCGGTTGGTTTGTCACATGCGCGGTTGGTTTGTCACATGCGCGGTTTGTTTGTCACATGCGCGGTTTGTTTGTCACATGCGCGGTTTGTTTGTCACATGCGCGGTTTGTTTGTCACATGCGCGGTTTGTTTGTCACATGCACGGTTTGTTTGTCACATGCGGTTTGTAACCGGTGTAAACTATACAGCACAATGCTTAATTACAAGCTCTTCAGCAACTATGCAGAGTTCATATCAAATACAAAAAGAAATCCCCAGAAAATTATATATTTTTAAAAGAAAGCACAGAATTCTATGACCGTACCAGCCGTGCATCTATACAGATCAGATCTGACCCATACAGATCAGATCTTACCCTGTATGGGTCAGATCTGATCTATACAGAATATGCTGCTGAGTCTACTGATCCAAATCAGATCTCTACATCTTCAGACCAGGCCCGCCGTGAAGCCTTGGGTCCCACAAAACACCCATCTCTTCAGCACAGCACCCCCAGGAACTAACCCTACCCCTGGGGAGATCCCCACCCCATGCACCCACCTCTCCATCACCACAAAGTCTGCTGGAGCTAACTCAAACCCCATGGGAGAGGAACATGACAGTCTAAATTCTCCTCTGAATCCACAACCACCACAGCACTCCAGGAGCTAACCCCTGGAGCTAACACCAACCACGCCCAGGAGCTAACCGCAACCCCCAGGAGTTAACCCCAAACCCCCCCTGGAGGTAATCCCAACCCCCAGGAGCTGACCCAAACCCTCCCAGGGGCTAACCCCAAACCCCCAGGAGATTAACCCCAAACCCCCTGATTAACCCCAACCCCCCCCCCGGGCATTAACCCCAACCCCCCCCCCTCCCAGGAGTTAACCCTAAACCCCCCAGGAGTTAACCCTAAACCCCCCCCCCAGGAGTTAACCCTAAACCCCCCCCCTCCCGGGGTTAACCCCAAAGGCGTCAGCATGCTCCGATCTCGTCTAGGGGAACCAAAATGAGAGTGCTCTTAAAGAGACATTCACTTGAAAAATGGAAAAAAAAGCCATCGAGGCACCGAAGAAAGTATACACTTCCTCAAGATAGTCAGAATTAATAGAAGATAACTCAAGAAATCTGACATTTTGGCTGAGGAGATCAAACTGTTCCGAACTGTTTGGGATGGGAAGCCATAAACCCCCCCCCCCCCCCCCAACAACCACTACTCGCCTAATCTTCCTTCCCTCCAGCCCCCTGTGCATTAAGGCGTGACCCATCTGGGTCTTGGCACACACACACACACACACACACACACACAACCACACAAAGCTGTGGAGGAACAGAAAGGTCTGGGATGTCCTGGTCTCAAAACAACCACACACACAGTCCTACTGGTCCCTCTAGTCTAGGACAAACAATGTCCCTCTGTTCTGTTGTCTGTCTGATAAGAAAGTCACACTGTTGTAAAGCCCTAATCTCAACAACCACTTTGCATATCTAGATGTTTTATAATGGTGGGGTATTTCCTCTGCCCCCACCCCCCTCCCCCCCCTGTTGGAGGAAGCTGATGAAAAATCTTCTTTGTTGTTCTTGTTTTAAAGGATGGCCACAGTATAAAAAGGGATCCCAAACTGTGAAATGAGGCCGATGACGGCCTAGGAACAGTGGGTTAACTGCCTGTTCAGGGGCAGAACGACAGATTTGTACCCTTCCGGTTACTAGTCCAACGCTCTAACCACTAGGCTACCCTGCCGCCTCTACACTCTAACCACTAGGCTACCCTGCCGCCTCTACACTCTAACCACTAGGCTACCCTGCCGCCTCTACACTCTAACCACTAGGCTACCCTGCCGCCTCTACACTCTAACCACTAGGCTACCCTGCCGCCTCTACACTCTAACCACTAGGCTACCCTGCCGCCTCTACACTCTAACCACTAGGCTACCCTGCCTCCTCTACACTCTAACCACTAGGCTACCCTGCCGCCTCTACACTCTAACCACTAGGCTACCCTGCCGCCTCTACACTCTAACCACTAGGCTACCCTGCCGCCTCTACACTCTAACCACTAGGCTACCCTGCCGCCTCTACACTCTAACCACTAGGCTACCCTGCCGCCTCTACACTCTAACCACTAGGCTACCCTGCCGCCTCTACACTCTAACCACTAGGCTACCCTGCCGCCTCTACACTCTAACCACTAGGCTACCCTGCCGCCTCTACACTCTAACCACTAGGCTACCCTGCCGCCTCTACACTCTAACCACTAGGCTACCCTGCCGCCTCTACACTCTAACCACTAGGCTACCCTGCCTCCTCTACACTCTAACCACTAGGCTACCCTGCCGCCTCTACACTCTAACCACTAGGCTACCCTGCCGCCTCTACACTCTAACCACTAGGCTACCCTGCCGCCTCTACACTCTAACCACTAGGCTACCCTGCCGCCCCAATGAAGTGGCTAATAAGTCTGGCTGGACATCTGACTTTACTGCTAATTTCAGCAATTATGTGACTAAAAAAAAAAGAAACTGTATTATCAACGATCAACGATAAAGAACGATGGGGAAAAAAAAAAGTTGGCTCGACTTTAAATATAAAGATGAGTTGGCTAGACTAGATATAAAGAGGAGTTGGCTTCTCCACTAACACATGGGCTTGTGCTTTAGAGATTGTTTATGAGACCCTATGTTCATTTTCTATAATTCCTTCCTACAAGAAGAAGTTGGTCGTTATTCGTGGATGTGCCTTGTACACGGTTCTGACTAAATTTGTAACAAAAATAGTATTTTCATAGACTTGAAAGCCAGATCAGTGATTATTGCAAACAAGCAGGTTTAGTGTTATTGACCTTTAATTGTGCGACAAAGCTTATTTAGAGATACACACACACACACACACACACACACACACACAAAACGCGTGTGTGTGTGGTGTGTGTATATATATATATATATATATATTTTAAAAAATAGAGATATGATTTTTAGGCCATAATCGCCCATCACCCACACTCCCTTTAGAGAGCCTACCAGATAAAACACTTATTATTACACTTTTTATCTCTTAACACTGAATATCAGAGTAGCTAAAAAAAAAAGCACTCACCCAAATCCTCTCTTCTCAGCTAGTCATAGCCCTGGTCAGCGCTGAGAGTTGAAACCAGAGCCTTACTACCCTTGACCTCGTGTCCTGCTAAGTTCTAGGACGACGGTTGCTAGGCTACATTTCCATAACTATGACAGGCAGCAGATGACCCATTCTCACCCTGCTCAGGGGTTCCTTTAGCACAAAAAGACACAGAAGCAAGCAGCCTGGGTTGAAGTAGATTGAGATTCAACAAACTTACAGTCCCCCTTCAGCCCCATCTTCCCAGGACACTTATTTAACTAGGCAAGTTAGACACTCACTAGGGATTATTTTGTAATGCATCCAAAATGGCACCCTGTTCACTTTAGTGCCCTACTCTGGACCAGGGTAGCGCTACGTATTGAATAGGTTGACATTTACGGCCTCTGTATTGTTATTTTATTGTGTTACTTTTAATTTTGAAAAATTACTTTAGATTATTTAGTAAATATTTTCGTATCTCTATGAGGGCTTGAAAGTAAGCAGGGTAGCCTAGTGGTTAGAGCGTTGGACTAGTAACCGGAAGTCTAATACTGCAGGTAATGGAGTTGTCAAACCCCCGAGCTGACAAGGTACAAATCTGTCGTTCTGCCCCTGAACAGGCAGTTAACCCATTGTTCCCAGGCCGTCATTGAAAATAAGAATATGTTCTTAACTGACTTGCCTGGTTAAATAAAGGTAAAATAAAATAAAAAAGCATTTCACTGTAAGGTATCTATTCTGCGCATGTGGCATGGTTATTTTCTGTTATCAGGGAGCAAATTTCTTGTGACAAATGTTTTGTTCTTAGGGGTGCGACTGCATCTCGGGTATTACGCAAGGTTAAATTAAGATCCTCAATTAGGTGGTTAAACGGATTATGGAGGGAGAAAAAAATATATAATTTAGATCCACAATATTTATTCCACAGGACAAAACTAGATTTAGGATATGACTGTTTTGTCCGGAGACAAAAGCCACTGAGTCGATGGGGGCTCCGAAAGCCTTTTGGAGTGGGTCTGTGGACATTTCCATGTTAATATCACAAGATGATTTACACGCTGAAGCTGTGTTGCGCTTGGTGACCTCTGACTGTTTCATCCTAACATTGTTGGTGCCGACGTGGACAACAATATCCCTATACTCTCTACACTCGGCAGTTTTAGCCTTTGCCAGCACCATCTTCAGATGAGCCTTACCGTCAGAAGCCCTGCCCCCTGGTAAACAGTGTATGATCGCTGGAGGATTCTTTAACAAGTCTAATACTGCAGGTAATGGAGTTGCCAATGACTAGAGTTTTGAATTTGTCAGAGCTAATGGTGGGAGGATTCGGCGTCTCAGACCCCGTAACGGGTGGAGGAGAGACCTGAGAAGGCTTGGCCTCTGAATCGTTGTGTAGCAAAAAAGGCCCATGGAGTTGGTGGAAGAATCCTGTAATTCATGGCCACTTGCTCAACTGGGTTAGGGGCGTTTTAATTAGGTAGGGTGGAAATGTCCGACAGATCTCAACTCCATAAAGGGAGGAAATTGCCATCTCTTCCTTTACTCCATCTAATCCAGAAGTTCTGTGCGTCCATGAATCCACACTACCCAGTAAATATACCACTTTATGGTTAAAGGACTTCCTGCCTCAGTCTCATCCATTCCTCTGTCACCTGACCCGTGACCACCTGTTCACCTTCACTGTCAGTCATCCTACCTGTCCAGCTACCCACACAGATTCCACTAATCTTTCACGTTGCGTCCATTTTTTAAATTTATTTCACCTTTATTTAACCAGGTAGGCTAGTTGAGAACAAGTACTCATTTACAACTGGGACCTGGCCAAGATAAAGCAGAGCAGTTCGACCCATATAGCAACAGAGTTACACAGAGTAAAACAAACATACAGTCAATAATACAGTAGAAAAAGTCTATATACAATGTGAGCAAATGAGGTAAGATAAGGGAGGTAAAGGCAATAAATAGGCCATGGAGGCGAAGTAATTACAACTTAGCAATTAGAACCGTCAACAGACTAGTCAGTCCCTCATGCTAACGTTTACAGGTAGCAACGATCAGACTAGTCAGTCCCTCATGCTAACGTTTACAGGTAGCAACGATCAGACTAGTCAGTCCCTCATGCTAACGTTTACAGGTAGCAACGATCAGACTAGTCAGTTCCTCATGCTAACGTTTATGGGGATCAGACTAGTCAGTCCCTCATGCTAACGTTTACAGGTAGCAACGATCAGACTAGGGTCCCTCATGCTAGCGTTTACAGGTAGCAACGATCAGACTAGTCAGTCCCTCATGCTAACGTTTACAGGTAGCAACGATCAGACTAGTCAGTCCCTCATGCTAGCGTTTACAGGTAGCAACGATCAGACTAGTCAGTCCCTCATGCTAGCGTTTACAGGTAGCAACGATCAGACTAGTCAGTCCCTCATGCTAACGTTTACAGGTGGGCCATCAGACTAGTCAGTCCCTCATGCTAACGTTTACAGGTAGCAACGATCAGACTAGTCAGTCCCTCATGCTAGCGTTTACAGGTAGCAACGATCAGACTAGTCAGTCCCTCATGCTAACGTTTACATTTGGCTACTATCACAACCAACTGAATTGTGCAGTATTGTGAAAAAATACAAATAGCAACATACAGTTGAAGTCAGAAGTTTTAGGTCAGTTAGGCTCACCACTTCATTTTAAGAATGTGAAATATCAGAAAAATAGTAGAGAATTATTTATTTCAGCTTTTATTTCCTTCATCACATTCCCAGTGGGTTAGAAGTTTGCATACACTCAATTAGTATTTGGTAGCATTGCCTTTTAAATTGCTTAACTTGGGTCAAATGTTCCAATACCTTGACTTTGTTGTCCTTAAGCCATTTTGCCACAACTTTGGAAGTATGCTTGGGGTCATTGTCCATTTGGAAGACCCATTTGCGACCAAGCTTTAACTTCCTGATTGATGTCTTGAGATGTTGCGTCAATATATCCACATAATTTTACTTCCTCATGACGCCATCTATTTTGTGAAGTGCACCAGTCCCTCCTGCAGCAAAGCACCCCCACAACATGATGCTGCCACCCCCGTGCTTCACGGTTGGGATGGTGTTCTTCGGCTAGCAAGCATCCCCCTTTTTGCTCCAAACATAACGATGGTCATTATGGCCAAACAGTTCTATTTTTGTTTCATCAAACCAGAGGACATTTCTCCAAAAAGTACGATCTTTGTCCCCATGTGCAGTTGCAAACCGTAGTCTGGCTTATTTATGCTGGTTTAGGAGCAGTGGCTTCTTCCTTGCTGAGCGGCCTTTCAGGTTATGTCGATATAGGACTCGTTTTACTGTGGATATAGATACTTTTGTACCCGTTGCCTCTAGCATCTTCACAAGGTCCTTTGCAGTTGTTCTGGGATTGATTTGCTCTTTTCGCACCAAAGTACGTTCATCTTTAGAAGACAGAACGCGTCTTCTTCCTGAGCGGTATGACGGCTGCGTGGTCTCATGGTGTTTAAACGTTCATCTGTACAAATTGCTCCCAAGGATGAACCAGACTTGTGGAGGTCTACACATTTTTTTCTGAGGTCTTGGCTGATTTCTTTAGATTTTCCCAAACGTCAAGCAAAGAGGCACTGAGTTTGAAGGTAGGCCTTGAAATACATCCACAGGTGACTCAAATTATGTCAATTGGCCTATCAGAAACTTCTAAAGCCATGACATAATTTTCATGAATTTTCCAAGCTGTTTAAAGGCACAGTCAACTTAGTGTATGTAAACTTCTGACCCACTGCAATTGTGATAGTGAATTATAAGTGAAATAATCTGTCTGTAAACAATTGTTGGAAAAATGACTTGTGTCAATGCACAAAGTAGATGTCCTCACCGACTTGACAAAACTATAGTTTGTTAACAAGAAATGTGTGGAGTGGTTGAAAAACAAGTTCCAATGACTCCAACCTAAGTGTATGTAAACTTCTGACATCAACTGTATGTCTTAACCATCTGAGAATGTTTTTAATTATCCATATGTATGTAAACTTCTGACATCAACTGCAGCAAAAAGTGGACATTGGTTTGCTTTCTTAGTTGTGAGAGACAAGGTTTGGTTTCTTCACACTTCCTTTAGGAGGGGAAAGGATTTAAAACCAAGGAGCCATTTGCCTCTGCAGCTATCTCAGGACACACACAGACACTGCATGCTACACTAAAACATTGGACACACACACACACACACACACACAAATGGAAATGAGTTAAGCTACCTTACCTTGCTGCAACTAGGCAGAGCCAGTGTGCTTCCTTTCAGCCCGACTGCTCAGATTCAGAGGAAATCACTGCATCACTGGAGACATTTCACGCTCCATTCTGTTGGCTCCAGAACCCTGACACTCCTCTTTCAACTGTACAGAGGGAAGACTGAGTCGGTATCGTGTGACTGGCTGCTGCTGCCTGCCAGGCTGATTTGAGGAACTGAGGGGGTAGAATATAGCATGGAGAGAGGAAGGGGGTGTGGCTGTTTGTAAAACTCTCTTCACTCACTCTCACATCCCTCCCTACTTCCCTCGTTCCCTGATCCCCCCCCCTCCCCTCCTGCCTGATCCCGGATCCCTCCCTTCCCTCCTTCCTGATCCCTCCCTCACTTACCTCCTTCCCTAATCCCTCCCTCCCTCCTTCCTTCCCTGATCATGCTGTCCTTTACCTCCTTCCTGATCCCAGATTCCTCCCTCCTCCCCTGATCCCTCCCTGATCCCTGATCCCTCCCTGATCCCTCCCTGATCCCTGATCCCTCCCTGATCCCTGATCCCTGATCCCTCCCTGATCCCTCCCTGATCCTTGATCCCTCCCTTCCCTGATCCCTCCCTTCCCTGATCCCTCCCTTCGCTGATCCCTCCCTTCCCTGATCCCTCCCTTCCCTGATCCCTCCCTGATCCCTCCCTTCCCTGATCCCTCCCTGATCCCTGATCCCTCCCTGATCCCTGATCCCTCCCTGATCCCTGATCCCTCCCTGATCCCTGATCCCTCCCTTGTTCTCCGATTCCTCCCCCCAGACTGAGAAGTGACTGCTGTGCCAGCAGGAATGTCTGTTCCCTCCTTATAAATCCACCCTCCTGTTTAATTGCCTCAGAAGCTCACTTGTGGGAAGCATCAAATTTCAACTTGGACTCAGGGGTAGATGTATCATGGTAAACTTTAGTGTTGTATGGTATGTATTCATTTGTGGATGTCCATCATCCATTTCGTATGATATGTTAGGAATTTGCAAAACGTGTGATATGTTACAAATTCCAATTTATTGTTGCTAACTTTAGCTAGGTGGCTAACACGGTAATGTTACCTAGGCTAGAGGTTAGGATTAAGGTTAAGAGTAAGGTTAAATTCTACTAGTTTGCCTAATTTCAGTTTGTGACAAAACAAGCAAGTACAGTGTAGAGAATCATGGTACCGTCTAAACCACTGTGAAATATATTTTCCAGAACCACAAATATTATATTTACAACTGTTTAAAGATGGTGTACAAAATCAAAAGTAAAAAGACACAAACTAAATTTAAGAACGGAAATCATTGAAACAGAGCACATAGTGCATATCTACCGCTTCTTAGACTTGCTTTCAATGAGGATGACAGATCTATAAACCTCAAATGTGAATTTGGTCAGGTCACCCCCCAAAATTTGCATATAGCAGCTCTCAGTAGTTGCCAAGTTAATAATTAGCTAAAATGCTTAGGTGGTCCAACTTTTGGGTTGCTAGACGTTCGAGTTATACATTCGACCAACCACCCTACTTTCGTTTTTGCCTCAAGTAACCTTCTGTTTTATGTAACCATACCAAATGTAAAATTTCATACTAATTTGAGTGTCCCGGATGTACGTTTACTTATGTTACATCTAGTCAATGAGACCAGGCTGCAAATTTACACTAAAAATCTCACACACCCCCTTCCCTAACATACTCACTTACACACCCCTTTCAGAGACAACCGAGCCCCATAATACAGTCACAAGATATTTATTCCTGCTTTAGTTGAAGGCTAGAGCTCTTTATTTGACTGATTCATCATTCTAATCAAACATGTCTCTCTCAGGTCATTACTAAACATCACATCATCTGGATCCAGAATGAAAGAGGGGAAAAAATATATATCTGATCTGGTCTGTGATTAAGAAGGAGGGTTGTGATAACAGCAACATAAAACAAAAACACAGAACGTGTTGTCATCGCATCAAGACATGTCGGCAAAGAGAGAGAGGAGAGAAGAGGACGAAAACAACATTAGACACGATGGAACACAAAGCTTTTACTATCTTCATCCTGGAATATACAAGGTCAGAGGTCATCTGCCTTTGGCCCAAAGAGCAGGATCCTGGACTTCGTCAAAGTAATTGGAAATACAGACATTGTCATCCTACAAGAAAACCTGGTATAGAGGAGACAGACCCACTGGTTGCCCTCTAGGTTACAGAGAGCTGGTAGTCCCGTCCACCACACTACCAGGTGTGAAGCAGGGAAGAAACTCAGGGGGCGTGGTATAGAAACTCAGGGGGCGTGGTATAGAAACTCAGGGGGCGTGGTATAGAAACTCAGGGGGCGTGGTATAGAAACTCAGGGGGCGTGGTATAGAAACTCAGGGGCGTGGTATAGAAACTCAGGGGGCGTGGTATAGAAACTCAGGGGCGTGGTATAGAAACTCAGGGGGCGTGGTATAGAAACTCAGGGGGCGTGGTATAGAAACTCAGGGGCGTGGTATAGAAACTCAGGGGGCGTGGTATAGAAACTCAGGGGGCGTGGTATAGAAACTCAGGGGGTATGCTAATTTGGTATAGAACAGACCTAACACACTATTAAATTATTCTAAACAGGAATATTTTTCATCTGTCTAGAAATGAATAAGGAAATTATCTCAACAGAGAAAAATGTCCTAATTTGCGCTACCTATATCCCCCCACTAGAATCCCCATACTTTAATGAAGACAGCTTCTCCATCCTGGAGCGGGAGATCAACCATTTCCAGGCTCAGGGACATGTACTAGACTGTGGAGGCCTAAAAGCCAGAACTGGACATGAACCTGACTTTCAGCACACAGGGGGAAAAACACCTGCCTGGAGTTGACAGCATTCCCTCCCAAATATGCCCCCCTAGACAACTATGACAAAACAACCAGCAAAAATGGGTCACAACTCCTGCAGCTCTGTCGCATGCTGGGTATGTACATAGTCAATGGTAGGCTTCGAGAAGACTCCTATGGTAGGTACACCTACAACTCATCCATCACTGACCTCAACCCAGAGTCTCTCAAAGGGTTCAGTCAGCCCACTGACACCCCTATCAGACCACAGCAAAATCAGTCTAGCTGAACAGAGCATTACTCAATCATGAGGCATCAAAGCCAAAGGAACTGAATAATATTAAGAAATACTATAGATGAAAGGAAAATAGTGTTAAAATCTACCAAAATACAATTAGGCAACAACAAATTCATTCCCTATTAGACAACTTCCAGGACAAACCATTTCACTGTAATAGTGAAGGTGTAAACTTGGCTGTAGAAAACCTAAACAGTATATTTCAGCTTCCCTATTTTTTCAAGCAGACAACCTAAGAAAATTAACAACTATGACAAACGGTTTGATGAAGAACGCAAAAACCTAAGAAAGAAATTGAAAAACCTGTCCAACCAAAAACATAGAGGAGACCCAGAAAACCTGAATCTACGCCTTCACTATGGTGAATCACTAAAACAATAATGTAATTAAAGAATCCATAGAATCGAACCACTTCTGGGAAAATTGGAACACTCGAAACAAACAACACAAAGAGTTATCTATCCAAAACAGAGGCGTGGATAAACCCCTTCTCCAATCTTATTGTCTCTATAACAAAGAACAAAACAGCAAAAAAATATATACACATGATCAAATAAGAATCTTAAGGCTGGTGGCAGTATTGAGTAGCTTGGATGAATAAGATGCAGAGGTGCCCAAAGTAACCTGCCTGCTACTCAGGCCCAGAAGCTAAGATATTAATATTATTGGTATATTTGGATGGAAAACACTCTGAAGAAGTTTCTAAAACTGTTTGAATAATGTCTGTGAGTATAACAGAACTCATATGGCAGGCAAACACCTGAGAATAAAATCCAACCAGGAAGTGGGAAATCTCAGGTTTGTAGGTTTTCAACTCATTGCCTATCGAAGATAGTGGGATATTGGTCATATTGCACTTCCTAAGGCTTCCACTAGATGTCAACAGTCTTTAGAACCTTGTTCGATGCTTCTACTGTGAAGTGGGGGCGAATGAGAGGGGAATGAGTCAGAGGTCTGCCAGAGAGCCACAAGCTGGTCACGCGCGTTCACATGAGAGTTAGCTTGAGTTCCATTGCAATTCTGAAGACAAAGGAATTCTCTGGTTGGAACATTAATGTTAAAAACATCCTAAAGATTGATTCTATACATCGTTTGACATGTTTCTACAGAACTTTGACTTTGACTGCTCCAAGTGATCGCTAGTCATGAATTTGGATTACTGTACTAAATGCGAACAAAAAGGAGGTATTTGGACATAAATGATGGACATTATTGAACAAAATAAAACATTTATTGTGGAACTGGGAATCCTGGGAGTGCATTCTGATGAAGATCAAAGGTAAGTGAATATTTATAATGCCATTTCTGACTTCTGTTGACGACACAACATGGCGGATATCTGTTTGGGTTGTTTTGGTCTCTGAGCGCTGTACTCGGATTATAGCATGGTGTGCTTTTTCCGTAAAGTTTTTTTTTTAAATCTGACACAGCGGTTGCATGAAGGAGAAGTGTATCATATTTCCGTGCATAATAGTTGTATCTTTTATCAATGTTTATTATGAGTATTTCTGTAAATTGATGTGGCTCTCTGCAAAAATCACAGGATGTTTTGGAACTACTGAACGTAACGCGCCAATGTAAACAGATTTTTTATATATAAATATGAACTTTAATGAACAAAACATACATGTATTGTGTAACATGAAGTCCCATGAGTGTCATCGGATGAAGATCAAAGGTTAGTGATTAATTCTCTCTATTTCTGCTTTTTGTGACTCCTCTCTTTGGCTGGAAAAATGGCTGTGTTTTTCTGTGACTTGGCTCTGACCTAACATAATCGTTTGGTTTGCTTCCGCTGTAAAGGATTTTTCAAATCGGACACGGTGCTGGGATTAACAAGAAGTGCATCTTTAAAATGGTGTAAAATACATGTATGTTGAGGAATTATAGTTATGGGATTTCTGTTGTTTTGAATTTGGCGCCCTACACTTTCACTGGCTGTTGTCATATCGATCCCGTTAGCAGGATCTCAGCCCTGAGAGGTTTTAAAGACTACCAGAACCCACTAGATTCTTCAATTACATTGAATGAACTACAGGACAAAATACAAACCCTCCAACCCAAAAAGGCCTGTGGGTTTGATGGTATCTGAAATTAAATATACAAACCACAAATTCCAATTAGCTATACTTAAACTTTTTAACATCATCCTCAGCTCGGGTATCTTCCCCAATATTTCGAACCAAGGACAACCCCAATTCATAAAAGTGAGACAAATTTCACCCCAATAACTACCGTGGAATATGCGTGAAAAGCAACCTTGGGAAGATCCTCTGCATTATCATTGGACAGCAGACTTGTACATTTCCTCAATGAAAACAATGTACTGAGCAAAAGTCAAATGGTCTTTTTACCAAATTACAGTAAAACAGACCACGTATTCACCCTGCACACCCTAATTGACAAACAAAGCAAAACAATCTTTTCATGCTTTGTTGATTTCAAAAAGTTTTGCTCAATTTGGCATGAAGGTCTCCTATACACATTGATGGAATGTGGTGTTGGGGGGGGGAAAATCATACAACATTATAAGATCCATGTACACAAAACAAGTGTGTGGTTATAATTGGCACAAAAACACATTTCTTTCCATAGGGCCGTGGGGTGAGACAGGGATGCAGCTTAAGCCCCACCCTCTTCAACATATATATCAACGAATTGGCGAGGGCACTAGAACAGTCTGCAGCACCCGGCCTCACCCTACTAGAATCTGAAGTCAAATGTGTACAGTTTGCTGATGATCACGGTGCTTCTGTCACCAACCAAGGAGGGCCTACAGCAGCACCTAGATCTTCTGCACAGATTCTGCCAGACCTGGGCCCTGACAGGAAATGTCAGTAAGACAAAAATAATGGTGTTACAAAAAAGGTTCAGTCGCCAGGACCACAAATACAAATTCCATCTAGACACCGTTGCCCTAGAGCAAACAATAAACTATACATACCTTGGCCTAAACATCAGCACCACAGGTAACTTCCACAAAGCTGTGCAAACGATCTGAGAGACAAGGCAAGAAGGACCTTCTATGCCATCAAAAGGAACATAAAATTCAACATACCAATTAGGATCTGGCTGAAAATCAGTTATAGAACCAATTGACCTTTATGGTTGTGAGATCTGGGGTTCACTCACAAACCAAAAATTCACAAAAATGGGACAAACACTAAATTGAGAGACTCTGCATGCAGAATATAAAATGTAAAAAAAAATCTTCTTTGTGCAACGTAAAACACCAAATAATGAATGCAGAGCAGAAATAGGCCGATACCCGCTAATTATCAAAATCGTGTGTGAGAGCGAACGAGAAAGAGATCCAAAATAGAACTGAGAGCGGACGAGAAAGAGATCCAAAATAGAACTGTGAACGAACGAAAGGGCTGAAGCATAGTTGTCATAGCGATGTCCTCAGGCTGCTTGCCTTGTCAGATGATGGCTGCAGAAAACAACCATCCCGGGAGACAACACACATCACGTGTTTCCAGAAGCAGTTTTGCATACCAACACTAAAACAGACCCTGGGGTTACACTAGGAAACAGACGCCTGATAACCAAACGGTCTCTCACACACACAGTGTCGTTCTCTCTCTGCGTCTCTCTCTCTCTCTCGCTCTCATCAAATTAATGGTGGTGCAGATTGGAAATAAAATGAAAACAATCTAACAATTGACATTTAATAGTAAGAAAGGAATGAGGACAATAATGAACTAGTGAGAAAGACACACACACACACACACACACAAACAGTCCTGCCCGCTGTGTCAACACCACTTTAACGTTACAGCAACACAAGCCAACCTGCCCTTACATCATAAGTTCTATATCTCTGTAAGAGCATGGATGTCCCAGTCTGTGTGCGCGCGTTTGTTTGTCACATAGTAAAATGGGGTCACATTCCCCTGCCAACCATCGGAGTGGATCATCTTGACACGAATATACTGAGAGGATTTTTAAATTCCCCCAACGATATAAGATGACTTGCAAGCAGGAGTTCCACATATGTTTGTGACCTCAGGTTAATATATTTAGCCAAATGTATTTAAACTCAGTTTTTCACAATTCCTGACATTTAATCCTAGTAAAAAGTCCCTGTTTTAGGTCAGTTAGGATCACCACTTTATTTTAAGAATGTGAAATGTCAGAATAATAGTAGAGAATGATTCATTTCAGCTTTTATTCATTTCATCACATTCCCAGTGGGTCAGAAGTTTACATACACTCAATTAGTATTTGGTAGCATTGTCTTTATATGGCTTAACTTGGGTCAAAGTTTTTGGGTAGCCTTCTACAAGCTTCCCACAATAAGTTGGGTGAATTTTGTCCCATTCCTCCTGACAGAGCTGGTGTAACTGAGTCAGGTTTGTAGGCCTCCTTGCTCGCATACCAACACTAAAACAGTTCTGCCCACAAATGTTCTATAGGATTGAGGTCAGGGCTTTGTGATGGCCACTCCAATACCTTGACTTTGTTGTCCTTAAGCTATTTTGCCACAACTTTGGAAGTATGCTTGGGGTCATTGTTCATTTGGAAGATCCATTTGTGACCAAGCTTTAACTTCCTGACTGATGTCTTGAGATGTTGCTTCAATATATCCACATAATTTTACTCCCTCATGATGCCATCTATTTTGTGAAGTGCACCAGTCCTCCTGTAGCAAAGCACCCCCACGACATGATGCTGCCACCCCCGTGCTTCACGGTTGGGTTGGTGTTCTTCGGCTTGCAAGCCTCCCCTTTTTCCTCCAAACATAACGATGGTCATTATGGCCAAACAGTTCTAATTTTGTTTCATCAGAATAGAGGACATTTCTCCAAAAAGTATGATCTTTGTCCCCATGTGCAGTTGCAAACCGTAGTCTGGCTTTTTTTTATGGTGGTTTTGGAGCAGTGGCTTCTTCCTTGCTGAGCGGCCTTTCAGGTTATGTCGATATAGGGCTAATTTTAAAAATGACTTGTGTCATGCACAAAGTAGATGTCCTAACTGACAAATCTATACTTTGTTAACAAGAAATTTGTGGAGTGGTTGAAAAATTAGTTTTAATGACTCCAACCTAAGTAAGTGTGTGTATGTATGTATATATAATATATAATTACTTATTTATGCGTCACTTGATAACTACTACATGGAAGCATGTCTAGGGCCGTATGTCAGCCTATGAAGCTTTTCAGGGTAGGCGCGCTGAACTAGGATCAGGTCCCAGCTTCTCCATGTGATTTCATTCATTGTGATCTAAAAGGCAAAACTGATCCCAAAACAGCACTGAACTTAATCGGCTATCCACCAGCCTTTAAATTCTCTCCCTCCATCTATACCTACCCAGAATTTAAATGATTATTATTATTTATTTTTTAACTCACTCACAGAGAGGCAGCAACAGAGTCCTCCCCCATTCCTCTGTACTAAAGAATCTCTTGTTCTGGGATGGATGGAGAGAGGGAAAGTGGGAGAGATGATAATTCTCACAAGAAAACTTTTGGCCAGTAGAATTAGCCAGTCTGGGTAGAATGCGTCAACATGACTGTCTGGGGGCCGAGTCCTAAATGGAACCCATTGGGCAATGGACCCTGGTTAACAGTAGTGCACTATATTAGTCCCCTATACAGCACACCCAATGGACCCTGGTTAACAGTAGTGCACTATATTAGTCCTCTATACAGCAGCCCATTGGGCAATGGGCCCTGGTTAACAGTAGTGCACTATATTAGTCCCCTATACAGCACACCCAATGGACCCTGGTTAACAGTAGTGCACTATATTAGTCCCCTATACAGCACACCCAATGGACCCTGGTTAACAGTAGTGCACTATATTAGTCCCCTATACAGCACCCAACGGACCCTGGTTAACAGTAGTGCACTATATTAGTCCCCTATACAGCACACCCAATGGACCCTGGTTAACAGTAGTGCACTATATTAGTCCCCTATACAGCACACCCAATGGACCCTGGTTAACAGTAGTGCACTATATTAGTCCCCTATACAGCACACCCAATGGACCCTGGTTAACAGTAGTGCACTATATTATATACAGCACACCCAATGGACCCTGGTTAACCACTATATTAGTCCCCTATACAGCACACCCAATGGACCCTGGTTAACAGTAGTGCACTATATTAGTCCCCTATACAGCACACCCAACGGACCCTGGTTAACAGTAGTGCACTATATTAGTCCCCTATACAGCACACCCAACGGGCCCTGGTTAACAGTAGTGCACTATATTAGTCCTCTATACAGCAGCCCATTGGGCAATGGGTCCTGGTTAACAGTGGTGCACTATATTAGTCCCCTATACAGCACACCCAATGGGCCCTGGTTAACAGTAGTATAACAGGGTGCACTATGTAGGGAACAGGGTGCACTATGGAGGGAACAGGGTGCACTATGGAGGGAACAGGGTGCACTATGGAGGGAACAGGGTGCACTATGGAGGGAACAGGGTGCACTATGGAGGGAACAGGGTGCACTATGGAGGGAACAGGGTGCACTATGGAGGGAACAGGGTGCACTATGGAGGGAACAGGGTGCACTATGGAGGGAACAGGGTGCACTATGGAGGGAACAGGGTGCACTATGGAGGGAACAGGGTGCACTATGGAGGGAACAGGGTGCCCTATGGAGGGAACAGGGTGCCCTATGGAGGGAACAGGGTGCACTATGGAGGGAACAGGGTGCACTATGGAGGGAACAGGGTGCACTATGGAGGGAACAGGGTGCACTATGGAGGGAACAGGGTGCACTATGGAGGGAACAAGGTGCCCTATGGAGGGAACAGGGTGCACTATGGAGGGAACAGGGTGCACTATGGAGGGAACAGGGTGCACTATGGAGGGAACAGGGTGCACTATGGAGGGAACAGGGTGCACTATGGAGGGAACAGGGTGCCCTATGTAGGGAACAGGGTGCCCTATGGAGGGAACAGGGTGCACTATGGAGGGAACAGGGTGCACTATGGAGGGAACAGGGTGCCATTTGGGACATAGACCTGGGAAGACCTCGCTCTCTCCTCCATGAAAACATCTCTCCAGCACACTGTAGTCTGTAGGGAGAGATAACTATGGATAATAGACCAGTTCAATCTAACGGTCCCTGATCTCTTTTGTCTTGTTTTTCAAACTCCTATGGGTCATTGTCATGATAAAGTTCAATGGAATGAACTTCAAAAATAAAACACCAAAAGATAGAAAATAATGAAGATATTTTCTCCCATCCAATCACATGTACTTCCGTTCAACAACTATTGCAAAAAAATATATAGAATTTAAGGAAAAAGAGGGTGTGTTGTAGAAGGGCTTTCTTAGCAGAGCAGGGCTTTCTTAGCAGGGCAAGGCTTCCTTAGCGGGGGGCTTCCTTATCTAACGTCATAACTTCAATGGGGTCTGAATGATGTTAATTATGGAAATAACAGAGTTGGAGTCGATTGATTTGGGATTATAATTCAGGCCTACTGAATGCATCGTTGCAGTGACGACAATACCAAACGTCCCTCCACAAGGGAATGGATGGTCCCCCAACATCTGCTACATAAAGATCCTCTTCGACATTTACATTGCAACTTATATCCAAGTGAAGGCTGGCCTTTTTAAATGTTTGGCATTTAAAATGTAAAATGATTACATGTTATTATTTTTGATTTATAAATTATTTCATAAGAGTCCGTTTGTAAAGAAAAATAAAGTTATTTTATTTTAAATCTGCCTTACAGAGAAGGGACTGTACAGTTTGGCTGGTGTTCAGAACAAACAGAGCCACAAACAACATTTCGCGGTTCAAATTGAACCCTATTGCTTTCTGGTGAACTACTTAGGACCAGGGCCCATAGCAACGCTGCAGCTGGACAGAACAAAGTTAGTCTACAGTAGAACAAAACACTCAGGGGGAGGAAGAAAAAAAAGTTTGTCTGGAGCAGAACAAACAGAACAACAACACTACAGTGTTTACTACTCTCCACTTTGCAAATGACATGAACAAGCAGTTATGTGAAGGTGGGATAAAATATGAATTATTCACACAAAGTACTTTTTTTTTTTTTTTTTAAAGGATCTAAAATATGCACATTTCAAGCAATCATCTGTGTTTGGGGTAGTACATGCTTTATACACAAGGGAAAAAAAGTGAAACAAAAGCTCGGTTTGTCTACCAGACAAGTCCTTAGGTGTTGCTGAAAAGCCAACAAATGATCAGATGACCTGCAGTCGACATTCTTCAGTGTGTGGTTCAAATGAAAGATCCTGAGCTGCCTCCAGTAGTTAGTCTACATCTGATTGTAGCTGGAGAGAAGGGCCGTGGAACAAACGGCTCCCTATTCCCTACACAGTGCACTACTTTTGACCAGAATGGCTCCCTATTCCCTACACAGTGCACTACTTTTGACCAGAAATGCTCCCTATTCCCTACATAGTGCACTACTTTTGACCAGAATGGCTCCCTATTCCCTACACAGTGCACTACTTTTGACCAGATATGCTCCCTATTCCCTACATAGTGCACTACTTTTGACCAGAATGGCTCCCTATTCCCTACATAGTGCACTACTTTTGACCAGAATGGCTTCCTATTCCCTACATAGTGCACTACTTTTGACCAGAATGGCTCCCTATTCCCTACATAGTGCACTACTTTAGACCATAGTGCACTACTTTAGACCAAAATGGCGCCCTATTCCCTATATAGTGCACTACTTTTGACCAGAATGGCTCCCTATTCCCTACATAGTGCACTACTTTAGACCCCCCCCCCCAGCATACATTTTTGTTGAAGCTACAAACAACAACAACAAAAAACACCTGATTCAACTTGTCAAGGGCTTGATGATTAGTTGACAGTCAGGTGTGCTTGTTCGGGCCTCAACAACAATATGTCCTGTTGGACCGGAGTTGGGCTGTTGGGGTTTACTGGAGGACCCAAGTTGGGGCGTACTGGAGGACCCGAGTTGGGGCGTACTGGAGGACCCGAGTTGGGGGGGGATACTGGAGGACCCAAGTTGGGGGGGATACTGGAGGACCCAAGTTGGGCTGTTGGGGGGATACTGGAGTTGGGGGGGGGACTGGAGGACCCAAGTTGGGGGGGATTGGGCTGTTGGGGGGGATACTGAAGGACCCGAGTTGGGGGGGGGGATACTGGAGGACTGGAGGACCAAGTTGGGGGGGGGATACTGGAGGACCCGAGTTGGGGGGATACTGAAGGACCCGAGTTGGGGGGGTTGAAGGACCCGAGTTGGGGGGGATACTGAAGGGGGGGGATACTGAAGGACCCGAGTTGGGGGGGATACTGAAGGACCCGAGTTGGGGGGGGTACTGAAGGACCCGAGTTGGGGGGGATACTGAAGGACCCGAGTTGGGGGGGATACTGAAGGACCCGAGTTGGGGGGGGGATACTGGAGGACCCAAGTTGGGGGGGGGGGATACTGAAGGACCCGAGTTGGAGGACCCAAGGGGGGGGATACTGGAGGACCCGAGTTGGGGGGGATACTGAAGGACCCGAGTTGGGGGGGGGGATACTGAAGGAAGGACCCGAGTTGGGGGGGATACTGAAGGACCCGAGTTGGGGGGGGGATACTGGAGGACCCAAGTTGGGGGGGGGATACTGAAGGACCCGAGTTGGGGGGGATACTGAAGGACCCGGGGGTTGGGGGGGGGAATACTGAAGGACCCGAGTTGGGGGGGGGGATACTGAAGGACCCTGGAGGAAGTTGGGGGGGATACTGGAGGACCCAAGTTGGGGGGGGGATACTGGAGGACCCAAGTTGGGGGGGATACTGGAGGACCCAAGTTGGGGGGGGATACTGGAGGACCCAAGTTGGGCTGTTGGGGGGGATACTGAAGGACCCGAGTTGGGGGGGGGATACTGAAGGACCCGAGTTGGGGGGGGGATGAAGGACTGAAGGACCCGAGTTGGGGGGGATACTGAAGGACCCGAGTTGGGGGGGGAGTTGGGGGGGGATACTGAAGGACCCGAGTTGGGGGGGATTGAAGGACCCAAGTTGGGGGGATACTGAAGGACCCGAGTTGGGGGGGGATACTGAAGGACCCTGGAGGAGTTGGGCTGGGGGGGATACTGAAGGACCCGAGTTGGGGGGGGGGGGGATACTGGAGGACTCAAGTTGGACAACACTGCTGTAGAGAATAGTCTACCATTTGGGACCTCATGGTAAATACCAAGAGAACAGGCCGTTCCAATAGTCATGTGAGCCAGAGAATCTTTCTTTCCTGAAATTATTATTCAGTACAAAGAATTTGAAACTATAAAAAGATGAAGAAAAAAAACCTAATATTTATTGGGTGAAAAGACAATGTTTTGGCAGCCAAATGTGTGTCCTCCTGCCACAACCTGAGGGACAGCCTGTGAAAAGTGCAATGTCAATAATATTTCCCATCTTGTTTTGTCTTTCATACCATGTCATGTGTCTTCTCAGTCAGGTTGACACTGGTCTACTACTATTGCTTTAATGTATCATTATTCTCATGAATATTGTTGATGTACACAAGGTTTCTGTACCAAATATGAAGTTCTGCTTTTCTGATGTATCAAATACTTATGTCATGGAATAAAATGCAAATTCATTACTTAAAAATCATACAATGTGATTTTCTGGATTCTTGTTTCAGATTCCGTCTCTCACAGTTGAAGTGTACCTATGATAAAAATTACAGACCTCTACATGCTTTGTAAGTAGGAAAACCTGCAAAATCGGCAGTGTATCAAATACTTGTTGTCCATCCTCATTCTACCACACCAAGTCATTCCGAGACCATTCATTTCTCTCTCATATATATTACACCCACCAGAATCCTAGTTTGTTTCCAAACACATTGTCAAATCAATACACATGTTTACAGATCGTACTCTACAGGTTGTGCATGTTTTATGTCCAGTGTGCATTTGGTTTAATCAATCGCTTACAATAGACTGCCGTCAGGTTTGATTAGAACACCTGTAGCAAGGCAGGCATGTCTGTCTACTGCTGTCTGTCAGTGTCACCGTGAACTCCTCCATTCAGTAATGAAGACGCACAGACATGACACTGTTTACCTCTCAAAATAGCCACGGGGGGGGGGGGGGGGGGGGGGGGGACTGGAGTCGACAACATTGTGAAGTGTTGCCCAATGTAGCCTACTGATCTATAGGCTATCTAGGCAACTATGCCATTCATGTGGTGGTGGCAGAGCAATGGGCACATGCATCCATCCATTATGAATACAAAACAAGTGGACATGGCTCATGCAGTAATGTCAGTTGAAAAGCACTGCTATATGAGAAACACCCGGCAGCGTACCTGCGCGTTTAGCCTATCCGTACAAGATACGAGAAGAGAAAAGTCTCATGCCTTATTATTGACGCGGTCACCGGAATTCAAACTGGTCTCTAGCAGCCGGGGGGGGGCTATACCAAGGCGTCAAACATCAAGCTCATTTATCCTCACATGAGAAGAAAAACTAACAACAAAAACACTATATTCAAAAATACATTTTAAAAACGTACCTGTCATTACTCTCAGGTGATTATTGTGGTTGTCGTCCAGTGTGTGCGGTGAATTGGGACCCGCTGTGTAGAACATGCCATCGCCAGACTGTCTGTTCCGCTAGAAGCTGCGTGTTTCCTCTACCATGTTGTTTTCACGCCGCGAGGTGAGGGCGGGGCGCGCGGCCCTTAGACAGCGGAGACTGCGCGCGAGTGGATGACGAGAGTGACACTAAATTCTTGCTCGAGCCAATCGGAGTCGGGAGTCCGGGACACCTCTACATCTGTGTGTTTGTGTAAACTGTGCATAATCAATAAATACACCGAGACTACACCTATACAAATCAATCACTGACACACAACCTTATTTAATAGGAATATGTTTTCATTTCTTTATTTTATATGTAATCCAACCAATTCTTCAGACAGTCAAGCAACTAATAAACAAATCACTCAGTGTTGGATAATCTGTTAGTTTAAAATAATGTAAAATTGGGCCTCCTGAGTGGCGCAGCGGTCTAAAGCGCCACTCCAGACCCAGGTTCGATCCCAGGCAGTGTCACAACCGGCCGTGACCGGGAATCCCATAGTTACTTGGCTCATCGGGCTCTAGCGTCTCCTTGTGGCGGCCCAGGCGCCTGCAGGCTGACTCCGGTAGTCAGTTGGATGGTGTTTCCTCTGACACATTGGTGCAGCTGCCTTCCGGGTTAAGCGAGAGGTTGTTAAGAAGCACAGTTTTGGCGGGTCATGTTTGCGGAGGACGCATGACTCGACCTTCGCCTCTCCCCTGAGCCCGTTGGGGAGTTGCAACGATATGACAAGATTGAAATTGGGGAGAAAAGGGAGGAAAACCCCCAAAAATGTCCAATTATTTTGACCAATCGGTGGATAGAAAATATCAATTTCTAGAAATCTAAATGGAGAAAATAAATGTCCATCACCACAGAGAAGCGACCAAGGCAAAGGGGGTTATAACTTCAGAAGGTAAACTGTTTCCAGTTGGTTTCTAATGTTAGAAGACACAATACTAAACGTTGTCTTCACCAGTAATACTCTCAGGCTGTAAGGGGAGGGATCATGAGAAGCAGACAACATTGTATCATGCAGTGTGGAGTCAAGTGGCCGGCCGGTAGCACTGGACTCACTCGTGTCAACTGAACAGAGCCCGTTGGCCGTGAGGAACGAAGCAGTCACCCTTATTAACATGTAAGATAACAAACCAGGCGTGAACAATATTTATGTTGTGGTCAGACAATATAAACAGATGTACAAAATAGATACCATCTGGATAAGACAAAAGGCCATCTGGATAAGGGTTTAGTCCCAAATGGCATCCTATTCTATTCCCTATGTAGTGCACTACTTCAGACCAGAGCTCTATGTAGTACACTACTTCAGACCAGAGCCCTATGTAGTACACTACTTCAGACCAGAGCCCTATGTAGTGCACTACTTCAGACCAGAGCCCTATGTAGTGCACTACTTCAGACCAGAGCCCTATGTAGTGCACTACTAGCTCTATGTAGTACACTACTTCAGACCAGAGCCCTATGCAGTACACTACTTCAGACCAGAGCCCTATGTAGTACACTACTCCAGACCAGAGCCCTATGCAGTACACTACTTCAGACCAGAGCCCTATGTAGTGCACTACTTCAGACCAGAGCCCTATGCAGTACACTACTTCAGACCAGAGCCCTATTTAGTACACTACTTCAGACCAGAGCCTTATGTAGTCAGACCAGAACACTATGTAGTACACTACTCCAGACCAGAGCCCTATGTAGTACACTACTTCAGAGCCCTATGCAGTACACTACTTCAGACCAGAGCCCTATGTAGTACACTACTTCAGACCAGAGCCCTATGTAGTACACTACTTCAGAGCCCAGTACACTACTTCAGACCAGAGCCCTATGTAGTACACTACTTCAGACCAGAGCCCTATGTAGTACACTACTTCAGACCAGAGCCCTATGTAGTACACTACTTCAGACCAGAGCCCTATGCAGTACACTACTTCAGAGCCCTATGTAGTACACTACTTCAGACCAGAGCCCTATGTAGTACACTACTTCAGACCAGAGCCCTATGTAGTACACTACTTCAGAGCCCTATGTAGTACACTACTTCAGACCAGAGCCCTATGTAGTACATTACTTCAGACCAGAGCCCTATGTAGTGCACTACTTCAGACCAGAGCACTATGTAGTACACTACTCCAGAGCCCTATGTAGTGCACTACTTCAGACCAGAGCCCTATGTAGTACACTACTTCAGACCAGAGATGCAGTACACTACTTCAGAGCCCTATGTAGTACACTACTTCAGACCAGAGCCCTATGTAGTACACTACTTCAGACCAGAGCCCTATGTAGTACACTACTTCAGAGCCCTATGTAGTACACTACTTCAGACCAGAGCCCTATGTAGTGCACTACTTCAGACCAGAGCCCTATGCAGTACACTACTTCAGACCAGAGCCCTACTCCAGAGCCCTATGTAGTGCACTACTTCAGACCAGAGCCCTATGTAGTACACTACTTCAGACCAGAGCCCTATGCAGTACACTACTTCAGAGCCCTATGTAGTACACTACTTCAGACCAGATCCCTATGTAGTACATTACTTCAGACCAGAGCCCTATGTAGTGCACTACTTCAGACCAGAGCACTATGTAGTACACTACTCCAGAGCCCTATGTACTACTTCAGACCAGAGCCCTATGTAGTACACTACTTCAGACCAGAGAGCAGTACACTACTTATGTAGTACACTACTTCAGACCAGAGCCCTATGTAGTACACTACTTCAGACCAGAGCCCTATGTAGTACACTACTTCAGAGCCCTATGTAGTACACTACTTCAGACCAGAGCCCTATGTAGTGCACTACTTCAGACCAGAGCCCTATGCAGTACACTACTTCAGACCAGAGGACTATGTAGTACACTACTCCAGAGCCCTATGTAGTGCACTACTTCAGACCAGAGCCCTATGTAGTACACTACTTCAGAGCCCTATGCAGTACACTACTTCAGACCAGAGCCCTATGTAGTACACACTACTTCAGACCAGAGCCCTATGTAGTACACTACTTCAGAGCCCTATGTAGTACACTACTTCAGACCAGAGCCCTATGTAGTACACTACTT